>NC_066626.1:14553967-14853967 GCF_025201925.1 Gopherus flavomarginatus | reverse complement strand
ATTTTTCATGTTAGAAAACAAAAGATTGGGCAGTTGACCCTGGAGTTCCAATAGACAATTTTAACTGACGCTCCAATTCCACTGAAGCAAAACTTCCATTGATTCCAAAAGGGAGTCTTTGTCTGAGACCTGGTCTACACGGGGGGTGGGGGGCGGTTTGGATCTAAGATACGCAACTTCAGCTATGAGAATAGCGTAGTTGAAGTCAACATATTTTAGATCGAATTAAAATTACTTACTTTGCATCTTCGCATCGCTGGATCGACAGCCGCGGCTCCCCCATCAACTTTGCTTCCTCCTCTCACACTGCTGGAGTGCAGGAGTCGACGGGAGAGGGATCGGGGATCAATTTATCGTGTCTACACTGCACGCAAGAAATCGATCCCCGATAGATCGATCGCTACCCGCCAATCTGGCGGGTAGTGTAGATGTGTCTTTAGTAAGAATAGCAGATGGGGCCCTCTGTGTTTATTACTCTGAAGCTTTGTCAATGTTACCTGCAGAGAGTACAAGGAGAGCTGTGTAGGGTCCTCAAGAGTGTAAGAATCCACATAGGAGCCAACTGTAGAATCAGTTTCTTTTTGGGGAATTTGTGGGGGGAGGTTTAAAGACTTTAACCGTATAATTCTGTTGTTTCCAGTTTGCTGCAACCAGGTGTTCACACTGCATTAGATTGGCATAAAAATCATGGAGATTTAACTAACACACACACACACACACACACACACACAAATTTGTGCTATCTTTCTTAAGGTTAGGTTTTTGAGCTTTTCTCCTAAACTTTTTTTTTTAAATGAAAGCTGAGATCCTTCATAAAATCTTGTCTCCTGGAGTCAGGTAATTACGGAAACCACCAAACAGCAGAAGTTGTAAGAATTGGAAATACTGTGTTTGTTAAAGTGCTCTGAGGCTTTTGGGTGTGCACACCTAAAAACTTTAAAATTTATTTTACATTATTAAATCCTTCCTGAGCTTCCACATTCTTGATCAAAGATAAAAGGAAGAGGTGGAGAGGCAGCAGGCAGGTTTGCCAAAATACCAAAACCATGCCAAAATGCATATAGGAAATCACTTCTTCCTCTTGGGTCTTGTACAGCTACTTACCTACAGTAGCTGTTCCCCATTTCCCACCTACCCCCTGGGAAATCAGTGAATGAATTAATGCTGTCACTGTCAACATTCATTTAGATGCTCTCCTCTGAGGATAGACTGAGGGAAGAGGACACTGGGGTCGTCCCAGGGAACACAGCTCCTGTCAGTCATGTGCCACTGTGGGCTAGGTGGAAGATTCTCTGTACGGAGACCCTTCTTATCTGTTCCTTCTGCCTCTGCTCACCTCAACAGAAGAGGTTTAATGAAACCGAGTAAATGCCCACAAAGTCTCCCATTCCATTTGTGGGGAAAAGCTAACACAAGGGAGTGCTTGGCCCTAATTTAAGTTCCAGTGCTCCCTTAGGCACTCTTCCGCTCTAGGGAAAAAAGCCGCCGCAAAAGTTTGTACTTGTGGAGTTTCATCTTCAGTCTGTGTTGTGGGGGATATAAACCCCTGAATGTCAGGGAAGTTGCCATAGAGCTGGATTATCTACACTGAGTCAATGCTCTTCCATACTGACTCCAAGCTCTTCTCCAAGCCTCTATCCCATGTCAGCCATTGCTTCCGAGCGCCTTTAGTGTGGCAGAGGTTATGTAAGGTAATGCTGACAGGGTTATTGTTAACTTGGCCTGGAATTTTCCACAGGGTACATGAGGGGGACAATGTCTTAAAGAGCTGCTGGGCCCCTCCCTGTCTTGTTTCCTTTATAAAGCCCAGAGGGACTGCTTGAGAGTTGGGATGGGGGCAGAAAGGAGGAATATGCTTTTGAGGGAGAATTACTCCCTTGTCTCTGACTCAACTTGATTCAGTTGACCTCTGCTCATGAAAGTGAAGGGTATCATCGGATCCTGACAATCACCTTGCCCAACTAATAACTTTCCTAGCAACTCCACTATGATATAAATCACACAAACATCTACTCACTTGACTAACTAGAGTACACATCCATTCATTAGAAATCTGAGAAATTAATATTTTTAAATCTGAACAGGCAGCAAGTAGAGACATGAACAGGTATTGAGCTAACGTTGATAGAATAGCTTTAAAAAAAATTTCCCCTCTCTCTTTTCACCCAACCTGTTCTGCTTGTCAAGATACTCCCCCCTCTCATTCCATGCCCAACCCATTATCTTTCAATTCATACTTCAAAGGCTCTTCTTTCTATGCCCACTCCCAACATTAAACATATCCATTCTTTGAAGCTCATGGGTCTCTATCGTTACTAAGAAAAAGGTTCTGCTTTACATCAAGCATGGGTGGAAATTCATGTATTTGGTGAATGTCATTAGGGAAATAGCTGAATACTCCCTGTTTCCCTAACAAACCATGCCAAAATGCACATAGGAAATCACTTCTTCCTCTTGGGTCTTGTACAGCTACTTATACCAATGCGGAATGAATGTAGTGATCTGGTAGTGTCATACCTGCTTCTGCTATTGTAAATGACTAAATGTGAAGGACTACAGAGAATTAGGCTGCTTATTTTTACACCTCATGCATCCGACAAAGTGGGCATTCACCCACGAAAGCTCATGCTCCAATACGTCTGTTAGTCTATAAGGTGCCACAGGACTCTTTGCTATTTTTATATATGTGAGCCTTTACATTAATAATACAGAGGAAACTATTAAAAAAGGCAAGATTTGCTGAGTTGCTACAAAGCTGTCATTTAATTATTCCTCAATTACATCCTTTTCTAAGGGCCTGATCCAAAAAGCCTGTTGAAGTCACTGTAAGAACTCCCATTTGCCACACTAAGAATGCATTACGTCATGTCAAATGCTGACATTTCTGTAGGGATCACGGCTGCATACTTAATTTCACAACCTTCTCTCCTTTGCTTAGGAAAGTAGCGTGATCCTCATTGCAATACAATAGATACACATTAACTGACCAGAGTACTTAAAACTAGGCCAGACTTCTCGAATTTGACACTAAAGAGATTCAGATTTCAAACAGTTTCTTGAAATATGCACTTTTATGCTGAAAAGCAGCACATATGTTTCTATATGGTTAATGCAGGACTGGCGCTAGAGGTTTGAGTGCCCTAGGCAGACAGCAATTTCGCCGCCTCGCGCGCTGGTCCCACGGCTCCAATGGGGCTGCCGCAGTGGTGCCTGCGGAGGGTCCAGTGCTCCGCGGCTCCGGTGAAGCTGCCGCAGTCGTGCCTGCGGGAGGTCCACCGGAGCCCTGCGAGGAGCCGACCTTCCGCAGGGACGACTGCGGCAGCTCCACCGGAGCCGCGGACCAGCAGACCTTCCGCAGGCACCACTGCAGCAGCTCCACCGGAGCTGCCTGCTGCCCCCTCCGGCAAAATGCCGCCCACCAATTATTCTGGCGCCCTAGGAGATTGCCTAGGCTGCCTAAATGGTAGCGCCGGCCCTGGGTTAATGACTTTTGCTGACAAGGACAATTACATCTCCAATAAGTGTCTGTGGTCATCCCCTGTTCATGTTTTAGAGGAAGTCTTGCTTTAAATTACTCTGTATTTGATGCCTGTGGATGCTACAGTAGTTCTGTAGAAGTGTGTTTTCCATAATTCTACTCTAGCCCTGAGCTACCCAGCTCTGCTATCTCACATTTGCAATGAATGAAGGTACAAATGGCTCAGATCCTCAAAAGGTATGTAGGCACCTAACTTCCATTTGCTCCTAAGTCCAATTGATTTCAATGGGAGATAGGCACCTCAATACTTTTGAAGATCTGGACCAAGTCTTCTTGGGTATTTTAGACCCTAGAATGCAGTCTTTTCCCCTCTGTGCTGACTTCTGACCTATTTCCAATACGGGTCCAGCCTTGTTCTTATTTTGTGAATAATGTCAGCTGGGATATAGCATTTTAGAGTATTACTAATATATAGGGTAACTATATCTTATACCTCTATACTTTGTACATGGATTGTTCCTCCATCCAGGGATCCCAAACACTTTACAAGCATTTCTTAATTTGGTCCTATCACATAAGAACAGCCATACTGGGTCAGACCAATGCTCCATCTAGTGCAGTATCCTGTCTTCCGACAGTGGCCAGTGCCAGGTGCTTTAGAGGGAATGAACAGAACAGGTAATCATCAAGTGATCCATCCCTTGTCACCCATTCCCAATCTCTGACAGACAGAGGCTAGGGACACTTCAGAGCATGGTTTTGCATCCCTGCCCATCTTGGCTGATAGCCAGTGATGGACCTATCCTCCATGAACTTATCGAGTTATTTTTTGAACCCTGTTATAGTCTTGGCCTTCACAACATCCTCTGGCAAAGAGTTCCACAGATTGACTGCATGTTGTGTGAAGAAATACTTCCTTTTGTTTGTTTTAAACCTGCTGCCTATTAATTTCATTGAGCGACTAATAGTTTTTGTGTTATGAGAAATAAATGACACTTCCGTATTTACTTTCTCCACACCAGTCATGATTTTATAGACCTCTATCATATCCCCATTTGTCATCTCTTTTCCAAGATGAAAAATCCTAGTCTTATTAATTTCTCCTCATATGGAAGCTGTTTCCTCCCCGTAATAATTTTGTTGCCCTTTCTGAACCTTTGCCAGTTCCAATCTATCTTTTTAGAGATGGAGCGACCACATCTGCATGCAGTATTCTAGATGTCGGCATATCATGGACTTAGTGGCAATGCGATATTTTCTCTTATTATCTATCCCTTTTTTAATTATTCCGAACATTCTGTTAGTTTATTTGTTGCTGCACATTGAGCAGATATTTTTAGAGAACTATCCGCAATGACTCCAAAATCTCTTACTTGAGTGGTAAAAGCTAATTTGGACCCCATCATTTTATAGGTGGGAAGTTTTCCAATGTGCAATATTTTGCATTTATCAATACTGAATTTCATCTGCCATTTTGTTGCCCAGTCACCCAGTTTTGTGAGATCCCTTTGTAACTCCTCGCTAGCTGCTTAGGACTTAAATATCATAAGTAGCTTTGTATCATTTGCCACCTCACAATTTACCCCTTTCTTTCCAGATAATTTATAAATATGTTGAACAGGACTGGTCCCAGTACAGACCCCTGGGGGATACCACTATTTACCTCTCTCCATTTTGAAAACTGACCATTTATTACTACCATTGTTTCCTATCTTTTAATGAATTACTGATCCAGGAGAAGGCCTTCCCTTTTATCCCAGGATAGTTTACTTTGCTTAAGAGCCTTTGGAGAGGGACCTTGTCAAAGGCTTTCTGAAAATCTAAGTATACTATATTCACTGTCCCCTTGGTCCACATGCTGGTTGACCCCCTCAAAGAATTCTGTATATTGGTGAGGCAAGATTTCCATCTACAAAATCCATATTGATTCTTCCACAACAAATCGTGTTCTTCTATGTGTTTGATAATTCTGTTCTTTACTATGGTTTCAACCAATTTGCACCGTACTGAAGTTAGGCTTACTGGCCTGTAATTGCTGGGGTCACGTTTGGAATCTTCTTTAAAAATTGGCATCACATTAGCTATCCTCCAGTCATCTGGTACAGAAGCTGATTTAAATGATAGGTTACATACCACAGTTGGTAGTTCTGCAATTTCACATTTGAGTTCCTTCAGAACTCTTGAGGGAATACCATCTAGTCCGGGTGACTTAGTACTCTTTAATTTATTAATTTGTTCCAAAACCTCCTCTAATGACATCTCAATCTGAGACATTTCCTCAGATTTGTCACCTAAAAAGAATGGCTCAGGTTTGGGAATCTCCTTCACATCCTCAGCCATGAAGACGGATGCAAAGAATCCATTTAGTTTCTCCTAAATGGCCTTTTTCTTCCTGGAATGCTCCTTTAGCATCTCAATCGTCCAGTGGCCCCACAGGCTGTTTATCAGGCTTCCTGCTTCTGGTGTACTTAAAAAAAATTGCCATTACTTTGAGTCTTTGGCTATCCATTTTCAAATTATTTTCATGGCCTTCCTAATTATATTTTTACACTTCACTTGCCAGAGTTTATGCTCCTTTCTATTTTCCTCACTAGGATTTAACTTCTACTTTTTGAACGATGCTTTTTTGCCTCTCACTGCTTCTTTTACTTTGTTGTTTCGCCACGGTGGCATTTTTTGGTCCTTTTACTATTTTTTAATTTGGGGTATACTTTTAATTTGAGCCTCTATTATGGTGTCTTTAAAACATTTCCATGCAGCTTGCAGGGATTTCACTTTTGGTACTGTACCTTTTAATTTGTGTTTAACTAACTTCCTCATTTTTGTGTAGTTCCCCTTAGTGAAATTAATGCTGCCATGGTGGGCTGCTTTAGTGTCTGCCCCCTCTCAACCCCCACATGTTAAATTTAATTATATTATGTTCACTGTTACCAAGCAGTTCAGCAATATTCACCTCTTGAACCAGATCCTGTGCACCACTTAGGATTAAATCAAGAATTGCATCCCCTCTTGTGGGTTCCAGCACTGGCTGCTCCAAGAAGCAGTCATTTAAGGTATCGAGAAACTTTATCTCTGCATCCCATCCTGAGGTGACATGAACCCTGTCAATATGGGAATAGTTCAAATCCCCCATTATTATGGAGTTGTCTATTTGTACAGCCTCTCTAACCTCCCTGAGCATTTCACAGTCACTATCAGCATCCTGGTCACATGCCTGTGAGGTTGGTAAATATCTAGTCTCACATTACCAGAACGGAAATTTAGCCACAGAAGGATTAGAACCAGTATCTTTAAGTGCTTGCGTGGGCACAGGTGGCCTGTTGAGCATTCCAGCTGATACTCAGCAGAGTTTTTGTGCCTAAGTTCCCCAAATGCTCTGTGGTGGTTTGGGCCATGTTTAAGGGAGCTAGCAGCTCAATCAGCTGTTTCAATAATGCTCAAGAACCATAGGGTCACCGAGGTGGTTCTGATTTAGCCATGTCAGGAGCAGGATTACATCAACAAGCACAAATTAAGCCCCTCAGGCCAGGCACTCTATACCTGCTCTGCATAACACACATGGGAATCTCTGTATGTCTAAAAAAGTCCCCAATAGACACAGTGTAAAGAGAAAGCCAGATTCCACTGTTCAGTCACAGAACAAGTGTTGCGGGGGAGAATGGAGGGTAAGCTATAGATGAGCTGTGGTGTATGTAGCTGGCCAGCCAAAACAAGTCAGGAAAAGACAGAGGGGTCTGAGTTCTGTGTTTCTGCACAGGGTTGCATCAGACAAAGAATGCTGCAGTGGCCCCTTATCTGGTGTACATTCCTTTCTGGCAACACTTCTCCTGCAGCTGGCCAGAGCAAGAGCAGTGTAAATTATGTGAAAGATTGCCTTGACCCGCCCTAATAGCATGGGCATTTCTTACATTTGTTTCCTGGGACGATGTGGGTTCCTCTTGTTAGCCAGTGATCACTATCCAGATCCTGTCCGCCTTAGTTGGTGGAACCCAGAGCAGTTGCCTTCTACTTTTGCATTTAGGGCTACCAGAAGTTATGCCTTGTTGCCCATGGCACCCAGAGGCCATACTAGCAGCTAGGGTTTTCTGGGATGTAGAAACTCTAGCCACACTCCTACAGCCAGGGCCAGGGGGATAGTGGTAACATAGTAGAAACTTCAGCAGCCCTATTCTACCTGCAGTCTATTTGACCAAAGAGATTGGCACAAAGGTTCCACAGTATAGTAGAGATCTGACCCACTGGATACAACCATCTGAAACATGACCTTGCTCAGAATGTGAAAGGTGTCCTAGAATGAGGCTCGGTACTCCCAACCAACCATATTCTTTTCTTTTTCACAAACACTCTTTCTTAGCACTATGGCCTGTTTTGATGGGAAGGCCAGTTAGAATGATTGCACTAGTTCTGGCCCATGGAACATAGCCTACACTTTTATTTCAAACTGATCATCCCTCCTGCTATGCTTTTCCCGGCTTTCTCTTTCGCTACATTTTTGATATATTTCCTCAAGATGTGTGTGTCAAATTCTAGAAAGGAAAATAACAGGTTGAAGCTACAAACCAACCCTGATGTAAAACAATACAAAACATTGCAATGTTCTACAATGATGAAGCAATAATATGATCTTTTTTGTTATAAGAATTACTTTTTTGGGGTCCAAACTAGAAGAAAAAAGTCACAACTATCCTAAGCAAAGGTGAAAGCCAAATGCAGTGCTAAAATCACCAGAAATGATAGACGGTTCCAGGTCAAGTTGGCTATTGGAGATAAAGCTATTATCATCTGCTGTTAGTTACTGGAACTGAAAGCCAAGTGTTTTCAGTACACACTGGGTAGGAAGTACTTTATAAATCACAGTAACTTCTGACATGCAATAACATCCAGTCTTATTAATATAAACGGCAGGGATTTTTTTAAAGTCTGTTGGCAGTAAAACCACCCTTTTCATAAAAATCTTGGCATTCGCACATGCCCTGCAGGTTTGCACAGCATCTTTAAGCACTAAAGATGTTCATTACCTCACACACTAAAAACTATAGTTGGATTATATCATTGCCTTGAAATATCTGCTTCTTCACCAAATGTCAGTGAAATTGGAAACTGCCTATGTAAATTGTAGTCGCACCATTGAATTCAAAGGAGCACCCTGACTTACAGCAGCTCAGGATCTGTACCAATATTTTCCTCATGTAGTCGTTCTCCCATCACAATCTGTCAGCTTTTTTAAGATACTGTGGTGTGTGATGAGAGTTTGAGTGATATTTTTTAAAATATGGGGACGGGGAGAGAAATGCACCTGTCTCCGTCTTTCTTCCTGTACTGTATTTATTAAACTATTGCTTTTATTTTAATATTATGATCTGAAGAGCAGGGCTCCCCTTCAGATCAAGCCTTATCTGTTGCAATGATTTTATGACCACACTAGTTGTCATCTTGTTTCCTGCTATAGCATGGTAGCACATCTGTTTCCTGCTGTGGGACACAAGTACCAAGATTATCCAGCTTCCCGTGCCAGCCTAACTGCTCCTATGCGTGAATATTATTGTGAGCAGACTAAGGGCTTGCTCCTCCTCTGTTGGTATTTGAAGTCCAAATTCTACCTCCCATGGAAATATCCAAGGGAAGGGAGCAGAGGTACCAAGAAACTTCCTTCTGAAGTGCCTTAAAAGGGAGGAATCTGTGGCAGAGTCAGGCAGCCTTCCACTCAGATGAAATCTGGAGATCCTTGGTCCCACAGAAGACTGGGTTATCTATGCTGTCTCTCTGCTCTTTCCATCTCCCTTCAAGATGAAAAGCGCTTTTAGTAGGGAGAGGACAGCCACTCTATTCATAAGAAAAATGTTTCCTCTGTGGGAGCTGCAGGTGCAACTTCTGGTCTCATTAACTCAGGTGTAGCTGTTCACTGGAGTTCCCTGACACTGGAGGTGTGAATGCTGTAGACAGGCCCTGCCCTCAAAATTCCACAGAGCCCCAAATCTGTGAATCTCCACAGAGGAGCTCCTTCAGGTTCCTGTGGTAGGCCAGATGAAAACACAAAGCTGGAACTCCCTACTTCCGGGCTGCATCGTGTCTGGATCCACTTTATCCACAAAAGCAGAGGGGATGAATGGATCCTCCTTACACTGGTGTTCAGACAGTGATGGACAAGTTCATGTATGCATAATAGATAGATCTAGGTCATTATCCCAATAGCATTGGGATGGTGATTGGAGGGCTAGATTGTGGATGGCTCTCCATGGGTGGAAATGGGGAGAAGAGGACAGAAGCTATGCAACTTGATACTGTCTATCACACTACCCCTTACGAATCAGAAAATCTCTCTCAGAAAATCCAATCAGTTACTACCTTATCTTCCTTCAGATTCCTCCTTAAGATCATGTCTCCCATGGTGCCTACAACCCCAGCCTGATCATGACTAGATGGGTGACAAGCTGTGACTATCCTCTTCAGCTTCTTCCCTTTCCTATTCATTTCCTCTCTCTGCCTCTGATTAAACCCCCACCTCCAAACCCCGATCCCCGTAACTAACAACGCTGAGCCAATTCTTCACCATGTTCATTTGCTTGTATGTTGTATCCTCATCCTTATTTTGTCTATTTATGCCTTTAGAGTGTTGGACCTTCAGGACTGGAATTTTCTTTTCAGTGTCTACACCTCCAACTATAATGGGACTTAATTTCCACTTAGGGGCCTGTGGTTGCTACTATAATATAAATACTTCCCCTTTCCTTGTGTAGGGGATGGGCACAATCTCATCGTGGAGCAGATGCATTGCTTCCTGCTAGCACTGAGTCAGTCTCCTGAAAAGGGTTGGGGGAGGACTGACGCAAAGTCAGTGACATGGCCCTGCCACCCCTTCTATAGCAAACAGCAAAATAAGTCAGGTATACTGCTTCCTTTCAAAGGCTGGTAGTGCTGGTGCTACCTCAGCTTACACATAGACTGTAAGCTCTCTGGGGCAGGGACTGTCTCTATTATGTCAGTACAGTGGCTGGCACAATGGTGTTGGGGCCTCTAAGCTATATTGCAATACAAATTAATAATAGTGCTGTGTCAGCTAGAATTCCTCCAGAGGTTCCCACTTTAAGAACATAAGAATGGCCATACTGGGTCAGACCAGTGGTCCATCTAGCTCTGGATCTTGTCTCCAGCAGTGACCAGCACCAGCACTTCAGGGGGAGTGTACAGAACAAGGCAATTGTGGAAAGATTCACCTCTGTCTTCTGCTACTGGCAGTCAGAGGTTTAGGTTTGCCCCAGGCATGAGGTTGCTTCCCTAACCATCTTGGCTAATAGCCACTGATGGGCCTATCCTCTATGAATGTATCTAATTATTTTTTGTATCCAGTTATAGTTTTGGTCTTTACAACATCCCGTGGCAAAGAGTTCCACAGGTTAATTATGCACTGGGTGAAGAAATATTTAGTCTTGTTTGTATTAAGCCTGGTGCCTATTAATTTCATCAGGTGATCCCTGGTTTTTATATTGTGGGAAAGAGTAAACAACATTTTGTATTCACCTTTTCCACCACAATTCATGATTTTTTAGACCTTTATCATATCCGCCCTCAGTCATCTATTTGCTAAACTGAAAAGTCCTAATCTTTATAGTCTCTCCTTGTATGAAAACTGTTCCATACCCAGTATCGTCTTTGTTGCCCTCTTCTGTACCTTTTTCCGGTTCCACTATATCCTTTTTGAGATGAGGTGACCAGAACGAGACACTGTATTCAAGGGTAGGAGCCCCATAGATTTGCATAGTGGCATTGTGATATTTTCTCTCTTTTTCCTAACACTCCCTAACATACTGTTAGCCTTTTTGATCGTTGCTGCACATTGTGTAGAAGTTTTTAAAGGACTATCCATGAGACTCCAAGATCTCTTTCTTGAGTGATAATAGCTATATTTAGACCCCATCATTACATATGGGTAGTTGGGATTATTTTTTACCAATATTCAATTTCATCTGCCATTTTGGTGCCCACTCACCTAGTTTTGTGAGATCACCCTACAACTCTTCACAGTCAGCTTTGGACTTAACTATCTGCAAACTTTGCCATCTCACCGTTTGCTCCCTTTTCCAGATAATTACTGAATATTTTGAATAGCACCGTGGTTTACCTCTCTCCATTGTGAAAACTAATCATTTATTCTACCCTTTGTTTCCTCTCTTTTAACCAGTTACTGGTCCATCAGAAGACGAACCTTCATTGTTCTCCCATGACTACTTAGTTTCATTAAGAGCTTTTGGATCTTAACTATATTGACTGCATCACCCTTATCCACATGCTTGTTGATGCCCTCAGAGAATTCTAATAAAGTGGTGACTACCCCGTACAAAAGCCATGTTGACTCTTCCCCAACAAATCATGTTTATCTATGTGTATGAATTCTGTTCTTTACTATAGTTTCTACCAATTTGCTCGAAACTGAAGTTAGGCTTGGTGGCCTGTAATTGCCAGAATTGCCTCTAGAGCTTTAGCATGGCTCACTCCCATCTTCCTCTAGCATGAACCATCAGTTAAATCAATAATCTAGTCCTTACTTCATTATTTCTTTAAAATATTAAATATGCATGATAAGTACATGATGATTAAATGACCAGAAGGATCACTTTATGTCTGGATACAATAAAGTTACTCTCAATTTACATAGCTGTGCATGAGAGGAAAACTAGGCCAACAACTTTCCATAGAGATATGGGTTGAAGAGAAAAATAGTCTGCCCATCACAGAAGACCATTCCCAGAGTGCTATCTCAGCATGTTAACTGCCTTTCTTTGATGTATAATTTGGAAGCAATTCCTGAGAAATACTAATGAAAATAACTGTTACTGCCAGTTAATAAATAAATTGCTCATAGCTTCAATATGGCATCTCAAAAAGCCATTAACTATCAATAAACCAATCAATTTGCACAATACATTCTACCCTCCAGCAATAAAAATAAAACACCCCAAACCCAGAAAGCAAAGAATAAAAGGACACCGAGTGACAGAAATCATGTATTCAGCACATACAAACTCTGCCAATTTTTTTGATCATCAAATAGAAAATGAGCAGATTTATGGTTATTGTTGTTATTTGGAAGAAAACTTTGAGGAATGAAATGGAAAAAATTACTAAAATGATATGTTCAATATTGTGGATATTGCATATTCTGTAATGTCTACAATGCATACGCACACATTTGCTCTACCAATACTGTTATTTGCCATTCCCTCCTTGTGTTCTCTTTGGTCTGCTGCTTCAGTTTATCCTCACCATAAGATGGTTAAGAAAACGTACACAATAAGGGATTCACAATTTCCACTTAAATGTCATTAATACCACAGCAGAGTCACAAACACATTTATAATCTTCATTTGCAATCTTTTTTTGGGGTGGAGTGAGTTGCGTCAGTTTCTTCCTTTTCTGCTTCAGGAAATAAAACATATTTCCTATCTGCACATCAAGTCTCTCAGCATGAGAAGCAAGATTTCAGTACCAACTGGATGTAATGAGCAGTTTAAAACCTAATCAGGAAAAAAACCTAAAATCTAGAAGGAAATTAGTGTTTAAGTGGCCTTAGAGGTCTCCTAAGAGAAAGAAAATGTTTACCTGTACTAAATGTGTACAATTTAAATGTACCTTTGTTATAGTAACGTATTAGATTAGCTGAGTAGAACCCTCCATAAATGTGTTTGCACCTAAAATTCACTAGGGCTAAAATATCACAGCATTAGTTAAATCATTTAGTTTATTACTATACCATGTTTGTTTGCAGATTGTTATAGTGCATACAATTGTTAATAACTTAACAAGTACAAAGGATAAGTCTTTGGTGTTAGCACTTAAGTAGCACTTTTTCTTTGAACAGTAGATGTCACCATTGTCATTTTCCTAACAGGAGGAAGAAAATTGTTTAAAAACCTCTTGCAACGTATGCTGTGTGAGAAATTTTAGTTCAAGAAACAAAAATCTTGGAACCTATTCAGAGAGAGAGGGGACACAGAAAAAGTAGTTTAAATAATCTGCTATAGTATTTTATTTTAACTGCAGTACATGAATACAAAAAAGCCACTAGAAATGTTACCTAGAGCATTTATGATCTATAGAGATGGCCCTCCGAAATCCTTTACAGTTAATTATATGCTGTCAAAATATCCTTAAGACTCCTTTCTCCATGACTTTTCAAATGCCATTTGCCTTTGAAAAGAATAACAAAAAATCATTGTTTCTTCTCTTGATCTGTTTTTCAATACTAAAACTGATGTTCTCTCTTCCTATTCTTCTTTAATGATCACTATGTATAATTAATTCTCTACCCAAAAGCTTTAACAGCACAGAGTTACGGTACACACCAGCCCCACCATGCTGCAATCTCAACTCTGCCCAGTATAGTTGACAGGAGTCACTGGGGACATATTTTAGGTCTGTTTCAGGCAGGGCTGCCCTATAATAAGACAGCCATGAAGAATGATTATGTAAATGAACCATGTTATGGGGTGTGATATATTCCATAGGATTGTGTGCTGCCATTTGTCTCTATGCATTGCAAATGCCCTTCACCATGTTAGGGACAGCTGTATTGGCTGGGGTCGGGATTAATTGTAGGAGGTTGCCACAGATCATGCTGCAATCTGAGGAGAAGAGTGTCTGCACTCAAAAGACTCATGAACCCCTCAGTTCTATGTTGTGTTATGTCTGCTGCGCAAGCAGAAGAGCGCAATAGTCTATTGTAGCTGTGGGGATGTACAGCTGTCTGGTAGCACTCCAAACAGTGCAGTTTAGGGCTGGGGAGAGTGCAGATAAGATTCTGATGGGAGTATCAGGCAACTTCAGGGCCTGGTCTGCACATAAAATTTAGGTTGACCTAGTTACATTGTTCAGGGGTGTGAAAAATTGCATGCCCCGAGCACTGTAGTTTGATCAACCTGACCTATCCAGATCTAAACCGAGGTTGAAAGAAGGATTCTTCCATCGACCTAGCTGCTGCTTCTAGGAGAGGTGGATTAACTGCATCAATGGAAAAACCCCTTCTGGCCATGTAGGAAGCATCTACACTGTGGCACTACAGCGGCACAGATACAGAGCTGTAGGTGTGCCACTATAAAGTGGACATGCCTTAAGGTAGCTTGTGCACAGCAGGTGAAGTGGTCGAGTCTAAGCTACATGTAGCCCGCTGGTTTTCTTTAAGTCTCCCCTAAATATAACTTTTGTCTTAGGGAGGACCCATCCAGAGAGTTTCCTGTTCTTTCTGTCCACACAGAGCTCCTATCACCTGGCAGGATAGAGTGTGAAGATGTCTGTCCGGGGCATTGGTCAAAAAGAAGGTTTCAGGGTAAAGTTTTTTGGGCAGTGAATTTCCCTTGGTTTTGGAGGAAAAAGTGTGGTAGTGAAAGGGACATGAGTGGGGACACCTATGTGGAGGCAAAATGAGGCTACTCAGCTGCTACCTCTGCCATTCTCCTGGCTTCTCCATGACCCCACTACAGCTGCAATGACCATGGAGTGGAAGGAAGGTGGTAACCAATGGGCTGAAAGGAGCACATCTGGAGGCAGCAAGGTGGAGGGGAGCCCCAGGGACTAGTGTAGGGGAAAGAGGTTCTGCACAATCCCTTGCAAAGCAGGAGGATTACAGAGGAGCAAAGTGGCCCATTCAGCACAATGGGATGCTTTCAGATGAGTCTCTCATGGAGATATCCCATTCCATGCAATACCCCTGACACAATAGCTCAGAGGTGTGAACTCACCCATTCAACTCAGTTGGTGTTCTCCCACTTTCCTAAAGTATATCACAGCCTCTGTTGCAGAGTACCAATTTTCAAGGAAATTGTATTATGCACATAGGCACTTTGATGATTAAAATCTTTATTGGGAACTCTGTCCGAGGAATCCCTCGACCACATGACCCCAACTTGCATCACTAACTCTACTCCTAGACCTATTGTGGCACTGCAAGGAGGAGAGGAGGAATAGAGTCACCACATATAAAGTTATATCAGGATTTCCATTTTTACAGAGGCAAGAATGGCCAACAAAAATTTTCTTTTGCATTAGAGTATCAGTTTAAAATGTGTATTGTAGTTTACGCATTACTTACTTTTTCCATAGCAGTTGGGGGTGGGGAAAGAGAGAGAGAGAACATCTGAGGTTTGCTATGAGTGTCTTTAAAAGGACTGTGTGACTAACATTTTTCTAATGTCTGACATTTCTTTCTTACTCTTTTTTTCACAGAAACTACAGCACTGTAAGTGGTGAAATTGATATGCATGAACCTTTGGTTTGGGTAGATTGGATGAAATATTGTAGAAAGTTGATCTTTGTTTTCTGTGTTTCTTTTTTCATGATAAACAAAAACTACTGTACTGGCAGTATCCTGGTGCGACAGGGTGTGCCTGTCATCTGCTCTGTTTATACAGATTCAGACACCTTCTGTTGTTAAACTGCACTAGAGTGTTGATTTACATTTTCTCTTCTCACCAACTTACTGATCCATACACCATATTACTCCACTTTCAGTTTCTCCTCAGTCCTCTGGAGAGGCAAGGAGAGGAAAAAGCTCTCTCTATCCAGCAGTCCTCTATGATTTTGGCTCATCTAGCCTGCTTCTCTCTTCCCAGCTCTCCCTTCCTAGGCCTTCTTCTACCTACTGTGTTACTGGACCAATGTGCTCATTAGTCCTCCCCCAGCCCATTATAATGCACTAATTAGGCCCCATCAGATCCATCGTGGAGGGAATTAACTGTCATTTAAGTGACCAGAGTCCTGGCCCAGCTGTTGATTCCCAGCGCTGCCGTACCTGGCACCGAATTAGTCAATCGCAACCATATGCCAGTTCTTAGCATAAAAATCCTTTCAAAGAAAGAATTAGATAAATTCATGGAGGATAGCCATTGATGAACCTATTAGCTAAGATGGTCAGGGATACAACCCCATGCTCCAGGGTGTCCCTAAACCTCTGACTGCCAGAAGCTGGGACTGGATGACAAGGGCTGGATCACTCAGTAATTGCTCTGTTCTGTTCATTTTCTCAGAAGCATCTGGCACTAGCTACTACTGAAAGATAGACCATTAGTCTGACACATCATGGCCATTCTTATGTTCTATATTATGGGTACTCTTGCAAATGTTCAGCATCCCCTTTTGAACATGCTAACACTTAGAAGAATCACATCCACTTGCTTTTCTTTCATCATACTCAGTCCCACTGTTCAGGAAATGGGTGCATACAGAGGCCCTTTTGAAAACATTAACCTGACTTTTCTAAGGATAAAATATACCCCAGAGAAAAAACCAAACAAAAACCCAACAATTCAAAAGTCATTATATATCAAAAAAGGGGGAGAGGGAAATCCCATTAAAAAAAAAAGTCTTTCGCAGATCATCTTTAAGGAAATGTTGATATTGCTAGAAGATGGAAAGACATGCTAAAAATACAGTGTTACAGCAGGGAAGACAAAAATCAAAAGGGAAGAAGCACTGGAAATGTTTGACTCCCTCCTTTAAGAAATTGCTACAATGATGTTTTGTCTTTGTAAATGTTCTCTTCCTGGACAGAAGAAGCAAGATTCAACCGAGGACTGATCCAAAGACCATTGAAATCAACAGGAATCTCTCCATTGACTTCAGTGTGGCTATGGGCATGTCCCTGAGGGAGGAATTGCTGATATGCTATTTATAAATCAACACAGCTGCAGTACAGATTCCTTATGCAAATGAGGATTTTTAAAAATAGTGCCTAACCAACAAAGGACAGTTTGGACAAGATAATAAGTGTCCCTGTTATGGCCCTTGTTACTTAAAAGATAGTCATAGGAAAGTTAAGGTTAGAAGGGACCCATATGGCTAAATCCTGCAATCTACATATAGATAAAATGATTGTTGAGGATGAGACTGTAACTGAACAAGGACTGTGAGCCAACCTATCCTTTTTAGCTTGAGTAGGGATGGGGGTTCAAAGCCATTATGCCTGTTCTGTTCCTTAAGAGGGTGCTGGATATACTCCCTTCCATTACTGGCCAGGCTCACATGCTAGTATGAAGGTACATTTGTGCCTGACCTCAGCTTCTTCTTTGTCCTTCCCTGACTCTTTTGAGGTGGTGTGCACTCCACAAGGCTCTGTCAGGGAGTAGTTCCTATGGTCAGAAGAACACATGGACTGCAACAGCAACCACCCCACATGTGGAAAAGTGTCAAGGTAACTGCAGCTGTATCCCCCACTCCAGGAGCATCCAGTGAGGTCTCAGGGCTCCAGACATCACCTGTCTTTGGGCAGGGACCAGTGTCCCTCTCCCAACCAGGTGGTTTTAAGGTTGCACACTCCTCTGCCATTCACAGTGATATCCCCAACAAGCAAGTTTGTTTTAAGGCCAACAGCTGGCCTTTGCTTTATCTCCCAGGACAAATACAGTGTGTTCATCATCAGTTACAAGTTACCACACAGCTGTTTCTCAGCAGAGCACATTTATTCAGGATAACAAAAAATACAGAGAACATAAAAATGATGAAAGTTCCTACACACTTACTGACCATATCAGAAATCACTCATTTTCCACATGGGGAGTGTGGTAGCCAACATCCCTTCCAACCGTCCAGCATGGGTTGGGGTCTCCTTAGGACCAAAGGTCCTGCCTGTTTACTGAATGAAAAGGAAGGTCCTGAGCTGTTTTAACTCAGACTTTTATACCAAAAGCCTTTCTTTGTCTCTTGTTCTCTGGAAAATGCAGTTTGAACCAGTATATGCAAGACACTCCAAGGGGTGGTACCTCTCTGGAGTTGAGTGACTTGCTTTAATTACTATTCACTGTTTTTAGTCCCTATAGGATCTGTGGTAACACTTCCCCATGCAGTAGAACACAGTCATACATAAACTATTCATAAACTTAATACAGCAGTCCTCAGGATGTTATGTGGGGTTGCAATATCACTCACAGGTGCCTTCTGCCCTCTCCACTTGTATGCACATGTGGGGGGTTGGCAGCAACTGGTCCTGAGTACAGTACTGCAGAATTTGACTCTGAATATAGTGGATCATTCCATCCAACTCTGGACTCTTTGTAGGGACAGTCCCGATTTTTGAGTCTTTTTCTTATATAGGCTCCTATTACCCCCCCACCGCATCCTGATTTTTCATATTTGCTGTCTGGTCACCCTGCTGATGAGAGAAAGAGCTAGGGTGATGCAGCAGCAGATGTATACTTGCATAGGTACAGAGAGTAGAAGGAATGTAATAAAATATTTAACATAATAGTAAAAAATGGTGTATATTTTATTTTTACTAACAAATGTATGATGTTGTAGGTACAAGATTAATTGAGGTGGCTAAATTGTGATGAACAAAGTAGTGGCATAATATCTTGTGAATGTACAGAAGCAATTACATTTCCTTGGAAATGTGGTCATGGTTAACAACCTAAAGACAGGCCTGAGCTGCAAATCTGTAAAGTTACAAAGCTATACATTCTGGATTTACAGATGAGCACACCAGACCTGGGGGGTTGGGTTTGATTTATAGACTACAACTGCAAATTTTGGATCCAGCTCTAGGTTCAAGATTACACTCCAAAGTTAGGAGTGTTCAGAACTAAGTTTGGTTGCAGACCATCCATGCCACTGTCATCCCCCAGTAGTAAGGCCAGCTTTATTGGTCACTTCTTGATTTTCAGAGTCCATGTTAACTTTGAACTTTAGTTATTACCACTAATTAAGCAATAACAAACAGATAATGTATCCTGTGTAGTTATGGAGCAGATGAAGTGGTTTTATAGAGCATAATACTTATAATACTTCACTTACATCAAATGCTTTGATTTGAAGATCCCATAGTGCTTACAAAGTTGGGGAAGCATTGCTGTCTCCATTTTACAGAGGGGAAGTGTAAGTACTGCAAGGTTATGGCTCAGAGAGATTATTCTCAAAAGTGTCCATTAATTCTGGTTTTCTCTATTTTGGGGTGCCCAATTTAAAAAAATGTAGATGTCTTAGTCTGGGCTTCCAAAACCAGGAGCACATATGGATAGACATTTTTGAAAACGTGGCTCTAACTGACTTGCCCAAGATACTACAACAAGCTAGTGGCAGAGGTGGAAATAGAAACTAGATATCCCAACACCATATGCTATGCTCTATTGTAGACGTCACTTCCCCTAAAGCCAAATTATTTAAATTACCTAAGAATTGAAATAATCCTTTAGCATACAACATGTAGGGCTCACCCCGTGCATTCCTTCCATAGCATTTTGAGACAGCAAGAAATGAAGGACTGGGCCTAAAGAATAGTCAGCCATTAAGATTTTTGGACAGCTTCAACATTCTAAATCAATTTTTAATAAAAATTGTGTTTTTCTGTGTAACTTAAATGCTGAAATTGGAACTAGAACTATTTATTTAATCCAACTAGGAGAACTTTTGGGACATCATACATATGTAATGGAATGGATCCCCTGAATTGTCTAGTATTGCTATAAAATAGAATTTCATGCATATGTAATATAAAAACAGACCGATTCATGCATTTACTAAGCGTTATTGACATAGGTAAAAATAACATCAGTAGCAACCAGTTAGAAAGCCTGTTTGTGTCCAGATTTCTCAAGAAATTCGTAATTTATCTACTTATAAAT
Organism: Gopherus flavomarginatus; assembly: GCF_025201925.1. NCBI lineage: Eukaryota > Metazoa > Chordata > Testudines > Testudinidae > Gopherus > Gopherus flavomarginatus. The sequence continues at coordinate 14,833,885 of NC_066626.1, read as the reverse complement.
ATATTCATTTCATACAATGTCCTGGGCTGTTTAAGAAAAAAAAATGCTGATATTTGCTGAACTCTAGTAAAATAATATGTGCTCAATGACTGAGAATGAATGGGAAGAAAATTCTAACGTGTAGGTGATTAGTGGGAGCAGCACTGGATCTAAAGTCAAAATTCCCATTAATTTCCAAGGGAGCGGGTTTGGATCCAAAAGTCTGTTTTTTTTCTTCTGTGACAGAAGAGGGTTTGCCAGCATGGTACACAATATGTTTTTAAATTGCTAATTCTGTGGTCAGCACGTCTCCCTAGGCTCATTCCGGGTTTGAAAAAAATTGATTCAATGAACAAGATTATTCCTTTCTGAATTATTCATGAGAGAATCTTCCACTGGTAAATGAGCAAAGCACGTTTGATGTACATGACCTGACGAAATATCCGTTTGAGTGATTACACTTGGCCAGATCACTGAGAAACCTGCAGATGGGGGCCAAATCATGAACAAAAACTCAGCAAGATTCTCCAGTATTGTGATTGGAACTGCAGAAAGGGGGTCAGGAAGGACCAAGGCTGCAGGCTTGGTGTGACACCAGGGACTCTGGAGTGTAAGCCTAGCTGCTACCAGACACACAGGCCTCTCAGCATGTACCATGTTCACCCTGCCAATCTGTCAGGCAATTGTTCCCTTTAGTGGGAAGCAAGTTTGTAGAAATTTTGGTGATGCCCAGAACCCGCCCCCCCAACTCCGCCCCCTCAAACTCCGCCTCCACCTGCCTAAGGCTCTGGGCAGGGTTTCAGGGGGGAGGTCTGGGGTGCAGGTCCTGGCCTGGGGATTAGGGTGCAGGAGGGGTGCAGGCTTTGGGAAGGAGTTTGGGTGCTGGGTGCAGGCTCCGGGCTGGGGCACGGAGTGAGTGTGCAGGAGGGGATGAGGGCTGCAGGCTTTGGGATGGAGTTTGGGTGCAGGCTCTGGGCTGGTGGTGGGGGTGTAGGAAGGGGTGAGCGGTGTAGGCTCTGGGAAGAAGTTTGGGTGCTGGGTGCAGGCTCTGGGCTAGGGCAGGGGGTAAGAGGTGCAGGCTTTGGGACAGAGTTTGGGTGCAGGCTCGGCTGGGGGGGTGTAGAAAGGGGGAGGTGGTGCACGCTGGGGCAGAGGATCAGGCTGCAGGGGAATGAGAGTTGGGGCTGAGGATGAGAGGTTCATGATGCCGGGGGGGGGGGGCTCAGAGCTGGGGCAGAGGCTCAAGGTGCGGTGGGATGAGGGCTCTGGCTGGGAATGAGGGGTTTGGGGCATTGGAGAGGCTCAGGGCTAGGGCAGAAGAGCAGGGTAAGGGTAGCCTGCCTTGCCATTAGCAGATGGCAGGCGCTAGGACCCTGGGGCAGCAGACAGCAGTTCTGCCGGGAGTCGATCTGCTAGCAGGCAGGGACGCGGTGGAGGGGGGATGCAGGGGGAGGGGTGGAAGCGGAGGCCGGGACCCGCTCCAGGCAGGGACGCGGTGGGGCGGGGCGGTGGGGGGAGACCCGCGGGGGCTGGGGCCTGATCCAGGCAGGGCCAGGGGAGAGACCCAGCTCCAAATATTGCTGGAACAGGGCATCTGGCCCTGAACATTCCTGGAGCCCGAGCACCTCGAGCCCATATAACTCGCCACCTATGGTGGAAAGGGCTTGTAGTACATCAAGCGGGCAAGGGAGAGGAAAAACCCTCTCATTTCTCAGAGGATGGAGTTGTCCTGCATTGTCATGAGGTGCAGGGAAGTCTGGCCTGTCACCTAAGGGATATGCTTGAGAGGGGATGAAGGGGTCCAAAATGTAGTTTGAAACCACCTGATCACTCTGACATACAAGTACGCCTTAGTAATACACTCAGAATAACATCTCAAATGGTTGTATGCTAGTGTAGTGTATGTATTGGCATCCATTCTCATACACATTCATTTTGGGGAACTTTAAAATATCTTCCATTATATACATTTGAGAGTATATACTGTTCTATTTCTACTTTACTTCTATACTATTTTGTTTGTTGAGTTCAGTTGCAATATTGCAGCATATTTACATGGAGGATGGCAAACAAACATTTTTTCTGTAATCTGCAGCGATGGAAAGCTGTGGTTTAACTTTCCGGCATTAGGGGCAGCATACTTAATAAGAAGCGCAGCTATCAAATCCCTGAAGAAACTGAACTTAGTTCCTTTGTACTCAGTGTTTATTTACAAATATCTTGATTGGTCTGTAATAAATATAATATGTTTTACTTAGGACTGCTATTGTGTTCAGCTAAAGTTTAGCTGAACAAAGATGACTGGTTCTTCAGTCCTTCTCCTGCTCTGACTGTCTTCTCATGCTAGCTCTTATTCAAATATTTGTTTGGTTTCCAGGGATTAAAAAAAGAAATAAATGACAGAATGTGTACATCATCATTAATCTGAAAAGTTTAAGTTCTCTTAATTGGTTTCACAAGTAATATACATATGCAGAATTAAATAGTTTGGTTATGCAAATCAATCTACAGTATATTTTAAAGTAAAGAACATAGGTCTACATTGGTATTAAAAAGGTAGAGATTATACTACAGAAGTAATAACATTTGATGAGGTTCTAAGAGTGTGGGTTAGTGGTCCATGAGTTGTACTTGGTCAGTCAGGGAATACAAATTAGTGGAGTTGTCGTTTTAATCAAAAAATGTTTTCTGTGAGAGAAAGGAAATGAAAATCTTTATGTTCCCCTTCTGTCTTAAAAGCCACAGAAAGGAACAAATTAAATCACAAAGCCATGCCTTGGATCTATCATCCTCTTCTTCCTCGCCCCACAGGAACTCTGACAGTTTGTGTTTGTGGGAGGGAGGTGGGGCATGAAGGGTCATTACCTCCCAAGTGTGCAAAGGCTCGGAATATGCAGAAAGTACTGTCCACAACCATATGGCTCTTCAGTCTACCAGCTATGCAGAAATGTCACAGAGGGGACAGTAATGGCTACAGAGAACGTTCTGCATAGGCACCTTTCTGCATACTCTATCCCAACAATCTCCTCCCCATCCCCCCCAGCCCGTATAATTAGGGTGCTTGGCACCATGCCACAGAGGGAGTATGTGGTGATCTGAGCATGTATATTTGTTTGAAGGGTAATTCTTTAGTCTAATTTTCTCCATTGGCATAACACTCCAATTTTAGAAGTTCCATTTAGTCACTGAGGGGGTTTCAGGTTGTTTCTATTCAACTGTTATGGATAACTGACCTCCATCACAGCTGGATCGATGAGAATTGGACAGAGCCTATAGGGATCCTGCTCCCACTGAAGTCAATGACAAAACTCCCATTAACTTCAGTAGTATTTAATTGGGCCTGAAAAGTACGTACCTTCATAACAAGGTAAATTCATTGGCTAAACAGAGAGTTTGCTTGGCATTAATTACAACACAACCAATGTCTGTGCTCTTCTCATCTACAGTATGGATACAATAGTAATTATTAAAGGTATACTTTTCCCCCACAAGGTGCTCCATTTATTTTTCTGGGAATGATTTTTCTCAACTGAGCATTTAATTAGACTCTGAAATCATTCTACAGTGGGCAGAGGATGATATTTAAATCCTACAAAAGCAGCAAAGAATCCTGTGGCACCCTATAGACTAACAGACGTTTTGGAGCATGAGCTTTCGTGGGTGAATACCCACTTCATCGAATACATCTGACGAAGTAGGTATTCACCCACGAAAGCTCATGCTCCAAAACGTCTGTTAGTCTATAAGGTGCCACAGGATTCTTTGCTGCTTTTACAGATCCAGACTAACACGGCTTCCCCTCTGATACTTAAATCCTACAATTTCCTGCAGTCATACACTATAATATATACAGCCTAGTATATTATATTTTACTCAGACAGCAGAGTGGAGGGCAGGACATCGTTGTTGAGAGCAGGCATAGTAAAATGCAATGGGTTGGGCATATAGCTAGGCTCACTAACAATAAATGGACTGTAGCTGTCGCTGAGTGGTACCCACAGGAATTGAAACGACCACTCGGCTGACCTCCAAAGAGATGGGAAGATTTTATTGTGAAAAAGCATGGCCACACGTGAAGAAGGAAGGCCAGGATATGAGAAGAATGAAAGATGTGTTGCGATTGGCGCAATCTATATGAAGGCTGAAGGACCAATTGATCAAGGTGATACAATATTTGGCATGCAGTATATTTGAGCCATATCTAACTTTTTCTCTTGTTTGTTATTTAAAGATGAAGAAAGATTGCTAGTTTGTAGTCTAAGCATTCTAAGTTGGAAGAATATGGATGGTAATTGGGCTGCAGGTAAAGACACCAGCAAGTGCACTGATCATACTCAGCATCTCCCCTGGATGATGGGCAGTCAATCAAAAAGGAAGAATATTTAAAGGTGCAGCATGGCCTAGAGCAAGTCTCCCTGAATGACAGTTCTGAAATTGAACTCTGTCAGACAGAGGAATTGCAGATTATTTAGGTAGAGAGTTTGATGTAATGCTTGCAACGGTAACTGGGAGGTTGGGAAGATGGGAAGAGATCTCTTGAATCCCTCTATAACAGCAATGAAGGTATGAGGACCACATCACTGACCTGTGGCAGAAACTCCATCTATTTTTCCACCAGCCAAACATATCTCGGTCTGAAAGACACTTACCCATCTTTCCATCAACTCCACCTTTGGTTTGCTGAATAGAACCTTCTTTCTCTTTTTGTCCAACCTTGTACGTCCCCACCAATGGGACCTCTAGGGTTTGGATTCCCTGGAACCAAAGAGTGAACTGTAAGGATATAAATCTAGAACCACTGTGAAGCATATGATTCTGCTCTTTGGAAACACAGAGGTTTATGCAGCCATCTATGATCAAAATTTGCATAAGTGATCACTTTTGAATGGAAGAATCTCTGTCAAATAGGCATCAACCTCCACAAATTACATAGCTCGGGAGACTATGAAATCCTCTGTAGATTAGAGGATGGATAGACAGCAGTCATGGCTGCAATTTCTGGTTAGTGGCAATACAGGACTTATGTCAATATACAAACAGAAATCTTTTTCAAAATATATTACAGAAGAATTTAACTCAATTCAGTAAACTAATTCTTTCTACAGAGTAGTGATAAATTGCAGACACTTCTAAAATGTCAGGGAAAAACAGCATCTCTTGCATAGCTTGATTTTTATTTGAAAAATATATGCTGCTATCTAAACATTTGGGGGTTTGATTGCACATCCTTTAACCTGTTTAACATCCACTGAAGCAGATTGAAGTTAAATAGCAAGTTACTAAGACTTAGATAAGGGGTAGGCAACCTATGGCACAGGTGCCGAAGGCGGCATGCGAGCTGATTTTCAGTGGCACTCACACTGCCCAGGTCCCAGCCACCGGTCCAGAAGGCTCTGCATTTTAATTTAAATTTTAAATGAAGCTTCTTAAACATTTTAAAAACTTTATTTACTTTACATACAAAGTTTAATTATAGACTTATAGAAAGAGACCTCTTAAAAACATTAAAATATATTACCAGCACCCGAAACCTTAGAGTGAATAAATGAAGAATAATCGGCACACCACTTCTGAAAGGTTGCTGACCCTTGACTTAGATAATGATAAAGAAAAGCTGAATCTCTAACATTTACTCTACCAAATTGTGCCACTGAATACAATAGCTTCATAGTCCAAAGTGATGACCACACTGTAAATTGCAAAGAATGGGAAACCAAAGTGGAGGAGCTTAAACTTTAACATTTTCAGATTTCTATTGTCTGTGTCACTTTGATATTTAAACAGAAAATATAATGAAGCCACAAAGCAGAGGTTTGACATTTAAGCTTACAATAGCAATATATTGTATTGTAGCTGTCATCCGAGATACATGAAAACGAAAACCACAGTGTTTCATCCACCCACACAAACTATAATCAATAGGATGCAAAGGGTTACATAAAAAGAGCTTTTTAAAATTGTTATGTATGATACAAAATGTAGGATTTTTTAGAATCACTGCTCTAAAAGTTACAATTTATTAACAACAAGAAGCAGGAAGACTGCTATATGTACTTTGCACTCTGTAGTCCAACTTTCTTTATACAAAATTGGCCAGATGCTCAGCTGGCGTAAATTTTTGTAGCTTTTAGTGACATCAAGTGAGTTAAGATGATTTACATAAATTGAGGATCCAGTCCCATATCACTTATATTTTTAGCATAACTTATCTGACAAACTGGCACTGCACTAAGAACAGACAAAAGATAAATTCCAACCTGAACCTCAGTCAGCACAATAACTCTGAATCTCTCTAAGTACTCAAATATCTATATTCCAATACTTAATAAAAATCACTTTTGCTCCCAACTGGCCCTCCTGCCTTAATCAGTAAGCCACAAAACCTCACCACCAGTTCCCTGCAGGCTCAGCGATGTCTTTTGGACTGGTTCACTCTTTCATCAGAGACACACCATACATACTAGGGTGCTGCTAGGTGTGCTTCAGAAAGGATAAACTTTGAAGAAATGTCCATTCTATTGTTGCTCTTCTCCAGACTTTCTCCAATTTGTCGACCTCTTTCCTGAAATGTGGTGCCCAGAACTGGACACAATACTCCAGTTGAGGCCTAATGAGTGCAGAGTAGAGCAGAAGAATTCTCTTGTCTTGCTGCTAATACATTCCAGAATGATGTTTGCTTTTTTTGCAACAGTGTTACACTGTTGATTCATATTTAGCTTGTGGTCCACTATGACCTCCAGATCCCTTTCCACAGTACTCCTTCCTAGGCAGTCATTTTCCATTTTGTATTTTGGAGAAAGTCCAGCAAAGAGCAAAAAAATGATTAAAGGTCTAGAAAACATGACCTATGAGAGATGATTGAAAAAAATGGGGTTTGTTTAGTCTGGAAAAGAGAAGACTGAGAGGGACATGATAACTGTTTTCAAGTACATAAAAGATTGTTACAAGGAGGAGGGAGAAAAATTGTTCTTAACCTCTGAGGATAGGACAAGAAGCAATTGTCTAAAATTGCAGCAAGGGGGGTTTAGTTTGGACATTAGGAAAACATTCCTAACTGTCAGTGTGGTAAAGCACTGGAACAAATTGCCTGGCAATGTGGTGAAATCTCCATCATTGGTTAGAAAAAACATCTGTCAGAGATGGTCTGGATAATAGTTAGTCCTGCGATGAGTGCAGGGAACTGGACTAAATGACCTCTCGAGAACCCTTCCAGTCCTATGATTCTATATGTGCAACTCATTGTTCCTTCCTAAGTGGAGTATTTTGCATTTGTCTTTATTGAATTTCATCCTATTTACTTCTGGACAAACTGGAGAAATGGTCTGATCACTTGAAATTATAATCCTATCTTGCAACCCCTCCCAGCTTGGTATCATCCACAAACTTTATAAGTTTACTCTCTATGCCATTATCTAAAATCACTGATGAAGATATTGAACAGAACCAGACCCAGAACTGATCTCTGTGGGACCCCACTTATGCCCTGACTGAACTATTTAGAACTACTCTCTGGGAATGGTTTTCCAACCAGTTATGCACCCACCTTATAGTAGCTCCATCTAGGCTGCATTTCCCTAGTTTATTTATGAAAAGGATCATGCAAGACAGTATCAAAAGCTTTACTGAAGTCAAGATATACCTCATCTATCACTTCCCCCCTATCCACAAGGTTTGTTACCCTGTCAAAGAAACTATTAGGTTGGTTTGACATGATTTGTTTTTGACAAATCCATGCTGACTGTTACTTATCACCTTAAAACTAGTAGATCTCATCCTCTCACACCTATCCTGCTTTTTCAATCCCCAGCTGATTTTTAACTTTGAATGACTAAGTCATTGAACTCCACTAACTGAATAAACTGAAATAAAGAAAATATTCTCTGCACCTACAGAGAGGGCTACTGCTGGCAAAAGCTGTTTTAGCACTTCAGATGTCTCTGGTCCCAGATACTTAGCTACTGACTTCTATCAGTTCAGTGGTTTGACTTTCTTTAAACACTGGCAACAACTATGTTCTACTTGTATTTAAATTCAAATGAGTTTAGTAGATTATGATAAGTGTAGGCCTTAACACTGACAACCTACTTTAAATTTAAAAAATAAACCATGTGTTTAATTAAAACATTTAACAAAAAAAGATTTTTTTTGCATCCTTTTTTTTTTAAATCCATCCTAGTCAGGTTGGAAAGTATAGGGGGAGAAATATTCATTCCAGTTAAAGCGATCAGCAAGCAAAACAGGATGTGGATTGAGAGAGGGGGGAAAAAGGGGATGATGTCAAGGGAAGAGAGAGGATCCAGAGGAGATTTGAATTATGGAAGGAGAAAGAGTGAGTGCAGAGAGAAGATAACTTCAAATGGTTTAGCTAAGCAGTCGATTTCTTTCTTTCTGTTTTGCTTATGCATCTATAGTTATGTGCCTCTTAAAATTGCCAAGGATGGGGAACTCAAGGACTGGGATATAAATATCTAAAAGATGGTAGAACAAGTAGAAAAAGAACAGGAAACCAGTTAAAATTACTCTAGAATGCGGTGGTCAGTGTGTGGATAGGAGTTCCAAAGTGAAGGTAATTCATCTGGCTGGTAGATGCATAGAGGCATTAATGTGAGGTAAATAAGAACTAATACACATTTCTGTTATCTTTTCTGTTAACTGTCTTTTCCCTCTGTGTCATCTGAAGAAATCTTAATTCTTGTCTCTGTGTGTTATTTAGGCAGCAGTAAGGATATATATTAAAATGCAGCATTGTCCCTTCTTTGTGTTCTTTAGTATTATGAACGTGTGACTTTCCTTTTTGTAACCTAACATATTTATAAATAAATATTTTCTTTCACTTCTAATAAGGGTGTTGGTTTAACTATTTTTTCTTTAATAGGTTACTCATGACACTATGGTCTGTCTTTACAGTAAAGAACTTTAATAGCATAAGGAGGAAAAAACAAAGATGTAGGAGACTAGCCTGTGAATAGAAATAATCTCTACTGGTTACTAGCTATGTAAAATATAATGATAATCACAAAACTAGTTTTGTAGAGGGCATGGGTCTGTGACACTTGTATAAGCAAAAGTGACTGCATAAGTCAAAACTCTTTTCTCTCCTATCCTCATTAATTCTTGCCAGTGTGATGGGGCAAGGCCAGATGGCTATAGTAAAGTACTGAGAAACAGGTATGTTAGCCCCAGGCTAAATAAATCCCTAGTACCCTGGTAACCAAATGGCAGTTGCTCCAGGTTAATCAAGGCACCGGGGCCAATTAAGATCTCTGTAGAAGGCAGTGGAGATAGCTACATTGAATAGAACACCTGCAGCCAATCAAGGCAGGCTAATCAGGGCACCTGGGTTTAACAAGGAGCTCACTCCAGTCAGGCAGGGAGGAGCCAGAGGAGAAGGAGTATGTGTGAGGAGCTGGGAGCAAGAGGGCAAGGAGCTGAGAGTATACTGCTGGAGGATTGAAGAGGACAAGCATTATCAGACACCAGGAGGAAGGTCCTGTGGTGAGGATAAAGAAGGTGTTTGGAGGAGGCTATAGGGAAGTAGCCCAGGGAGTTATAGCTGTCATGCAGCTGTTACAGGACACACTATAGACAGCTGTGATCCACAGGGCTCTGGGCTGGAACCCAGAGTAGAGGGTGGGCCTGGGTTCCCCTTCCCCACCCAAACCTCCCAACTCCTGATCAGACACAGGAGGAGCTGACCCAGACTGTGGGTTCCACAAGAGTGGAAGATCACTGAGGTGAGCAAATCTGCCAATAAGCGCAGGACCCACCAAGGTAGAGGAGGAACTCTGTCACACCAGCCATGTAAAGCTACCCACAGTCTGCCATGAGGAGATATGGACTACATCTGTCCAACTCCCCTTGAATTTGCAACAGCAGAAGATGTGGAGGCTGCAGCTTTTGGAGCATCAGCATAGATAAAAGAGAGATGACCACGTCAGAATCTATTATGCATCAGATTAGCATTTGTGTGTGCCACCTACAACTGGAAAACAACTCGTTCTAGTAGAATGCCAAAGTTCAACACTGTGCAGTCATATCAGAACTAATCCATTCTACTGCTATGATTGAAATATTGAATTCTCATGCCCAGATTTAAAATGTGTACAAATATGGGGCCAAATCTCTCTTACAGTCCAATGTGTAGACACACAGCATGGATGTCCTTGAACAGAATGTTGGTTTTTAGGTACACCTCTTGTCATAGGAAAGATTTACATTGATGTACACATTCAGTGCATTCTAGTCAAAAGAGCCAAGATAAACCCTTCATTTAAAAAAAAAAAAAAACCACAGGGTTCTGGCACTAACTGACTGAATGATGGCTGGTGTTCAAGGCTCCTGTTAATGCGTTCAGTAAAATGCTGTCTACAGAAATAAAAATTGGCTGGTGTACTGATTCATGTGGAAAATTTTTTTTTTTTGGTAAGATTCAGTCTGGAACCCTATCTTCATTTCAAGAAGAGATTTTACATACATAACACAGGCATAAGGACAACAGCCATAAAGAAGGTATGAAAATGGAATAAAGACCAAAATGTTACATGCTCTACTGAGGGGTCAAGAAAAGACAGTGTGGGTTATGTTTAATAATCTGTGCTGGAATCTTCATGTGGCAAATTGCTAAGTAACCAGCATACCTTGATGGTATCTCTATCAGTATTATTGTTGCACCATTTCTGGAAATGATTAATGAATTGCTAATATTTCTGTATTTTATATTATGTCAAAATTATCGCTTAGGTTTGTGATTTTGTATTAATGTTCCCACTAAACAAATGATCACTCTCTCTCTCTTGTTTTCTGTATTTGCATTGGTTAAATGTCCCCTCTTTCCTTGCATAACTGGATAGAAAGTGTATTGGAAGCGGCTATTCTTATTAGGTGCAGAAATGGAAGTACTCAGGCTTCTCAAATCATGCCAAAAATGTTACTTTTCATGGACAAAAGTTGTGTTGTTTGCAGTATTCACAAATGTAGGGAAAAAATTGATGACTTCATTAGATGCCTTGTTTAGCCATCTTAAAATAAATGCTGTCTGAAACATTTCGTATCCTCTGTGATGTTACAAAATATGAAGGACCAAATTCACCCAGGGTGGAAAGGTATCATACTCTGTCTGTGGGTTATATTTCCATGATGGTGTGATATTTGTACACTACTTACTTATGATATGGGAAAACAATTCTCTACAGAGAAATCAGGTCTATGCATACAGTACCATAAACTAGACAGTTCCCATCTTGTAAAGCTTCTCATGCTTCAGAATCTGGATCTTGCACATTCTCTTCAGAGAATAACTGTTAGCCAAATTCAACATGCTATCCTGTTGTTGTACAAGCAGAGGCCCAGTGGTGCTGCATAGAAAACACAATTGGTGTCAGTTGCTTGATCTAAGCTGGCTGCCAACTCATCCTCACTTCCAGCTATGGTTCCACACTCCAGCCATGGCTATGTAGATGATAGCTCTTCCACTCCTAATGATGCTCTCTGTATACTATACCATCCACTCTTTTGTGCGTGTTAAAAAGGAAAACTGTGCAACTTTCTGAATGTTTTCTGATGTTTAGGAAACGTGTTTTAATGAGGTAGAAAATGCTATGTTGGCTGCATGTCTGTTGAATGGAACCCACAGGATTCACCTTCTAGGTATTTATCTGAGGTGGAGTGACAGTCTATGAAAGTACTATGGGTGGATGCTTTGGACTTGTTTCTGTGCCCATGGAAATCAATGTTAAGATTCCCATTGACTTAAGTGGAAATGGGATTGGGCCCTTTGCTACAGTGGAAGCAAAGTCCTATGCTCCTCTAGTGAATGTACTGAATGGCTGAAGTATTTAGTTTCCCTTCCCAGAGGGCAAATACTATGTCAGGCCATTTAACTGACTGCTGAAGCTATGAAGTGTCCATTTCTCAAGAGTGATAACAGGATAGAGTATCAATGTTTGTGATTTTACCCCGGGACAAAGTAATCACTGATAATTCAGTTATAACTGTTATGCTGTTGAAAACCAGTGTGAATCTGTCTCCTAATTCATTCTAAATTCCATTCCTCAGTGTTTGGAATTCAGTATTACAATAATCAAATGCAATATTTGCATGGGGAGTTCTCAGGTTTGTACAGAAAATGCATGATGGTTTGTGATATCAAGTCATTCATGTTACAGGAGCTTTATGATGTGAGCTGATTAGGACATCAACTCCCAAGTAAAGCCTCTTAGCTATCTCCAAACAAAGATGAACACTATTTAAAGAATAACTAACAGACAGACACTGAACAAACTTTAGAATAAATACTGAAATATTTTTTTAAATTAAACTTTAGGATACTGGTTAATCTCCATACAGTGTGCCTGATTATCCTCTCAATTATCTTGTTTTGTAATAGATTGTAAGTCCTGAAGGGACCACTATGATGTAGTCTGATCTCTTGCAGAACAGAGATCACAAGACTTTCCTGAACTAGAGTATATGTTTTAGAAGAACATTTTGTGACAAATATTGCAACATCATGTAGTATTTTGGAGGGCTGTTATATTAAATTTTGAATGGTTTATGTTGGTCTGTGTCCTAATCCATAGGGGAGAATCACCACAGTTTCTACAGGAACTAAAACCAGTGGGGGTGATTACCCTTGAGATTGTAAATGACTCAAGAAGTTTCACCTCTTGGGGGTGGTTTGCATATATTGGATCAGACTGGGTTTTCCAGAGACTAGGAAACAAAGAAAGCGCTGTTGGTATAAAAGAATGAACTTGAATGGATTCATGGCCTTCTTTCTAATCTATCAAACAGACATGACCTTCTGTTCAAGGGGAGCCCCAACTCTTGGGGAAGGGTTGGAAAGACTTTGGTCCATTAGCGCCCTATAAGACTGATGGCTGACTCTTGGTAAATTTAGGGTTTACAGAGGAAAACCTATAAAAACAATGAACAGATTTAATGCTTTTTAAGCAACCACACTTATTCTTAAGATAAAAGAGCTGTATGGTAACTTGTAACAGCTGGTAATACACTATTCATAGTCCTTGGAGAGAAACCAAAACACAGGTTCTGGGCTTTAGACTGATATCACACTATAAAGCAAGGAGCAGCGCAGCCTCAAAACCCTGGACAGGAGGGAGGCGGACAAGAGTCCCTACCCAGAGATAGATATCAGGTCTCCTCTTAGCACCTAACTGGGAACTCCTGGAGTTAACTGCAGAGGACACAGATGCAGTTACCCTGAAACCATGATACATCCAATCTCAATTTTAAAAAGTTTTCAGTGATGGAAAATCCACCCATATTCTTGGTAAGTAGTCTTGACTGTTTAAAATAAATAAAACAAAACAAACTGCATCTTATTTCTTGTCTGAATTTGTCCAGATTTAACTTCCAGCCCTTGGATGTTGTTTGACTTTTGTTTGCTAGATTGAAGAGTCCTTTATTTATCAAATTCCTATTTCCAATGCAGGTACTTATGGACTCTGATCAAGTTGCTCCTTAGTCTTCTCTTTGTTAAGCTAAACAAAGTGGGCAATTCAAGATTTTCACTATAAGACATGTTTTCTAATACTTCACTCACTCTTGTGGCTTTTCTCTGAACTCTCCAATTTTTCAGCTTCCGTCTTGAGTTGTGGACACCAGAACTGCACACAGTATTTCAGTAGTGATTGTATCATGACAAACACAAAGGTAAAATAAGCTCTCTACTTCCACTTAAGATTCCGCTGTTTGTACCTTCAAGGATCACTTTATACTTGATCACAGTGTCATGCTGGGAACTCATATTCAGCTAATTATTCACTATGACTCCCAAGTCTTTTTCAGAGTCACTGCTTCCCAGGAAGAAGTCCACCATCCTGTAAGCCTGGCCTACATTCTTTGTTTGCAGATTGATGACCTCACATTTGGCTATATTAAAATGCATATTGGTTGCTTGCATCTAGCTTACCAAGTGATCCAGATCTCTCTGTATTAATAACTGTCCTGTTCATTATATCTCACTCCTCCACTCTTTGGTCAGCTTTTTCAAAATATTTGAATACAAGTTATCTGCATCTACTGTTTAAGATTCTATATTACTATTGTAATGCAAGGTACTTAGTCAAATACATCACATGCCTTTTTTCCTAAATATGGAACATAAATATTTATCCAACACTTCTGCCTTTTCTGTGTTGTTAGGGAGAATTCTACCATTTCCATCTAGTAAGAATTTCATTTGTTACTAGAATACTCCAAAAACCTCCTTCTGATTGTCCTAGTGTCATTTTGCTTCCCTTATCAACATTATACAATTCATAGCTTTGATTTATATTAATTGCTGTCAACTTTCCCTTTTATCCATTTTATACAGTTTTCTTATTTTATAGCTGCCTTCATTTGCCCCCTAAGCCAGGCTGTTTGTTTAACCAGTGTAGCCTTCTTTTTTGATTGTGGCTTTTGGGACATCTAGTAACGTGTTCTGAATTATCATTAACTTTTTCTATTTAAATTGTTTGTTCCAGCTGATTTGGCTTTGTGCAACTAGCTTTTAGACTATCACATATTACTGGATTGGACTTTTCTGTTTGATCATGACATCACATTTGGTATGTGCATTTTTTTTTTTTAATGCTGAGAACAGAAGGACTGGATACTTATAGCACTGTGAAATTCCTCCTGGGTCTTTTTTTCCCCAGAAGTAACAATCTACCCCCTTTCTTCTGTGTTCAGTGATGTAAAATGACAGCCAGCTACACATATACAACTCCACTGGCTGCAATGGAGTTACTCCTGATGCCTGCTAGTGGAAGTGAGAAGGGACTCAAGCACCATTTCTTCAATACTTTTGGGACTAGAAAGTTTCCAGGGGGTTGGAAGTGGCCACTGTCGGGATGAGTTGTGCTGTGATGTTCAGGTGAGAGGCTGTCACTAACTGTACCTCTGACACCTCCTGGTTTCCAAGTGCACCCGTTCAGGTCTGGGCCATCCCCTCTCTGTAGGCATAGACTCATACAATTTTGGGGTCATCTGTGATCACTTTAGCTGGCCTGATTTATCTTCGGATTCTGTGGTTTTGTTCCCTCAGGGAGCAATGAGTGTGGTAACCGTGATCGGACAGCCTTCTTAAAGCACTTTAGAACCACAGCATTTAAGAGAAAACAGATCTTTAAATAATACACTAATCTATATGCATGTTTGTCTCTCCCTAAGGCTACCATACTCTAGATACTGGAGAAGACATATGTCATAAACAAATAAGTAAGAGTTAATAGAACAGAAGTATTTCATATCTCTTTTGCCTGTAAAGGGTTAACAAGTCCAGTGAGCCTGGCTGTCATGTGACCAGAGGACCAACCAGGGGACAGGATACTTTCAAATCTTGAGGGAGGAAAGTTTGTAGTGTGTGCTGTTAGTGTTTGGTGGTTGTTCACTCTGGGGGCTCAGAGGGATCAAACGTACAACCAGGTTTCTCTCCAATCTCTCCGATACAGGCTCTTATAAGTTCAGAATAGTGAGTACTAGGTGATAAGGCGAGTTAGGCTTATGGTTGTTTTCTTTATTTGCAAATGTGTATTTGGCTGGGAGGAGTTCAAATTTGTATTTTGCTGAAAGGATTTTAATTTGTACTTGTATACTTAGGCTGGGAGGGTATTCCCAGTGTCTATAGCTGAAAGACCCTGTACCTATTCCATTTTAAATTTACAAAGATAATTTTTACTGATTTCTCTTTCTTTAATTAAAAGCTTTTCTTGTTTAAGAACCTGATTTTTTTTTAATTCTGGGTGAGACCCCAGGGGACTGGGTCTGGATCCACCAGGGAATTGGTGGGGAGAAAGGAGGGAAGGGGGAGAGAGAGGTTAATTTATCTCTGTGTTAGGATTACTTTCTCTCTCAGGGAGAATCTGGGAGGGGGAGAGAGAAGGCGGGGGGGAAGGTGAATTTTCCTCTCTGTTTTAAGATTCAAGGAGTTTGAATCACAGTGATCTTCCAGGGTAACCCAGGGAGGGGAAGCCTGGGAGAGGCAACGGTGAGGGAAAGGATTTACTTTCCTTGTGTTAAGATCCAGAGGGACTGGGTCTTGGGGGTCCCCCGGCAAGGTTTTGGGGGGACCAGAGTGTACCAGGCACTGGAATTCCTGGTTGGTGGCAGCGCTACAAGTACTAAGCTGGTAATTGAGTTTAGAGGAATTCATGCTGGTACCCCATCTTTTGGACACTAAGGTTCAGAGTAGGGGATTATACCATGACAACACAGCTTCTTTAAACTTTCTTCCTAGACTCCTTCTGGACAGGCTCAGGCACACCCTACCTACCTCTATCATCTTGTTCTAAGAGGGTTCCCAGCCTCAGGGCCGGCTCCACGGTTTTTGCCGCCCCAAGCTGCAGAAAAAAAAAGCCTGCTCCACCGCACCATTTTCTTCTTCAGTGGCAGATCCTTCCCTCCAAGAGGGACTGAGGGACCTGCTACCGAATTGCCAAAGAGCCCGATGTGCTGCCCCTTCCCCTTGGCTGCTGCAAGCGCCCGCTTGCTGAGCTGGTGCCTGGAGCCGACCCTGCCCAGCCTGGCTGTCTCACTTTGGCTTGGAGCCTAGAAGTAGGTTATTGTCCTGTCAGTGTCCCCTCACACGGTTTGTTGGGAGGTTTGCTTGCGTACAGCTATTGTATCTCTTTCCGGCTTGTCTTTCCCACCACTCACTATTAAGCTAGATCAGTGCTTCTCAAACTTATTTGATCAGACCTCCCTTCTTTGCATCTGTAGCCATTTACGTTCTCTCCACCCCCTCAAGTATATGTACCACCACCCAGGGTAGAGAGCAGTGGCTGCTGGCCGGCCGGCCAGCTCTCAAGGCAGCACCACAGAAGGGTGGCAATGTGAAAAGTGATATTCATCAATATCACTTTTCACAGCAGACTTAGCTCCCCATAACCACCCTTACTTCATCGCTGCTGCTGCCATCCTGGGATTGACAGCCAGAGCCCTGCCAACTCCAGGTGAGGGATTAGGAAGCAGCGGGGATGTGGCTTTCCCCTTGATCCCTGCCTCACAAGTGCGCGCAACCCTTCTGCACAAGCCCCAGTCACTCAGGGCTGACAGCCAGAGCTCTTTTAAAAAGCAAACAAACAGACAGAAAACAACCCCCCCCCCCCGCACACAGCTCGTGCCTCCCTTGACACATTCCCACCTGTCAGACTTGAGAGGCCCACCCCCTAGTTTGAGAACCACTGAGCTAGATTAATACATTCTACAGGAAAGTGTTATAATCCAAAATACAGTAACTTCACCTCACTGACCAGGTCACATACAGTGTTCAGAAGAGTATTACATCTCAGTATTTTTAGATTATCACAAAGCTGCTCCATCTCTGTCACAGATGGATTCTAGCCATTGGCTAAAGAGCAGGTTAGAATTCTTGGGAGGGTCCAATCCTAACCCACTTGGCTGCCCTCATACCATAATCTACCTCCAACACAGTTTCCTCCTCAAATGACAGCCTCTTCCAGATGGCTGCCAATTCCTGACCTAAGCCAAGAATGAGTAGAGGGAAATAACACAGGTGATTGACAGGTTTCAGAGTAGCAGCCGTGTTAGTCTGTATCCGCAAAAAGAACAGGAGTACTTGTGGCACCTTAGAGACCAACACATTTATTTGAGCATAAGCTTTTGTGAGCTACAGCCCACTTCTTCGGATGCATCCAAAGAAGTGGGCTGTAGCCCACGAAAGCTTATGCTCAAATAAATTTGTTGGTCTCTAAGGTGCCACAAGTACTGGTGATTGAGTGTAGGAGAGAGCCTGGAGCGGAACCTAATTCCCTGAAAGGGGAAGAAGATAGGCAGGAAGCAAGAAACTTTCCTCTCATATGCAATGGAATTCTTCTGATGCTCATTGGGGTTTATGGGAGGTGTGGGTGGTAAAAGTGGAGGAGAGAAGGAATTAGCAGGAATGAGGAGGTAAGTGGAGCTCCAGCTAGGGTGGAAGAGGGAGAGAAGGATATGGATGTGAACTGAGTCTGTTCAACTTCAGTTGGTCAGTAAAAGAGCATTAAGAATGAATAAACTAGTCTTTAGTATTCTAAGCATTGAAAGTCCTACAGCAGCAGCAGCAAATAAAGAGACCGTCTGGGGCCAAAGAAAAGCAATATTAAATTTACGTGACCAAAAGTAGCTGCATCTCTCTATGACCTTTAAATATGTGCACACTTACTGTTACCAACTGCCATGATTTATAGCATACAGTGTTGTGGCAGTGTTGTCCCAGGATATTACAGAGACGGTGGGTGAGGAAATATCTTTTATTGAACCAACTTCTCTTGGTGAGACATACAAGCTTGCACAGAGCTTGGTCCAATAAAAGATATCACCTCGCCCACCGTGTCTATAATTTATAGTGTTTTCTGAATATTCCAATTTCTGGAATCAAGAATTTCTAGAATAGCAGCTTTCATTAAAAAAAAGTTGTTAATCCTCCTGGTCATGAAGAAAAGCTAGAAAGTGTGAAGCAAGTACACACTAAAAACTCAGAAACCAGAAGGCAAACAAAAAGAACCTCACATTTATTATCGTAAGCCAATCATGATTTGGGGGGGGTTCTGGCTCATGATTTTTTAATTCTTCCATTGGCAACACTTTTATTCCTTCAGCTGCTGTTTCACTCAAACAGCCCAGGATTGCATCCTCATCCATATTCTGGGCAGATCATTTCCTCTTCAAGGAAGAAATAGAAAACAACAAACAAACAACTTTCCCTGCTGCAACACAAGAAGAAAGCAACAACAGTCTGAATTCACACACTTAAGACCCTGCAATTTCTAACCCTTACTTATAGAGAAGTCTTCTTAGCCAAGAGGCCATGACACAGAGTTAGTAAGGCATTACAAAAACTCTTCCACATAGCACCATAACACACTCTTCCACTACACAGACCATCATGCGTCTCATACTTCCTATCAAATCTCTCAACTGCTGTCTCACTACAATTTGGAGCCACTGGAACTGCAAATCTGATCAGTTCCCTCAAACTTCTGTCCTTACAAATGAAAAGGACATCCAACCCACTGTGAGCATTTTGTTTGCAGCTTTTTATGGCTCCCATGCTATATGTCCTCACTCTGATTAGATCCTGCATTTGCAGGGCTGGATTTGATGATCTAACGTGCGTTCTCCATCTCCAACTTGTTTGATCCTCTCTTTGTAGCCTTAGCTTCCTAAGATACTCTCACATCTGGCCAGCACAATCAGTACATTTCCTTTGAGTCTGACTGCTAGCAGTTCTCCTTTCTGAACCCTTTCAAAGAATAATTAAGAATTTATTTTCCAGTTGTTGTGCATGAATGCAAATAACCTTTCTTGCTCAACCAATCCTGAGTTCCCTATTGTGTGTAATTTCCCTTAAAAAAAAATCTATGGGAATTTAGGACTGGGCCCTATGGACTATTCCAAAACCCACCGAAGTCAGTGAAAAGACTTCCACTAACTCCAAAGAACCTGAGCTCAGGCATCTCAAGAGCATATAAACTATAACCTCAAGAATATAGTGTATAACACACTGTTACCTCAAAATCTTTGCCCATATTTTTAATTAAACTACAGAGAAATAGCATACCATAGAAAGATAATTTGAACAATTAATTCTCTCAAGGATATGCTACAGTGCAACATCAACTCCAGGACATCTGTTTCTACTACAAAAAGATCTTACTTTCTCTAAAGGGATAATTAATGCCAGTCTAAAAGGCTTACACATTGATAGTTTACTTTCCTTTCTTCTCATTTTATTCTTTCACGTATATTACCATATTATCTGCATAGAACAGTCACCAAAAATATCTCAAGTTAGTATAAAACATATTTAGAAATCAGAGTAACTCATGGGCTCTATTTTTTGGGTCTCTCAGTGACTCACTGTGAGACCTTATATAAGTTACATGACTTGCCCAAAGTTACACAGAGTCTGTGGCAAAGTGGTTCAGTTTACTTAAAATAGGTATAATACCTTACCTATCACAAAATGACAATTATTGCACATCTATAAAGTCCTTGAGATGAAAAGTGCTATTAAAATTCAAAATATTATTTATTACACATAATTATACCATGAACTATTTCAGTAGTGCCAACGGCAAGCATTCAAAAACCATGAGTCAACCCTAAAAATCTGAGGTTCACTTAAAAATCATGGTATTTTTAAAAATAATACATTCAGGGTTCTTTTTGCCTTCTGGTTCTTGAGCCATTAGGATACACATTATCAAAATTTGCTCTGAAACCATCAGGGCTAAAAACTAGTTTTTAAAATGAAAGCTGAGAGTCTCAGGTAGTCACGTCACAGCCCTGAGCTGGGATTTTAAGAAAAAAAAAAAATCTAGATTTTAGGGGAGTTAGCAACATTGTATTTCCTCTTGACTAGGAATCCCTGGAGCTGGAACAAACCTTGGTTAGAGGCCTAAACTTTGCTTTACTTTAAAATTATCTCATAAAAGTCCATTTTATAAATAACATTTCCCTAGTTTAGCAGGGATTTGGAAGCTCTGGCTTAAACAGAAATGGCTGGAATGTGGGCACAGTCCAGCAAATCCAGGATGTTACAAGAGTACTGTGTGTGTATGTAGATATTAGGGCTGTCAATTAATCCCAGTTAACTCACGCGATTAACCTCAAAAAATGAATCACAATTAATTGCAGTTTTAATCAAACTGTTAAATAATATAATACCAATTGAAATTTTTTAACTATTTTGGATGTTTTTCTACCTTTTCAAATATCTTGATTTCAATTAAAATACAGAATATTAGTGTACAGTGCTCACTTGATATTTTTATTACAAATATTTTCACTGTAAAAATAAGAAATAGCATTTTTCAGTTCACCTCATACAAGTACTGTAGTGCAATCTCTTTACTGTACAAGTGCAACTTACAAATGTAGTTTTTTTTGTTACATAACTGTATTCAAAAACAAAACAATGTAAACCTTAAAGCCTACTAGTCCACTCAGTCCTACATCTTGTTCAGCTAATCACAAGTTTACAGGAGATAATACTGCCCGCTTCTTATTTACAATGTTACCTGAAAGGGAGAACAGGCATCCACATGGCACTTTTGTAGCAAGGTATTTACATGCCAGATATGCTAAACATTCATATGCCCCTTCATGCTTTGGCCACCATTCCAGATGACGTGCTTCCAAGCTGATGACGCTCGTTAAAAAATAATGCATTAATTAAATTTGTGACTGAATTCCTTTGGGGAGAATTGTATGTCTCCTGCTCTGTGTTTTACCTGTATTCTGCCATATATTTAATGTTATAGCAGTCTTGGATGATGACCCGGCACGTTGAACATTTTCAGAACATTTTCACTGCAGATCTGACAAAATTGAAAGAAGGTATTAATGCGAGATTTCTAAAGACAGCACTTGACCCAAGGTTTAAGAATCTGAAGTGCCTTCCAAAATCTGAGAGGGACGAGGTGTGGAGCATGCTTTCAGAAGTCTTAAAAGAGCAACACTCCAATGCAGAAACTACAGAACTTGACCCCCACCACCAAAAAAATCAAGGTTCTGCTTGTGGCATCTGACTCAGATGATGATGAAAATGAACATGCGTCAGTCTCCACTGCTTTGGATCGTTATTGAGCAGAATCTATCATCAGCATGGATGCATATCCTCTGGAATGGTGGTTGAAGCATGAAGGGATGTGAATCTTTAGCACATCTGGCATGTAAATATCTTGCAATGCCATCTACAACAGTGCCATGCGAATGCCTGTTCTCACTTTCAGATGACATTGTAAACAAGAGGTGGGCAGCATTGTCTCCTGCACATGTAAACAAATTTGTTTGTTTGAGCAATTGGCTGAACAAGAAGTAGGATTGAGTGGACTTGTAGGCTCTAAAGTTGGACATTGTTTTATTTTTGAAGGCAGTTTTTTGTGTGCATAATTCTACATTTGTAAATTCAACTTTCATGATGATGAGATTGCTCTCTTAATACAGTACCTGTATTAAGCGAATTAAAAAATACTATTTCTGTTGGTTTTACAGTGCAAATATTTAGAATAAAAATAAATATAAATTGAGCACTGTACACTTCATATTCTGTGTTAAAATTGAAATCAACATATTTGAAAATGTGGAAAACATCCAAAAATATTTAAATAAGTGGTATTCTATGATTGTTTAACACGATTAACCATGCGATTAATTATTGTAATCGCTTGACAGCCCTAGTAGATATATACATAGTGTTAGTTGCCAGAGAAGGTGACAGTAGATGGTGCTCAACAGTGTGCACCATAGCACCTGGGGTTTCTAGTGCAATACACCTGGCATGCTGCAAACAGCAGAGCTCTGTGTTGCTCTGCCCAGCAGCTCTGATCCCAGGGCAAGCTGGGGGCACTGGGTAACCGTGCACGGGTGGGTCTCCTGCCTTATGCCCCACCCCCACCCAGTGTGGGGGCCTCACGGGAGGGGCTGGCTGCACTTCCCCTTTTCCCTGTCACCGTCTCGGAGCCCCCTTCTCTGCCCAGAGGGGGAAGCCTGGGCCAGGAGGAGGGACTTTACCCCCCGCCTTACACCGATTGGCCAGTTGGTCCCTTGGCACCGCCCTACTAAAGCGCCATTGGAGCTTCCCCCGGCCATAACCGAGAAGTGACGATTGCTATGGCGACCGGGACGCGTCCAGCCGTTCCCACGGCGTGCTTTAGCACCCCCCCCCCCCGGTGAAATCCGGCTAGAACCAGGCGGAGAGAAGGGGCGAGCTGCTTCCTTGTTCTCGCGAGAGGCTCTGGGGGAACCCTAGCAACGGCGAGAGCGGAGTGTAAACAACCGACCGGGGGAGGCGGCGATGGAGGGGGAGGCGGCGGTGGCCGGAGCCGAGGGGCCCTTCTGCCTGCAGCGTATCCTCGCCCCGCGCCCCCTCAGCGGCTCCTTGGTCCTGGCTGGGCAGCGCTGGGGATAAGGGGGGGGGGTGCTCGGGGGGTGATTTGCTGAGGGTTCACCCCGGGGGCTCCTCGCTCCAGGGAGCGGGGTTTCTGGGGGTTCACCCCGGGAGAGGGGGAGCCGGGGGTCTTCACCCAGGGCGGGGGGTGTTGGGGGTTTCAGTCTCGCTTGGCGGGGAGGGCTCTGGCCTCTGGGGATTTTTAGAGAGTTTGATTCAACTGAGAACAAATCTCCATGACTTTCGGGCACCCCCTGCCCCCTCCTTGGTTTTGAATCCAGGGCAAGTTCAAGCAGTGGGGTGGGGTGTGCTGGGGTCCCCTAGTTGTCTGCATGGATCAGTGCCACTGCATAGATCACCCCACCCCCCACCTGAGCTCTGTCCAGGATTGGGGAAGGGGAAGGACCACCTCTGTGGCCCATTCAGCCAGGCTTCTCAGTAGCACCTGCAGTAAAAGCTTCACTCGATGCCCATATGTTGTATTTGTCATGTACAGACCTGCCCAGTAGGAGCCAGGCCAAAATTAAGCAATTATGGTAGGAAAAACTTGAGATTAACAATTTATTTTACTAATACTCTCTTACTACTGCTGGCTAATACAGGTGCCCCCTGACTTATGCAATCATTCCATTCCAGAAAGCCTTGCATAACTCGAATTTTGTTTAAGTTGGAAATGTATACCTGTACGTTACGCAAAAATTTTCAGAACTTGGTCCCTTGGCACCGCCCTACTAAAGCGCCATTGGAGCTTCCCCCGGCCGTAACCGAGAAGTGACGATTGCTATGGCGACCGGGACGCGTCCAGCCGTTCCCACGGCGTGCTTTAGCACCCCCCCCCCCCGGTGAAATCCGGCTAGAACCAGGCGGAGAGAAGGGGCCTATTTCTTGCTTACGGAACTTTTTCCCTAAGTGCAAATTTGCATAAATCAGATCTTGCGTAACTGGTTGAACTTCCCTGGGAACCCATGGGGAATAAACCATAAGTTAGCACAGAATTCAATTTTTTTATTTGAATGAAGACAGCTAAGTCTCCAGCCCTCATGATTAAGAGGACCTTCTCGATGTGAGCTGACTGTAAGTTGATGCAGAGCCATCTTGCTGCATCTACAAACAGATAACTCCACCGCCTCTGGTATGGAAATAAAAGTGAAATTGTTCTGATTCTTGTTAGTTTCACCTAGAGGTTCTGAACAGTAACAGCTGGAATGTCCAGAGTCTTGTTCATTTCATTGTGCTGCCAAGATCCATTGCTGTTTAGAATCCCTGTGTGAAATTAACAAGAACCATAACAATTTCAGTTTTCTCTTGCCACTTGGAAAGCTGTGAGCAACAACTGAAGTACGGGAGCTGTTGCCTCTTCCTCCTTTTTGTATTTGTCTCTCTGTAGCAAGCGTCTGGTAAGTTTTTTCCAAGCAGCACCAAATACCTATCAGACGGTAATCCACATTTGCTTGTTCCTCCACTTGGCAATATTTGAACCACTGACCTAGAGTGAAAGGCTCCAATTCTGTAATCAAGGGCCTGAATTATTCAATCATTCCCTAAAATTCTATTTTTAATTCAGTAGTTTATACAAGTGAAATAGGAATTTTAGATTGCAGTACAACAATTTAGAAAGTTTATTTTGAGTTGTAACATTTAGAAACAATCAGTTTGACTCCTTTTCAAACAATCAGTTTGACTCCTTTGCTCTTTCTAAAAAGAGCAAAGTCAAATTATAAGTTAGTGGTTTCAGGTTTGTTTTGTTTTGTATATTTAGAGGCTGGCAATCAGGAGACCTTGGTACTGACTGACTTGCTTTGTGATCCTATATAAGCCACTTCTCTGCTATTCAGTTTCTATTTCCTTAAAAACAGAAATTCTTCGGTGCCCTGTGGCTGATAAAAGTGTCTATATTATAAAAGACATTTAAAATAAAATGTGTATACAATGTTTGCTCAAAAATGTAGCTGAATGAGGAATTTTGTCTTTAAAAGATTATTGTGCATCTGAAATATAATTTTTGAAGAATAATTTCAAGATTTTGAACATGAGGTTTTATTCCATGTGCATAGCACCTGTAGTCTAGACCATAATGGCACATAAGGGCTATCAAGTCAGTAAAATACTTAAAAAACTAGCAGCAAACTACCCATCCTGGAAGCACCTAAATCACCAAAAGCATTTGCATTAGTTTGAAATGTCTAGTGGATATGACATAGTGACATTTATATCTACATTGTAAAAGATTCTATAACTATAGAATAGAAGTGTCAATATGGAGAAAAAGGAATGAAGTGTTGCACATATGTAAAACAATTTGACAAAATCAGTCTCTCTCATTATACAATTAAGCTTGCAGTGAGAGAAATATTTTTAGCCAAATTGCTGGATGCACAATATTATATTTAAATTGTATCATATAAACATTCAATCCTCTGTTTACTACTACAATATGACAGTACCAAAAGGCTGCTTAATTGATTACAGTGACATTATCCTGCCTTTTTATTATTAGATATTTTATAAAATGATACTTAGTACATTTTTCAGCTTCCGAGTGCTTTGCAAACTTTAATTAAAGTACCATTCAGTTATGCTGCTAGTGAATTAATGGTAAATCATAATTGTTATATACCCAGCAAGGGAGTTAACTTATCATCCCCATTCTATGGATAAGGGACTCTAAGGACCATACATTTCATATGATTTGCTCAAGGCCCCACAACATGATAGTCGCAGGGCCAGGACTAGAACTCAGACATTTGAGAGTCCCCATTCCAGATGACTAGATCATACCTGCCTCAAATATTACTTTTATTATACTTTATGCTATGATTAAAGCAGCTACAGTTACATTGTGATTTCTATTATAAACGTCTATTATGCACGTGTAGGTTTCTGAAAAGTCCTTTGTGACTGAAACTTGCTATTGCTAGTCTCAGCTCTTTTATTTATTTATTTAAAAACTGGAGCAAAATCCGTTCATGATATGAAGTTATTGGAGACTGGGGAGAAAAGTGTTCCCAGCATATTAAGACTTTTTTGGACTTATCAACCAATAGCTCAAAAGCATTCGTGGGGCAAGCCCTCTAAACCTCACATGTAAATTACTACCTCCCTTTGCTGTGTGTATAACAGGCAAATTTAAAAATCAATGCTATAAGAAATTTGAAATAACCCCTCTTCTTAAATGCTCATTTCCAATCAGCAAAAGATTTTTGTAACTTCAGCTGATGAAGCCTTGACCTTTAGCAATAACACAGTTAACTTTTTCCTTTGCTTGCCTCCTTCTCTCTCTAAATATATAGACACACACATATATGGATAAAGTATAATACAGCCAAGGACAATTTTCCAAATAAACCAGGGATTTTAGGAGGCACTAGCAGGTGTACAAATATCTGATTCAGGCAAATAATCGCAGTCAAGTACAAATAAATAAGTAGTACGCATACATTGGCCTCTCCTTTATAAAAAGTTGAGCCTTAGTATCCATGCTGTGCAAATAGGACCTCACTTTTTAAAGTCTCATTCACAAGATATCTTCCCCAGACATAAAGTAGCATCATGGTCACTTTATATACAGTGAAAGGGTGAAGAGTGAATTGATCATAGGGTGTCTAGCTTTTAAAAAATGATTGTTAGACTACTTACCAAACTCAATCAACCAAACTCCTGACCTCTCAAATCAATTCTGCCACCAGACTTCCTCTGCTTTGCTGTTCCCTACCAATCTCCAGAGCAACTTAAAAAAAACCAGTGGTTTCCCTGTTGTATGTTTTGCTCCCAGTAACTCTTCTCCCACCCTCACCGTCTCATCTTGTGAACACTAGAGCAGCTGCAGCCACTTAGCTCTTTCTGCCCCTCTAGCAAACAGTTAGTGGTCCCTGGACCACTTTGCTGCCCAATGCTCCCTCCACCCCTCCAGTTAAGAGCATGAAAAGAACAAAGTTGGCTGATAATGTAAAGCCTCCAGCACTTGCCTTTGAAAGTGGGGAGCTGAGACTCAGGAGTCAGACAGCTTCTAAACTTTTGGAAGGTTGTTCAGTTTCCAGTTCTTCAGGACAGCTCTTCAAAGTCCTGTCCAAAGGGCAACTGTTCTCAGCTACGTTCTCCTTGCCCAGCTCAGTGGGCACATGGGCTGTTGCTGGGACACTTTGCTAGAAGGAGATTATAAAGCATTCATTGAAACACACACCTCTCAATCCTCCTATTAAAATCAGTTAATCCTAATGTAACTAAAGGAGATGTAGGACTGTTAAACCAACATAACAGAAGCTTCAGTGCTCAATTTACTGTTATTTTTCCCCAAAGAGTGGATCCACAGATGTGCATTGGCAATATCAGATCTCTAAACCTCATAAAAAATGGTTAGTTTTCTAAAAGGATGAAATTCACCCAGAGGCATAATGACAGTGAAAGTCCCCTGTGCAATATAGCCACTGTGACTATGTACCTGAGAGTAAAGTTTGGCCTGCTGTTTATATTAAGCACAGCAACTGGCATGCAGCTATAGTAGAGCAAACGGGTGGTATTTTAATGTTGTGCAGTCCTGCAATGAAAAGTTTGAGTGTTAAATTCTGTTCTTGAATGAGCGACATGCCTTTCATTGGAGCTGTGTATGGGCATCTAAGAGCCAAAGTTAGCCCTAAATATATGAAATTTGGCCTTACATTGAACAGGGGAGAGGCTGATAATTACTGCTTTATGAATAACTGCTCTTTTTTAATGATCATATACAAATTGTTTTAATTCTCATTGGAAAGCACCACATGTCAGCTGTTTTAGACTTGACAAAACATACAGAAGTTACCATTACAGAAGATTCAGAAGATGATTATCAATATGAAGAGGTAATTTACTTAATAATAATATTGCCAATAATAAAAATAGCTTTTTCTTTTATAGTGCCTTTAATCAGTAGATCTCAAATCTTAGGAGATAGTCTTAAGAGAGATCTGTATTGTAGTATCCCTCTCTTTTTTTTATTTAAATGCACCAGTCACTAAGATATTTTAGCACCAAAGAAGAAAATCCTATTTTATGAAGCATACTTTAAAATATGCATGGTATTAAGCATATATTTTCATTTAATAAAAAGAACTACTAACATTTGATTTGTCTTATTTCCATTTAGATAATTTTTAAAAGGTAACAGTAATTCAGTTTAGCTGATTTCAGCTTATTCATAGTGAGCTAATTTCAGCTTACTCATTATTTAAATATATTTATATTATTACATAATATATCCTTGCTTTCTTGGATATTGTTTTCAGTATAGTAATATATTGGTCTTTGATATAAACAAAGTCCTCTAACTAAAGCCTGTGCTTGATCTCTTTTTGAATTGGAGTTGTGGGAAGCAGTGTAAACCCCACACTGGTGAACAAAGTGTTAGTAGGAGCTGGAGAGCTCAATTAGCCCATCTTCCTGCACCTGGAGGGTGTGTCAGGGTTGATTTGTTATCAGACCCAGCTGAGGAGGAGCAGGGTTGTCTCACTAACCAGGGAAATGAAAACTACAAGAGGGGATACAGGTGTGAGGGCTACAGTTCTCTTATCCTGGAAAAGGAATTGTAGGGTAGCTGTAGGAGAAGAGCTAATTTTGTGCTTAAGACTGGAGAAGTAGCACTTCTAAGCAGGGCTGGTGCAACCATTTAGGCGACTTGGCGGTCACCTAGGGCACTAGGATTTGGGGGGCAGCCGGACCTTCGGCCTCCCTGGTTGCCGCCAGCATTTAGGCAGAGGGAGCTGGGGCAGGGGAGTGCGGGGAGGGCTGCCTGCAGCAAGTAAGGGAGAGGCAGCGCACAGGGGAACTCTCTGCCCCAGCTCACCCCTGTCCTGCCTCTTCCCCGAGCATGCCGAGGCTGCTTCACTTCTCCCGCCTCCAAGGCTTGTGGCGCCTAAGCTGATTGGTGCTGCAAGCCTGGGAGGTGGGAGAAGTGAAGCAGCCATGGTGTGCTTGGGGTGGAAGTGGAGCAGGGGTGAGTGGGGGCAGGGGGTGTGCCTCAGGGTGGAGAGTGGGTGGTAGGGAGCTGCCGCAGGGGGGGTACCTCAGGACGGAGGGGGGTGCCTTAGGGTGGGATCTCGGGGACGGGGGAGGGTGCAAGGTGGAAGTTTTGCCTAGGGCGCAAAACATCCTTGCACGGGCTCTGCTTCTAAGGAAGTTGTATTGGTTGTGGATGTTCTATACCAGGATGCTTTAGGGAACCTAGTGGGATTCAAATATCAAGTCTGGAGGGACAGAAGCTGCTTTAGTTAGGTTTGGTTTCTCTGGAATTTTCTGTGCTTTGTTGGTGAAGGCTGAGCGAAGCCTGGGAATTTCTCTCTGAGAGAAGTGGGACTGTAAAGGAATCTAGTATGAGCAGAAAATGCTATGGTGGTAATTAGCATATATAGGATACTACTTATGTGAGACAGTGACAGCTCTGAAAGGGTGAGACTTCTAATGGACTTGCCTGGAGGACCAAATTGTGAGAAGATGACACCACTGTAAGACTGAAGCAGTGGTTCACAGAAGGTGCTAATGAGGTGAAACTATTATACCAGGTTGGGTCAACTGTGATTCCACTCTTCCCCAAATAATCTACCATGTCAGACAGCAGACTTTCACCCTAAGCCTGGTGAAATCCATGATAATCTTTCCACTGAGCCTCGGATCAAGTGCTGAGAGACCAGGGTTGAAAGTCTATCTCCAAAGGAGTCAATGGGAGTTTTGTCACTGATTTAAATAGGGCAAGGATACCACTCTGAGCAGGGGCGGCTCCAGGCCCCAGCACGCCAAGCACGTGCTTGGGGCAGCATGCCACGGGGGATGCTCTGCCAGTTGCCGGGAGGGCGGCAGGCAGGCTGCTTTTGGCGGCACTCCTGCTGAGGGTCTGCTGGTTCTGCGGCTCCAATGGACCTCCCGCAGGCGTGCCTGCGGAGGGTCCACTGGTCCCGTGGCTTCAGTGGAGCCGTGGGACCAGCGGACCCTCCACAGGCACGCCTGCGGGAGGTCCACTGGAGTCACGGGACCGGCGACCGGCAGTGCTTGGGGCGGCGACCGGCAGTGCTTGGGGCGGCGAAATGTCTAGAGCCACCCCTGACTCTGAGAGTCTGTGTGTATGTGCTTTTTTAAAAAATAAATATTGTATGCTTCAGTGCCAAGTAGAACAATAATCAGTTGTGTAATTATAAGACCAAGCTTCTAATATGGCTACTAGCATAAGATATTTTTTTTAACTGTGTGCTTTTGGGACTTAATTATATTCTGGAAGAAAATGTAATACATTAAAATATGCATTGATGTGACTTCATTTATATTTGTGTTTAGGTTCCAGCAGATGATGATTTTAGTCTCGTAGAAGGAGATGAAGATCTGGTAAAGGCTTTGCAGACAATACAGGAACAGGCTGAGGATGCACAAATTATAGTAAGAGTTTTCAAAATACTGTTAAGAATCCATCAGTAATCAAACTGATTTCTATTGACTTAAAGTTTAGACATTGAACACTCTTAATTATTGAATATAAGTATGGCTAGAGCCTTTTACACTTTTTATGGCATAAATATCTAGAAACATGTAGATATGATGTAATTATGAGAACAAAGCTTAAATAAATTCATTTCCATCCACCCTGATATTCCTCTATTCACTGTTTGCCTGTCTTGTTATATATTTCATGAATTGCTCAATATTTAAAGGAAAAAAGTAGACTTAATTCACTAAACTGTGTTAGGATACTTTTCTCTAAATGGAATGAGTTAGATAAAATATTTAGGCCCTGATTCAGCCAAGTTTCGTTGAAGCATGTCCTTTAATCACTGTTTAACATGGCTTAAATGCTTTGCTGAACAGGAGTAGAATTACTCACATGCTTTTATAAAAAAACCCAAAAAGTATATACCAGCTGCTTGGCTGAGTGAGAGCTGTGATCAAATTATCACCCATTTAACAACTAGTATTAACTTTAGACACTTTTACCTTTTACAGTTTGATTTTTAAAACAGCCATAGAATACAGTGTAGTGGTGTGGTGGGATTATAAGTGTTATGTTCATAGCACACACCCACATGTTAATTTTAAAAACATAAATACTCTTGTTGGAAGGCTGTAACATGACACTACTTTTTTTTTTTTTTTTTTAAGAATTCAAAATAACACCAAGAACCCCAAAATGGTTGGACAAAGCAGGGTGCTCGCTAAAACAGAGAGGCTGAACTCAGCCCTCCCTACTCTAGGCTGGATCTTAGCAAAACTTCTGCTGCTGCTAGGACCAGATCATATGCTTCCCTATAGAGTCAGCCAGCTACCCACCTTTAAGTGGGACTAGGAAAATCCTTGAGAATATGAATTGATCACAACTTGAACAGTTTTTTTTCAGTATACCATAGTGACTTCAGATGCTATTTCCAGTTGCAGAAACATTACTTGGTTTGGCTTACTGTGGTCACATAGTGTAAGGTACCTTTCCTTTTTTATAATTTTTTTTATATTTGTCATCATTTATGCAGTGAGTGATTGCCATAATCTTTGTTCTGCAAAGGCAAATGAATGTAACTTTTTTTTAAATGAAAGTGACTAGTTCTCAGTGACAACTGAGGGAAGATTTATTTATTGTGTGCATGTGTGTGTAAGAAAACTCATCAGTTCTGTGGTCAGTATTAAACCTTGGATGAAAAAATCTGAAAATAAGAGGTACATCTGAAAGTAGATTCAGTTTTTAAAATATGTGGTTTTTGAAGCATTGGAAATATTTGAAATTCTTCACACATCAGCTGTAGTTATGTCTGACTGTGCACCGTGACACTTAAAAAAAATGGAGAATGTTACTAATCTAATCTTTTGACAGTGTACAACTGCCTAATCTTTCAGCTGTTTCATAAGTGTTTCTCTAGTGAATTGTAAGACTGCTACACAGGAACACTTGATATGATATACTTGGGGTGTGTATATATGCCCTATATGAACACCTAAAACTTCCTTCAGTTTCGACAGCAAAAAGCACCATGCCCATAGTTAGCCTCAAGTTCAATATGATTTTGTGTTCTAGCTAAAAGGTTTCTCTTTGCTTCTGGACTTGATATTGAGATATTTAATACAATTTTCACTGTAAATCATAGTTTTTGCCAACAGCGTATGTCAATTTTCATTAGATGGTAGGATCTGTAGTGCAAAACAAAGGTATTTTTAATCACACTTGTTGACCTTAATGCTTTCATAATTAAATGTTTACTGCATATTTTATGAGGTATATCTGCTAGGTTGTTCAGTGCTCATTTACTAAATAACCCAGGTGTTAAAGCAAGTGGTTTTGATGACTCAGCAAGTACTAGTCTTCTCTCTGATTGCCTGCTGAATCAATATCCTCATACTGTGCTAAGAAACTCTCATTTTTATATGAAGCAAAACTGAGGCAATGAATATCTGTAGCCCTGAGATTTCCTGGCATGTTTCACAAGTGGTAATCCCTCTATCTTGGTTAAATTCCACCATAAACTAATGTCCTGGCACAGCTATGCTTCCCCTGTAGCTTCAGTTCAATTACTGTATATTTTAAACCCAATATAATAAAAGAATTTCATCCACTATTTAGATGAAGACTTTAAGGAAATGCAGTATTTATGCAATTATGGTGCATAGATCAATTAGGTATCCAAAGTATAGTAAAGCATTATACAGCCTACACCCTCAACGTAGAAATCATGGTTATTTATAGTTTGTGTCCATGGCTTTCATTTTCTTCTAAGAAGATCAAACATAGGCATTAAGCAGAGAAGCAATTGTCTTAATTTTAATAACTGGCACTTTTAGTAAACCAAGGCTTCTGTGTGCCAAATAGCTAGGATGTGTTAATAGCCATAATCTTGGGCAGGGGTGGGCAAACTTTGTGGCCTGAGGGCTGCATTGCGTTTCCAAAGTCTGGGGCATGTGCCTCCCCAAACAGCCAGGCGTGGCCTGGCCCCTGCCCCCTATCCGACCCCTCCTGCTTCTTGCCCCCTGGGACTTCTGCCCTCTCCAAACCCCCCCACCCCAACTGCCTCCTGCTGCTCCAGCTGACCACTCCCCTCTCATTCCTGACTGCCCCCCCCCCCAGACCCCTGCCCCATCCAAGCATCCCTTCTCCCTGTTCTCTGCCCCTGGAACCCCTGCCCCCAACTGTCCAATCCAACCCCCTCCTCTCCTTCTTGACTGCCCCCGGGACCTCCTACCCCCATTCAACCCCCCTGTTCCCTGCCCTCTGACTACTCTGACCCTATCCACACCACCACCCCGAATTCCCTTGCCCGCTATCCAACTCTTCCTGCCCCCTTACTGTGTTGCCTAGAGCACCAGTGGCTGGCGGTGCTACAGCTGCTCTGCCCAGAGCACTAGGGCAGGGAGTCATGCTGCTGTGCAGCACAGAGCACCAGGTCAGGCCATGGCTCTGCAGTTGCCCTGCCTGGCAAGAACTCACAGTGCCGCCGCCGCCCAGAGCATTACACTGGCACTGGGGCGAGCTGAGGCTGTGGGGAAGGGAGAACAGCGGGGAAAGGGCTAGGGGCTAGCCTCCCTGGGGCAGGAGCTCAGGGCTGGGCAGGAGGGTCCTATGGGCTGTAGTTTGCCCACTTCTGATCTTGTAGGAAGGAAAATACTAGTGCTGTGATTTAAAGATATGTTCCTGCAAACGATAATGGTGCAGATTCTCCTCCATTTGAGTTTTCTGCTTGAATACAGTGGAAATAGGGGCCAATTAAATAAATTGAGCTATATCTGTCTCCTAGAACTGGAAGGGACCTTGGAAGATCATCAAGTCCAGCCTCCTGCCTTCACTAGCAGTACCAAGTACTGATTTTTGCCCCAAATGGCCCCCTCAAGGATTGAGCTCACAACCGTGGGTTTAGTAGGCCAATGCTCAAACCACTGAGCTGTCTCTCCTAGGGAGCTAGGTATGACTTCTGAATCCTGGGAAGCAAGATCAAATCAATATCTTAGCTGCCTATATACAAATGCGAGAAGTATGGGTAATAAGCAGGAAGAACTGGAAGTGCTACTAAATAAATACAACTATGACATTGTTGGCATCACTGAAGCTTGGTGGAATAATACACATGACTGAATGTTGGTGTGGATGGGTACAGGATAGACAGGGGAAAAAGGGAGGAGGTGTTGCCTTATATGTTAAAAATGTACACACTTGAACTGAACTAGAGATGGACATAGGAGATGGAAGTGTTGAGAGTCTCTGGTTTAGGCTAAAAGGGGTAAAAAACAAGGGTGATGTCGCACTAGGAGTCTACTACAGGCCACCTAACCAGGTGGAAGAGGTGGATGAGGCTTTTTTTAAACAACTAACAAAATCATCCAAAGCCCAAGATTTGGTGGTGATGGGGGACTTCAACTATCCAGATATATGTTGAGAAAATAACACCGTGGGGCAGAGACTATCCAATAAGAATTGCCAACTCGATGATTTCATGATCCCTTTCACCCAAGCTGCCTTCTACTTTCAAATTCTCAATTAGTTCCTCCCTATTTGTTAAAATCAAGTCTAGAACAGCTTTCCCCCAGTAGCTTTTTCAACCTTCTGAAATAAAAAGTTGTAGAAGGGAGTACAGCAAAATAGAGACAATGGATTTCAGGAAGGCGGATTTTGGTAAGCTCAGACAGCTGATAGGTAAGGTCCCATGGGAATCAAGATTTGAGGGGAATAACAACTGAGAAGAGTTGGCAGTTTTTCAAAAGGGACTCTATTAAGGGCCCAAAAGCAAGCTATTCCACTGGATAGGAAAGACAGAAAATGTGGCAAAAGACTGCCTTGGCTTAACCACAAGATCTTGCATGATCTAAAAAATAAAAAGGAGTCATATGAAAAATGGAAACTAGGACAGATTACAAAGGATGAATATAGGCAAACAACACAGGAATGCAGGGACAAGATTAGAAAGGCAGAGGCACAAAATGAACTCAAACTAGCTATGTGAATAAAGGGAAACAAGAAGACTTTTTATCAATACATTAGAAGCAAGATGAAGACCAAGGACAGGGTAGGCCCACTGCTCAGTGAGGAGGGAGAAACAGTAACAGGAAACTTAGAAATGGCAGAGATGCTTAATGACTTCTTTGTTTCGGTCTTCACTGAGAAGTCTGAAGGAATGCCTACCATAATGAATGCTAATGGGAAGGGGGTAGGTTTAGAAGATAAAATAAAAAAAAGAACAAGTTAAAAATCACTTAGAAAAGTTAGATGCCTGCAAGTCACCAGGGCCTGATGAAATGCATCCTAGAATGCTCAAGGAGCTAATAGAGGAGGTATTTGAGCCTCTAACTATTATCTTTGGAAAACCATGGGAGATGGGAGAGATTCCAGAAGACTGGAAAAGGGCAAATATAGTGCCCATCTATAAAAAGGGAAATCAAAACAACCCAGGAAACTGCAGACTAGTTAGTTTAACTTCTGTACCAGGGAAGATAATGGAGCAAGTAATTAAGGAAATCATCTGCAAACACTTGGAAGGTGGTAAGGTGATAGGGAATAGCCAGCATGGATTTGTAGAGAACAAATCGTGTTAAATCAATCTGATAGCTTTCTTTGATAGGATAACGAGTCTTGTGGATAAGGGAGAAGCGGTGGATGTGGTATACCTAGACTTTAGTAAGGCATTTGATACGGTCTTGCATGATATTCTTATCGATAAACTAGGCAAATACAATTTAGATGGGGCTACTATAAGGTGGGTGCATAACTGGCTGGATAACCGTACTCGGAGAGTAGTTATTAATGGTTCCCAATCCTGCTGGAAAGATATAACAAGTGGGTTTCCGCAGGGGTCTGTTTTGGGACCGGCTCTGTTCAATATCTTCATCAACGACTTAGGTGTTGACATAGAAAGTATGCTTATTAAGTTTGCAGATGATACCAAACTGGGAGGGATTGCAACTGCTTTGGAGGACGGGTCATAATTCAAAATGATTTGGACAAATTGGAGAATTGGTCTGAGGTAAACCGGATGAAGTTTAATAAAGACCAATGCAAAGTGCTCCACTTAGAAAGGAACAATCAGTTTCACGCATACAGACTAGGAAGAGACTGTCTAGGAAGGAGTACGGCAGAAAGGGATCTCTGGGTTATAGTGGACCACAAGCTAAAAATGAGTCAACAGTGTGATGCTGTTGCAAAAAAAGCAAACGTGAATCTGGGATGCATTAACAGGTGTGTGTAAGCAAGACACGAGAAGTCATTCTTCCGCTCTACTCTGCAGTGGTTAGGCCTCAACTGGAATATTGTGTTCAGTTCTGGGCATTGCATTTCAAGAAAGATGTGGAGAAATTGGAGAGAGTCCAGAGAAGAGCAACAAGAATGATTAAAGGTCTTGCGAACCTACGAAGGAAGGCTGAAAGAATTGGGTTTGTTTAGTTTGGAAAAGAGAAGACTGAGAGGGGACATGATAGCAGTTTTCAGGTATCTAAAAGGGTGTCATCAGGAGGAGGGAGGAAACTTGTTCACCTTAGCCTCTAACGATAGAACAAGAAGCAATGGGCTTAAACTGCAGCAAGGGAGATTTAGGTTGGACATTAGGAAAAAGTTCCTAACTGTCAGGTTGGTTAAACACTGGAATAAATTGCCTAGGGAGGCTGTGGAATCTTCATCTCTGGAGATATTTAAGAGAAGGTTAGATAGTGTCTGTCAGGGATGGTCTAGACAGCATTTGGTCCTGCCATGAGGGTAGGGGACTGGACTTGATGACCTCTCGAGGTCCCTTCCAGTCCTAGAATCTATTAATCTAACCAGCACAGTCCCAGTGCGAGCTAGAGCTAGAATCCTAATTTACGCAAAGCAAGCAGGATTATGATGGAGGTGTTTCCTCTGGATGTATTTTTAATCTTCTTTCTATATAAAAATGATGTAGAGCCTTTTAAATGGGATAATCACTTCTTCTATGTTTTGTCCAAGAACTTATGATTGGACAAGTCCTAAAGTCTATGAATCTAGATTTTTTTTTCATAAAAGAAAATAGCTTTGGATTACCTGAGGCTGCAGGAACTCTTTATTTCTGGATTCTTCTTTTGTGTCCTATGTGAACAGTCAAATTCCCTTAAAATTAATTTGTATTCCGCCTTCATAGATTTCATTAAATTTGAGTCTACTGTCCAAAATTCTGCACTTTCCTGTTTCTTTCTTCCTTCCTTGCTTCCAGCTGAATAAGTTTTGAAGGAATCTCTTCTAATGCATTTTCTTGACAGTCTCTGTTTTATTACCTCCAGTCTTGTCTGGAGTTTCTTTTAGCATGCCTTGGACAGAAAATTCTGATAACCAGCAGATGGTACTGTGACAGTGAAGCAGTCCCAAAGTTTTTATTGGGCAGGCTTGCTATCCCCATTTTTTGGGTGGGGAAACTGAGGTTCAGGATAGATTAAGTGACTAGCCTGGCATCATACAAGAAGACTGTGGTAGGCCCAGGAACTGAACTCGGGTCTCTTAAAGTCCAGTCCAGTAGATGATCATTTCTACCCATACAGTGCTTCTGAACAGTTCCTTGCCCAGGCCTAGCCCCTGAAATAACTCCTAAGGTATTAGCTAGATGCCACCGTACTATGTGAATCAAATTAATATAGCAGAGTCCCATTGACTATAGTGGGTTTTGCTAGGGATAAATTTGGCCCAGTGTTTAAAAACTGTCTTAAGCGCCTGCAAGCAGCCTATGGTTGTGTGACCAAGAGATCTCCTGATCTTCATTGGTGGAGAGCATAAGGGGAGCATAAGCATTACAGGAATCCTCTGGGCATAGAATTCACATTGTGGTCTACCAAAAAGTCTCTTGTGAGGTCTCTAACGAAAGCCTGTGTCACACAGGTCATCGATATCATTGTGGAAAGCATACACTGATGTTAAGAACATAAGAATGGCCATGCTGGGTCAGACCAAAGGTCCATCTAGCCCAGTATCCTGTCTACCGACAGTAGCCAATTCCAGGTGCCCCAGAGGGAGTGAACCTAAAAAGTAATGATCAAGGGATCTCTCTCCTGCCATCTATCTCCACACTCTGAGGCTAGGGACACCATTCCTTACCTATCTTGGCTAATAGCCATTAATGGACTTAACCTGTATTAATTTATCTAGTTCTCTTTAAAACCCTGTTATAGTCCTAGCCTTCACAACCTCCTCAGGCAAGGTGTTCCACAGGTTGACTGCCCTGTGTGAAGAACTTTCTTTTATTTGTTTTAAAACTGCTGCTCATTACATGTGTAAGGAATTAAGTATTTAAACTGAAAATTATGTTTTTATGGTCTGTATCTAGGGACTGTTCAGCCAGCAAAAGTGAAAAGCAGGCTTTTTTTCATACAAACGTTTCTCTATTCACATATAAATTAAGTATCGTGTGGTGATTCTTTGAGTGCTTGCTCATGTCTATTCCATATTATGTGTGTATACTCGCTACATGCACCAAGTGCCAGAAATTGGGCCCCAGCTCAAGTCGAGCTGTGAAGCCCATCCCATGCTTTGTCTGGAACTCCAGATAGTGGTGCAGGCCCCAGCCAGCTTCAGATGCTGTTGATACCTGAAGCCCTTCAAGCAGCTCAGGAGATCCTGACACTTCTGATGCTGCCCTCTCACTGGCTCCCGCAGTACCCCGATCTCAGGGAAAACCCGCATTGGGACCTATGCATGTGTCCCTGCCTCAGCGGTACCATTCCTCATCGAGAGGAGCGTCCCACCAGCATTCACTGTCTCTTCCCCCCCACCCACAGCCGCCACGCTTCTGGACTGGAGAGGCAGGCTTAGCGGAGCCCTCTTTTGTCCGTGTACTGGGGGTACTGATCAAGGAATTTGCAGGGCTGCCCAGAGGATTAAGGGGGCTTGGAGTCTCCCGCTACCGAATTGCTGCAGAAGACCCGGCACTTTGGCAACAGGTCCCTGGGTGGAAGGACTCCCTGCCGCGGGTCTTCAGGGCACTTTGGCAGCGGGTCCCTGAACAGAAGGACCCCCCACTGCCGAATTGCTGCTGAAGACCTGGAACTTCAGCGATGGGTCTTGGGGTGGAAGGACCCCGTGCCATGGGTCTCCGGGGCACTTTGGCTGCGGGTCCTCGAGCGGAAGGACCCCCGCCACCGAATTGCCGCTGAAGACCCAGAGCAGAAGAAGCTCCGGGGGCCCGGGCCCTGCGAGAGTTTTCCAGGGCCCCCGGAGCTAGTGAAGGACCTCGCTCCAGGGGCCCCGAGAAACTCTCATGAGTGTTTAGCAGATCAGGGATTGGACACAACAGGGAATGTGTGCAAGACTTGGGGATTGGTTTGTGCTTGTTGCTAATCTATACTGAGAGTAAGGACTGGAAGCTTGTGTTGCTGGAGGCTAGTGTTTTCAAGGGTGATCTACAATGTAGAATCATAGAAGATTAGGGTTGGAAGAAACCTCAGGTGGCCAACCCCCTGCACAAGGCAGGATCAACCCTAACTAAATCATCCCAACCAGGGCTTTGTCAAGCCGGGCCTTAAAAAACCTCTAAGGATGAAGATTCCACCATTTTCCTAGGTAACCCATTCCAGTGCTTCACCACTATCCTAGTGAAATAGTTTTTCCTAATATCCAACCTAGACCTTCCCTCACTGCACCTTGAGACCATTGCTCCTTGTTCTGTCATCTGCCACCACTGAGAACAGTCTAGATCCGTCCTCTTTGGAACCCCCCCTTCAGATAGTTGAAGGTTGCTATCAAATCCCCCCTCATCCTTCTCTTCTGCAGACTAAATAAGTCCAATTCCCTCAGCCTCTCTTCATAAGTCATGTGCCCCAGCCCCCTAATAATTTTTGTTGCCCTCCACTGCATTTTCTCTAATTTGTCTACATCTTTTCTGTAATGAGGCCCCCAAAACTGGATCCAGTACTACAGATGTGGTCTCACCAGTGCCGAATAGAGGACAATAATCCCTTCCCTTGATCTTCTGGTAATGCTCCTACTAATGCAGTCCAAAATGCTGTTCGCCTTCTTGGCAACGAGGGCACACTGTTGACTCGTATCCAGCTTCTCATCCACTGTAATCTCCAGATCCTTTTCTGCAGAACTGCTGCTTAGCCAATCTGTCCCCAGCCTGTAACAGTGCATAGGATTCTTCCATCCTAAGTGCAGAACTGTGCACTTGTCCTTGTTAAACCTCATCAGATTTCTTTTGGCCCAATCCTCCAATATGTCTAGGTCACTCTGGATCCTATCCCTACCCTCCAGCTTATCTACCTCTCCCCCCCACAGTTTAGTGCCATCCGTGAACTTGCTGAGAGTGCAATCCATCCTATCATCCAGATCATTAATGAAGATGTTGAACAAAACTAGCCCCAGGAACAACCTGGGGCACTCTGCCAACTAGACATCGAGTCATTGATCACTACCATTGAGTCCGATGATCTAACCAGCTTTCTATCCATCTTGTAGTCCATTCATTCAACCCATACTACTTTAACTTGCTGGCAAGAATACTGTGGGAGACTGTATCAAAAGCTTTGCTAAAGTGAAGGTATATCACATCCACTGCTTTCTCCATATCTACAGAGTCATTTATCTCATCATAGAAGGCAATCAGGTTGAGCAGGCATGACTTGCCCTTGATGAATCCATGTTGACTGTTCCTGATCATCTTCCTCTCCTCCAAGTGCTTCAAAATGGATTACTGGAAGACCAGCTCTATGATTTTTCCGGGGACTGAGGTGAGGCTGACCTCTTTGTAGTTCCTCAGATTTGCCTTCTTCCATTTTTTAAAGATGGACACTATCTTTCACTTTTTCCAATTGCCCAGGAGCTCCCCCGCTCGCCACGAGTTTTCAAAGATAATGGCCAATGGCTCTGCAATCACATCAGCCAACTCCTTCAGCACTCTTGGATGCATTAGATCTGGTTCCATGGACTTGTGCATGTCTAGCTTTTCTAAATGGTCCTTAACCTGTTCCTTCACCACTGTGGGCTGCTCTCCTCCACCCTATGCTGTGCTGCACAGTGCAGCAGTCTGGGAGCTGACCTTGTCTGTGAAGACCGAGGCAAAAAAAGCATTGAGTATGTCAAGGTTCCTTTCCCACTCTGAACTTTAGGGTACAGATGTGGGGACCTGCTTGGACACTTCTAAGCTTAATTACTAGCTTAGATCTGGTACACTGCCACCATCCAGAATTCCAGTGTATGGAGCACTCTCTGTCCCCCTAAAACTTTCCCCTCCCTGGGTTGCCTTGAGGGACTTCACCAATTCCCTGGTGAACACAGATCCAATCCCCTTGGATCTTAAAACAAGGAGAAATTAACCATCCCTCCTCCTTTCCCCCCACCAATCCCTGGTGAGTCCAGATCCAATCCCCTTGGATCTTAAAACAAGGAGAAATTAACCATCCCTCCTCCTTTCCCCCCACCAATCCCTGGTGAGTCCAGATCCAATCCCCTTGGATCTTAAAACAAGGAAAAATCAATCAGGTTCTTAAAAAGAAAGCTTTTAATTAAAGAAAGAAAAGTAAAAATCATCTCCGTAAAATCAGGATGGAAACCACTTTACAGGGTAATCAGATTCATATAGCCCAGAGCAACTCCCTCTAGCCTTGGGTTCAAAGTTACAGCAAACAGAGGTAAAATCCTCTCAGCAAAAAAGGAATATTTACATGTTGAGAAAACAAAAATAAGACTAACACGCCTTGCCTGGCTGTTACTTACAAGTTTGAAACATGAGAGACTGATTCAGAAAGATTTGGAGAGCCTGGATTGACATCTGGTCCCTCTTAGTCCCAAGAGTGAACAACCCCCAAAACAAAGAGCACAAACAGAAGACTTCCCTCCACCAAGATTTGAAAGTATCTTGTCCTCTTATTGGTCCTCTGGTCAGGTGTCAGCCAGGTTTACTGAGCTTCTTAACCCTTTACAGGTGAAAGAGACATTAACCCTTAACTATCTGTTTATGACAGAGTACTTGAGCTTTTTCCACATCATCTGTTACTAGGTTGCCTCCCCCATTCAGTAAGGGTCCCACACATTTCCTGATCATCTTCTTGTTACTAACATGCCCATAGAAATCTTTCTTGTTATCTTTCACATCCCTTCTTGAAGCTGCAACCCCAATTGCATTTTCCCCTTCCTGATTACACCCCTGCATGCTCAAGCAATATTTGTATACTGCTTCCTAGTCATCTGAGCACGTTTCTACTTCTTGTAAGCTTTCTTTTTGTGTTTAAGCTCACTGAAGATTTCTTTGTTAAACCAAGCTGGTCATTTGCCATATTTGCTTTTCTTTCTGCACATTGGGATGGTTTGTTCCTGTGCCCTTAATAAGGCTTCTTTAAAATACAGCCAGCTCTGCTGGGCTCCTTTCACTCTCATACTAGCCTCCCAGGGGATCCTGCCCATCAACCCTCTGAGGGAGTCAAAGTCTGCTTTTCTGTAGTCCAGGGTCCATATTCTGCTGCTATCCTTTCTTCCTTTTGTCAGGATCCTGAACTCGATCATCTCATGGTCACTGCTGCTGAAGTTGCCACCCACTTCTACTTCCCCTAATATTTCTTCCCTGTTTGTGAGCAGCAGGTCAAGAGGAGGACAGACCCTAGTTGATTTCTCCAGCACTTGCACCAGGAAGTTGTCCCCAACACTCTCCAAAAACTTCCTAGTATGTGTGTGCACTGCTGTATTGCTTTCCCAGCAGATGTCAGGGAGATTGAAGTCTCCCATGAGAACCAGGGCCTGTGATGTGGAAACTTCTGTTAGTTTTCCAAAGAAAGCCTCATCTACTTCACCCTCCTTGTCTGATGGTCTATAGCAGACGTCCACCGTGATATCACCCTTGTTGCTCTTGCCTCTAAACTTAATCCAAAGACTCTCAATAGACTTTTCTCCAGCTTCATACTGAAGCTCTG
This sequence comes from Gopherus flavomarginatus, assembly GCF_025201925.1. NCBI lineage: Eukaryota > Metazoa > Chordata > Testudines > Testudinidae > Gopherus > Gopherus flavomarginatus. The sequence goes on along the minus strand of NC_066626.1, from coordinate 14,791,191 downwards.
AGCCATCATACTGCTCTCTTACATACAATGCAATTCCTCCACCTTTTCTCCCCTGCTTATCCTTCCTGAACAGCTTATACTCATCAGTGACAGTGCTCCAGTCATGTGAGTTACCCCTGTTATTCCAATCCTTGACTGTGCCAGGACTTCCAATTCCTCCTGTTTGTTTCCCAGGCTTCTTGCATTCGTGTAAAGGCACCTAAGATAACTACACCTCTACCCCGATATAACGTGACCCAATATATCACGAATTTGGATATAACGCAGTAAAGCAGTTCTCCGGGGAGGCAGGGCTGTGCACTCTGGCAGATCAAAGCAAGTTCGATATAACATGGTTTCACCTATAACACAGTAAGATTTTTTTGGCTCCCAAGGACAGTGTTATATCGGGGTAGAGATGCAGTCGATTGCCGTACTTTCTCAATATGAAGAAGGAGGCCTCCTCTGTTGCACCCTCCTCCTTGTGTTTCCTCCTGGTATCCCACTTCCCCACTTACCTCAGGGCTTAGGTCACCAGCCTCTGGTGAACCTAGTTTGAAGCCCTCCTCACTAGGTTAGCCAGCCTGCCTGTGAAGATGCTCTTCCCTCTCTTCATTAGGTGGATCCCATCACTTCCTAGCAATTCTCCTTCCTGGAACAACATTCCATGGTCAAAGAATCCAAAACCCACCCTCTGGCACCATCTATGCAACCACGCATTTACTTCCACAATTTGATGGTCCCTACTTGGGCCTTTTCCTTCAACAGGGAGAATGGAACAGAACATGACATGCACCTTAAACTCCTTTAACCTTCTTCCCAGAGCCACCTGCAGTGACCCACTGAAGGTCATTCTCGGCAGTATCATTGGTGCCCATATGGAGAAGTAGGCAGGGGTATCGGTCCGAGGGCTTGATCAGTCTTGGCAGACACTCCGTCACATCATGAATTCTAGCTCCAGGCAAGCAGCACGCTTTCTCGTGCTTCCCGGTCTGGACGGCAGATGGATGACTCCATCCCCCTTAGGAGGGAGTCCCCGACCACCACCACCCATTTCCTCCCCTTGGGAGTGGTGGTCGTGGAACCCCAATACCTAGGACAATGCATCCCATGCCTTCCTATCGATGAGGTCTCCTGTTCCCTTCCCTCCGATAACTCTTCCAAACCATTCACTGCTGTAATACCTGTGCAGGGAGCCTGAAAATGGTTGCTTATCTCTATCTGCACTGATATTATATAGGTTCTCCTCTTTCTTCTCTGGAGGTCATATGCTGCCAATTTTCTTCCCACTTCTGCACTGCCTTCTCTGATTCTTCAGCATGCACAGCAGGCACAAACAAGATTTCTGCACGCTAAGAACAGGTGATGGTGAAGTACCTTACTCTCCTAGGTAGTCTTTGGATGTGTCACAGTTGGGCATTTACTTGAATTGGGCCAAAAGAACAGCAGGAGCATAGAAAGGAGACCGTTCTATGACAGCAGACATTCTATACAGCCACGGCATTCTCACAACTAGAGTGTATCTGTCTGTGGTATAGGTCTAGTAAGTTAAAACACTACCACTCTGGAGTGTGCTTTGGCGCTAAGAATATACTATTAATTATAGCCTGTTGCACATAATTGAGGACCTTGGTCCTTTATATTCAATTAATACTACCCATTTCAATTAAAGATGCAGTTTGTATCATGTGAGATTTAGGGTAGGTTGTATTGGGGATTTTCCTCCTATTTCTGTCCAGGCTCTAGACCGGTGGTGGGCAACTTGCAGCCTGTCAGGGTAATCTGCTGGTGGGCTGCGAGACAGTGTGTTTACATTGACCATCCAGGGGCACAGCCACCTGTAGCTCCTACTGGCTGCCGTTGGCTGTTCCTGGCAAATGGGAGCTGCAGGAAGCGGCATGCTCTGGCTGCCACTTCCCGCAGCTCTGATTGGCTGGGAATGCTGAACCACAGCCACTAGGAGCTGCAGGCGGCCATGCCTGCGGATGGTCAATGTAAACAAATGGTCTCGCGGCCCACCAGTGATTTACCCTGACATGCTGCAGGTTGCCCACCACTACTATAGACTATTAACTGCAGTACTAACTGTTTAAAGATTGGGAGGGACAGGTACAGGTGGGAGCATTACTTTACAGTACCTGTGGAATAGAGCAATCTTAGTCTAAAATCCTCTCTGTGTCAAACGTCTCTCTCAATCTCTGAAAATAGCCCAAAGGGGCAGCTTATTGCAATTTTGTTGTAAAACTTGTAGAATATTATATGAAATCCTTTGCATCACACTTATAGTCTTGTGTGGTTACTTTGATTAAAAAAAAGACCATATACACCTTCTAAGGCTAAAACTTCAGAGGCCTTCGAAATTTTCACTCCGAAGTGCAAATATTGAAGCTACGTCTCTAGTTACTTGCCATGTACATGTATTTGTTTGTATCCAGAAAAGAGGTCATTCTGACATTCTACTTCATATCTATATGAATAAACTCTGTCCCTGAACAATAATGAAATTGCTTTTTAGTAATATCCTTCTGTGACTGGGTTCCTGGAATAAGCCACACTGAGAATGACACACTGTAGGCAGACTGCAAGAAACAGAGAAGGCAGTCACCAAAAACTGGTGGTTTAATCTATAACTAGGTTCATCAAGCCGGTACCAAAAGAGCTTCTGGAGTACCACAATAATTAACTAGAAGTCAAACAGTTCCATGTTGGCATTCCAGCCCTTAGACCTGTTTATCTGGATGGAAGCTAATGTGGTGAGGGATTAATGAAAACCTAATTCACCATATATGAGATTTTTAGTAATCCCAGCGGATCAAACACATGCCTTCAGGTCCATATATATTTCAGATCTTACCCAAGTATCACAGTCAACGAATCCTTAGTAAACCACTAAAGATTTATTAATAAAAGGAGAGTTATAAATGGTTAATAGATCATATACATACAAATGATTGCAAAGTCCTTATCAGGTTTGTAGCAGTGATGGAATAGATTGCTGGTTTGTCAAGTATCTCTGGTAACTTCCAAAAGATTAGAAGGTCCTCAGTCCATAGTTCAAAATGCCCCTTTTAGTTGTAAATCCCCAGACTAGAGATTTTGAGCAGGAAAGAGGCAAAATAGAGATATTTCAGGAGTCTTTTATATCCTCTGCTATGTGCCTGGAAACTTACTGGGTGACTGGGCAACAAAATGGTAGATGAAATTCAATGCTGATAAATGCAAAGTAATGCACATTGGAAAACAATTCCAACTATACATTAAAAAGATGGGGTCTAAATTAGCTGTTACCACTCAAGACAGAGTTCTTGGAGTCCTTGTGAATAGTTCTCTGAAGCCATCTGCTCAATGTGCAGTAGCAGTCAAAAAAGCGCACAGAATGTTGGGAATAATTAGGAAAGGGATAGCTAATAAGACAGAAAATATCATATTGTCTCTATATAAATCCATGGTATGCCCACATCTTGAATACTGTGTGCAGATGAAGTCACCCCTGCTCGAAAAAGATATATTGGAATGGACAAAGGTTCAGAAAAGGGCAACAAAAATGATTAGGGGTATGGAACTGCTTCCATATGAGGAGCAATTAATAAGATGGGAATTATTCAGCTTGGAAAAGAGACGACTAAGGGGGGATATGGTAAAGGTTTATAAAATCATGACTGGTGTGGAGAAAGTAAATAAGGAAGTATTTACTTTTTCTCATAACACAAGAACTAGGGGTCACCAAATGAAATTAATAGGCACCAGGTTTAAAATAAACAAAATACTTTTTTTCTTCATATGATGCTCAGTCAACCTGTGAAACTCTGTGTGAGAGGATGTTGTGAAGGCCAAGACTATAAGGTGTCAAAAAAGAACTAGGTAAATTCATGGAGGATAGGTCCATTAATGGCTGTTAGCCAGGATGGGCAGGGATGATGTCCTTAGCCTTATTTGCCAGAAGCTGGGAATGGCCAACAGGGGATGGATCACTTGTTGATTACCTGTTCTGTTCATTCCCTCTGAAGTACCTGGCATTGGCCACTGTCGGAGGACAGGATATGGTGCTAGATGGACCTTTGGTCTGTCCCAGTATGGTTGTTCTTATGTTACTATCCCAAACAAAGCCTATAGCCCCTGCATGTGGAAAATTACTGGCCCAGGATGGAGTCCAGGGCCACATGAGCATATCACATGTTCTTACATGGTTTGCTGAATCACAGGGGTGAGTCATCGGCATCGCGCTGTCTGAGGCATCTGTAGGAAGACCTACTAGATGGGATGAGTTTTCTTGAATGGCCCCTTGTGAGAGCTGAGTGTCTTTGATGGCCCATCAATACATAGCTTCCTAGCCTTGATGTAAATCCATCTGGTCGATATCAATCATCAGTAATAAAACACAGCCAATATTCATAACTTCAAACACAAACATGATATGTGGATTTAATGAGGATAATTATACTTGATTGTAACTTTTTTCCATTGACGCCTTACATGATACACAATTTCCATAAATCTTATACAAAGTGTAACAGTGATATAAATGGTCACCTTTCTTATACACAGCATCACACTTTCACACAAATGGTTTAGATGTCTTGCATTGTTTTATTCCAATGACTATTGGATGGAGAGTGGCCCTGGGATTGGATTATAGGCTAGGAAGTAATGGGTTCTTGTATCTTTTTCAGGGATTGCACATATTTAAAATAACAAATACTAAATTTTTTAATTTCAGGCTCAGCGATCTGTTCTGACTTCTAAGCATTCAGTGTCTGAAATACCTGAAGTTGTGGATGACTTTCTTTGCAATTTTCTGGTCAGAATGGGGATGGTCAGAACCCTTGACTGCTTCCAAACTGAATGGTAAAACTTTTTAAATGTCCATCTTACTGTGATGACTCTGGAATAAATGTAGACAATCCAGTCTCTTTGTGCTTCAAAGAAAAATCAAACTTTATTTTGAGAAACCTTCTCTTCAGGAAAATAAGCTTAGGTTGAGAATGGAAACAATCATTTTAGGGCCAGATTTTTCAAACCAGCTGAACCCCAGCAGCTCCCGTTTAGACACTTAAATGAAGTGACCAGAAGGCAGAATGATCACAACTTTAGTCATTTCCATTGGTTAGAAAATTGTGATGGCTGCCCTTGTATTTTTTATCTTTTTAATTTAAGTCAAAAAATGCTCGGAAGGGTGACCTTGTGACTAGTTACTTCTGGTCTCTTTTCTATATTTTTAAGTGGCTCATAGAGATTTTTTTGTCCCACAATTTGCAAGCAGAGGAATTGTATAGGAGTTCCCTGCTTTGCTTTTAAAATATATATTCCAAGTTGTATACTTTGTTTACTGGTTAACTGTCAGAATGACAAAGCTTCTATGGGGGGGAGAGAGCTATGTTATGGATCTATAGGGGTGACTCTGATAGCAAGGTTCTAATGATACAGCTTCCGTTAGCCCAGTGGCTTTCAAACTTTTTTACTGGTGACCCTTTTCACGTAGCAAGTCTCTGAGTGCGACCCACCTTATAAATTAAAAACACTTTTTTATATAGTTAACGCCATTATAAATACTGGAGGCAAAGCGGGGTTTGGGGTGGAGGTTGACAGCTCATGACTCCCCATATAATAACCTCGTGACCCCCTGAGGGTCCTGACCCCCAGTTTGAGAACCCTTGTGTTAGCCTGTTTCAAACCCTCCAAGTAATTTGGGTGGGAGGGGCGGATCCTATTTACCTGAAATGTCTTAGTCTTTCTTTTAAGGCTGAGGGGAATTCTTTGGGTTTTTTTGTTTGTTTGGATTTTTTTAGGCTGTTTGACAAGCTATTTTGGAATAATGCAATTTGAAAAAAAAAGTTGTCTTTTTCACATAATGAAAAATCTAACTTTTAAGACACATATATTTAAGGCTTGAAACTTCTTGCTTGTTTTATTACACACTGAGTCATTGTGTCTAGTTCATTGGACCTGGACCAAGCCCCAGCCACTTGTAAGACACTGATGTTACTGCTGCAGAGTTTCCAAAGGCAGGCATTGCCTATAGAGCTTATGCTGCATTTTATTTTTGTATACAATGTCATTATTTTAATACACCTCTACCCCGATATAATGCTGTCCTCAGGAGCCAAAAAAATCTTACCACATTATAGGTGAAACTGCATTATATTGAATTTGCTTTGATCTGCTGCCCCCCCCCCCCCCGAGCACTGCTTTGCCATGTTATATCCAAATTCGTGTTATATCAGGTCATGTTATATCAGGATAGAGGTGTACATTCATGCAGAAAGAGCACCATTCAGGAGCCTTTGTAACTCTTAGATGGTAAGCAGTTGATGATTAATATCAGATATGTAACTCTGATGGCAAAAGACAGCTAATACTAGACCGATATAAATGACAGCTTTTGTATGGAACGGAAACTTTGCAAGGGTCATATCCTGCTTAGATTCAAGTCCGTGGCAAAGCTCCCATTGACTCTAAACAAAAGAGGATCAGACTCTAATTTAGGGGTTTGATCTTTCAAACCTTTGCTCACATGAATAGTTCTTCCTCACATGGGCAATACCTTTAACTTCAATGATACTATTTGTATAAGTAAGGATTTTCAGGATCGAGTCCTAGGGTATTAAGACATTTCCTTTGCAGAGCATTTTTATGATATTAGCAAGTGGTTTTTAAAATTGGTTTTAAATTGCTGATTTACACTGTTAATGAGGTGAGAGCAGATTAGTGTTATCAAGTTCTTCTTTGAACTGGTTCCTTCCTCTTGCTAATGTACAGCTGATCCATGCTGTGATCAAGTTCTAATGGGATTTAAAATGAGAAAATAATTAGTTGAGAACTTCTTTCATTTACACCAAAAGAGCTTGACTAATTTATCAAATGATCCACTTAAAAGTAATAGTCTGCCTAAGATCTAACACTGTATTAAATTAGACAAAATTCTTAATGTTTATTTGCAACTTGAGAAAATGAGTGTTTTTAAAATATCTTTCTGTCTGGAGATATATATATATATATATAATTTATGTTCATATTGGTGTCTTATTTTAAATGATAAATAAATACTATTTTTCTTCATTGCAATGAATGGTGTTGTATCATATTATGCTTTATTTGTGCAAATCTCCATATACACCATAACATGTGTATTCTAACGATACTCCTGGGAATTTAAAACCATGTTTGAAAATACTTATGGAATATTGCAAAATATCATAAACTTCTTGTATGTTCTGTATTCTTCTGACTCCCCAAACTTTTTGTAATGTCTTTTTGCTTGCTGATGGTATTGGATTGACAGTTCTGGAGAATTAAGCAGCAGTTTAACTGCAGATCTTTGCATCCATTGATATGGGCTCCCAGTCCCAAAGAGCTCATTGGCAGTTACTAATCAGTTCTCATCTAGCTTTGACTACCTTTGGTCAGAAAACTCATAACTAGCAATCACTGATTTTTTTTTTTTAACAAAAGAACAGGAGTACATGTGGCACCTTAGAGACTAACAAATTTATTTGAGCATAAGCTCAATCAGATGCCTTGAATGGAACATATAGTAAGGAGACATATATACATATACAGAGAACATAAAAAGGTGGGAGTTGCCTACCAAATCTAAGAGGCTAGTTAATTAAGATGAGCAATTATCAAAAACTTTTGTACTCAAAAGTCTTTTTTTCTCCTGCTGATAATTGCTCATCTTAATTAATTAGCCTCTTAGAGTTGGTAGGGCAACTCCCACCTTTTCGTGTTCTCTGTATGTGTATAAATATCTCCTTACTATATATTCCATTCTAGGCATCCGATGAAGTGGGCTGTAGCCCACGAAAGCTTATACTCAAATAAATTGGTTAGTCTCTAAGGTGCCACAAGTACTCTTGTTCTTTCTGCGGATACAGACTAACATGGCTGCTACTCTGAAACCTGATTTTTTTTTTAAGAATTCCTCAGTTTACCGGTTGTGTTTCAGCCTTTGGGTGAAAGATGGGATGTCTCCAAATACTTTGGGGGACAGGTAAATAATTTGCTAATCTACCTTTACTTAGTATGGACAAAATCATAGACTGGCTTGTATGGCCATGCCAGACTGTGGGAGGGGAGGGGGCAAACCATGCCCTCTCTTTTGTATATGCTACATGTATAATGGGGTAGCAGTGTGAGTGGAAAAGCAGACTCTGCAGAGTTGCAATGTCCTCCCTTGTGCAGTTACACCAGCACACTGAGGGAAAGTTTGCTACAGTGCGTATAGACCTAATGCAGCATCATTCCTTTCTGGCGCAGCAGAGAAACCTGGAGACCGATTATGATTGAGTCACAATCTCCCACTCAAGCTATGCAAGGGGCAGTGCAGCAATGTGTTGCCTATGTTGGTCAGATTATACACTAAAAATCTAGCCCTATTGAAGGAAAACAAAGGACACAGATTTACCTGCTTCATTGGAGGGAATTCAGAGCAACCTATTCTGGTCTTTAAGGCCATATATTTTATCTAAATATCTGTGTATTTGTAACCCTATGCAATTATAGAGCACCTGTAACTTTAATGTCAGAGTGCACTTTACATAATTTAAATCAGAAGGAAACAAAATCTTTCCCTAGTAATGAGTATATACTAGTCAGTACATATTACATTTTCACTGTATTCATGCTACTGAGTGTTTCATGTAAGGCTGCTAAGGTGCACTGCAATTAATGGATATATAAGTCTTATCCAGCTGTACTGAAGCTGTGTATGTAAGAGACAGGCACAGCATGGCACTGCAAGTCTCCACTAATCTGCCTCAGTGATAGGTTGGAGTGGCTACTCTGAGGGTAAAGAGGTAATTAAACTTCTATACGCTCTTCTTTCTTGGCCTTGCTGCTGAGATTTCCAATAAGAATGGTAGTGTGACAGCATGTCATCTTAAATATTAAAGGTGTTGAACATTTTATCTGATGTCCAAAGATGAACTATCGTGCTAATCAATCAATCCCCACATCCATTAGCTAACAACTGCAGAATCGTCACACCACCCAATTCCTTCAAAACATTTGCGGAGACCTGAATCTGTTTATGGCTTGTATTGCAAGCATATTGAATTTCATGATTTCAGGATAGACACCGCTGGACTTTAAATCATACCCTCACAGTTGGTGGTCTGTCTTCTTGAGAATCTCATGTCATAGGTACTTGGGTTATTTCGAGCTAAGCCATGGTGAAGAGCTTGAAGAATGCCCACCTGTGCTATATATGTCTGGCTCTAACCACACTTTAATTTGTTTCACAATTCCTTTTCAAATTTTAAAAGAAAAGATCGAGAACTATCTAGCTATAAATACTCAATGAATTTGCACCAGCCAAATTTAACATAGTAAGACCTAACCACACTTTCTGCTCTAGCAGCATGCTTTTCCCCCCTTTTCACTGAAAAAGTAATGAGACATGGGTTTTTAATGGTTGTCTTGGAGAAGAGCATGTTAATTTTAATGAAATACAATTAATTCTGAAAAATCTCTTTCAGGCTTCTTAGGTCTGCTAGAAGCTAACTTAATCAATTATCCATGTCCTATGTATCTTCATATAGAAAGTTGATGGCTTTCATGCTAGGGCATTCTGTTGAGAAATTTGTCTGACAAAAGGAGTATATAGAATTTGAATCTCCAGCTGATGGTATTGATGGTTTTACCCCATGACATTCACAGGTTTCTAGCTAGTGTAGCCAGCAAATATGTAATTATCTGAGATAGAAAAATAAAGAAATCCTATATATCAACTCTATCCCTAATACGCAGCCTTGCAGAGCAGTACAGAAGAGTAAAGATTCTCCTCCTCTGTCCAGCGGCGGTGTTGCTGTACAGATTGCAGTTCTAGGTGGAGAAAGGGAAGGGTACCTAATACTTTCCTATCATGATCAAGCGGGCAGAAAAGGGAGAGGCCATGTCTGTAATGCTCCCACCATGTACCAGCTGGCAAATCTAACTAGGCAGGAAAGGGTAGCATGGTGCACCTTGACTTTGGCTTGGGAGCAACTCATGTGAAGGGCTTGCTGCACTGAGCCCAGATTTAATAAAGGCTGTTCGTAGTGTTCCCTACTCATACACTTAACTTAGCTGGTAAAGTATTAATGAACTTATCCCATCTATTAGATTACACGAGGTCTATACTTCCATGGTGTGCAGCTTAGTTTCATTTGAGATTTTGAGTTTGATTATGAAACATGATGTTATGAAACACAAATAATGGACTTCTATCTAAGGTAGTGGACTGGGGCTCAGGAGATCTGGTATTAATTCCTGGTTTTGCCAGACACTTTCTTTGTGACTTATACCTACTATTAATTTTGGGTGCCCATCCTGAGACATTGAGGGCCTGAATTTTTCAGTTGCACTGATCAGCCATAACTCCAGTAGCAGCACCTCTTGAAAATGAGCTCATTAGACCATAATCTCTGTATACCTCACTCTTCCCTTGTGTAAAATGGACATAATGTTCCATTGAAATCAAATAAGAGTTCTGATTAAAAAGGAAAGTACAGTATGGCCCTGATTGATTTTTGGCTGGGAATTTTCAACAGCATGTAAATGTCATAAGAACCCAAATTCTATTATATCACTTAGATATGTTGGAAAATATCACTCTTGTTAGAGAATGTTGAGAATATATAATAGTGTCCTAGATAATTTAGATGCAACCAAGATAATGAGACCAATTTTAATTGTTCTTTTCCTCTACCCCAAACTGAAAAAGGGAGCTCTAAGATTCATTTTTACCTTACCAAAGAGCAGGGATATATTAACTCTAACTAATTTGGATTTCTTAGAGTGATTCCTAAATATTTCAAGTCTTCCTCAGGCCATGAGAATGAAATGTTAATACAACTAGATAGAAAGCGCATAGAGGAAAAAGACCAGTTCATGCAGTAATCTGATATTACACAGCTTATTAACTGAAGGAAGAGAAAGAGGGTCATATTAAACATTATCTTTCCTTTGGTACTCTGACTCCCCCTGCTGGATTAGAAAGTTACTCTGTGGTAACTGCCAAGATTTCTAGTGCTAAATGAAAAAATAATGAGGAAAAGGGGAAGCATTGCCTTGTGTTGCACAGCAAACTTAAAAGTATAAGACCAGGACAAAATGGAGGTTTTAGTGTTAAAATAAGCTGTTTGGTGCCATCTTAAAGTTCTTCCTGAAACAGTTTTCACAATATAAAATGCAAGTATTACCAAACTAGATTATGCAATGTTTTATTAGCATCAAGTGACAAAGCCATACATGGCTGAGATTGCTTTTGGCAAAAAGAGCCTTTGATTTTTATGAGAGCTTTACTTTAAAAAACAATGACATAATATGGTCATAGTTCCTTTGTAGGATAACTTGGGTAGTGTAGTTAGTCTACCTGATATCAAAAGTTTATTTTCGATATGAAAACTAAAAGTGATGCTAGTGTTAATTTAGCTTTGGTTAAATACTATTGAATATTTTCAAAGATGGTAAAAAGATGCAGGAGTGACAGTCTCATTCCTGGCTATGAATGGCAGTGCCTATTCCTATGAGGAAGCATAGGTAACGCAGAAGTCACAGATAAGCAATTGACCTTGGCAGAGCATATACACATGGAAACAATAATTTCTAACATTCACTTTCATCCTTTGAAACCTTCCAGTGGGAGTAAACGTAAATATTTTTTTCAATCAATGAGATAGCTGATCTAAATGGTTAACACCGTCTGTAGGATGGTCTACAAAACTTCTAGCTTTCTCCAAAGTGTTTTATTGATTTGAAATCCATTGCAATTATTCATTTGAAGCTTGCTGTTTGAGTCCAGTTCAGGAGCTAGTGTACTGTATATCCTTCCTAGTTTTTAATTTCTGCTGATGTTGCCATGCATAATAATTGAATACAAAATTTGTTCAAATTCAGTATATTTCCATTTTGGGAAGGCAAAACATGCTGATATGATTTCCTCTAGCAAGTTCAGCCCCAGCACATTTTTATATGGTAATCAGGTTTGATGGACCCAAGGATTATAGGATAGATCCTCAACTGGTGTAAATTGATACAGCGCCACTGAGCTGATGCTGAGCTGTTGTAAATTGGCACAGCTCCTTGGAGCATAGTTTCACTGATCTCAAAAGAACTATGGCCATTTACACCAGCTGAGGATCTGCTCCGCTGTCCCTGAGAGTGGAGCCAGATTACCCAGTCAGAGCCAAGAAAGCAATGTACTATACCCTGTGCACTAGGGAGGAGTCACTGTGGCTATGGAACCTGGGAAACTTCTTTAGCACCTCTTCTGGTACAGAGGCACCTTGAGTTAACTGGAGCGCATAGGATCTTGAGTTTGTGTGTGGATGTGTTTTTTAAATATCTTTGTAAATCTTGAAGTTCATACTGACTCAGCTCAAGTAGAACTCTGACAGAAGCAGTCACGTAGGAGATGCTGCTCTTGTGGATAGCGTAATCTATCTTTTTGTAGTGTCAGTGAGCCATAGTGGAACTTGCCCTTCTGCTGGGCGGTTCTGCATTTTCAATAACATCATCCCCATGGGTTGAATTGCTCTAAAGAGTTTGAGACTTAGATTGGGTAAAGTCACAGACACTGTTGCAAGAATGATAGAGAGGCTGCATGAGTACTATGCAAATATACATAGAACATCAGAGGTGGAAGGGACCTTAGGAGGTCATCTGGTCCAACCCCTTGCTCAGAGGGGAGCCAATCCCCAGACTGATTTTCACTGCACTTCCCTAAACAGAACCCTCAAGGATTGAACTCACAACCCTGGGTTTAGCAGGCCAATGCTCAAACCACTGAGCTAACCCTCCCCCCCATGGCTACCTAAGAATCACTGTTCACTACCTAAGGTATGGCTTGGTCTGCAGTTGTGGCACACTGACTATAGAGTTCTACATCACGGAAGCTCATAGGCTCAAGATTTGGCCTGCTAATAAGAAAAATGTATAAATATCACATTGGGCAATGGGAAATGTGTTTGTGATTAGCTGATTCCAAAATAATCCAGGAGAAAAATGTAATACTGATATGAAAGAGTGCTATTAGTAAAATAAAGGAGAAGGGGACATTTTTCCAGGTAAGCTATGATGATGAGTTCTATGCTCGGGACAGTTGACAGGCTCATTCATCCACGTATTCCATAGCTTTTTTTTTTGAGTCCTAGAGGCCTTCAGAAAAACAAGCATGTGTTTGAGACTACATAACCTAAAAGGACTGTGTATCTTTGGAAACTGCTACTTTTAAAGGGGTACAATTTGAGGTGAATATTTTTTCTTTACGTTTTCTTTTGAAATCATGGACTAGAAGAAAGGAAGGGAAAGAACAACTGTTGAGGTTAAGGCCGTATGCTACAAATAAAATGTGTTTTAAATGTTATGAAAAAGTGAAGGGGAGCAAAATAGGACATAACATAATGAGTGGTAATATCGCTAAGTCTGAGTGTAAACAAGAATTTTTCAACAAGGCTGCTATGTGTGTTAGTGATTATAGTTAATGTAAATGTGAACATGGGAAGGAAAATACTGTGAGGGATATAAAGAAACTTAAAGTAAAACATCTTCCCATTTATATTATTCTAGGTATGAACTGATGCAGAAAGGTGCAATTGAACGTAAAGATATTGGATTTGTCCCAGATATGTACACCTACAATCAACATTTGGAGATGGAGAAGAGAAGATTAAAGAAGGAATTGGAAAACTATAAACTGGCTGCCAGGTATGTTAGTTTTAATGGCATGCTGGTGCCTTCTTTTTTAAACAGCAAATGCTCCAGAGAAAATAAAATCAAACTCTTAATGGAATTAATACATTTCTATTTTCTCTGTGCCTCTGCACATTCTCAGTTATGGATGAGACCCTGAATGAAAGCTGAATGAAATTACCAAGTATCTCTCAGCTCTGTCTAGATAGCTGAGTCTGAATTTCTTTTGTGTCCATTTGGCTTTAGTTGTTAATATTTAAAATCCAATAGTCTCAACAAAATACTCCATAGGATTATGAAAATGTAATATGTAGGGATAGATGAAAAATTATCATATTGTGCTATGTATCGAAGTGTTACCAATTGTCATATTGCAACAAGCTGGCATGTAAAGGAAGGATTATTCCTCATTATACACCTGATCCTGTAGTCCAAATGTAGGTCTTGTTTAGTAGGTATCTGTGTAAATATATATATGTATGCATTTATTGACTATATCTGTGAATATGGATCCTCAGTAGCTGATTTTACAAGATGCACAATAATCACACTCAGGCCTGGTCTACATTGGGGGTGGGAGGGTATCGATGTAAGTTACGCAACTTCAGCTACGTGAATAATGTAGCTGAAGTTGACGTACTTAGATCTACTTACCGCAGTGTCTTCACTATGGTGAGTGGACTGCTGCCGCTTCCCTGTCAGCTCTGCCTGTGCCTCTTGCCTAGCTGGAGTACAGGAGTCGACGGGACAGTGCTCAGGGATCGATTTATCGCTTCTAGACTAGATGCGATAAATCGATCCCTGCTGGATCAATCCCTGCCTGCCAATCTGGCTGGTAGTGAAGACATACCCTCAATAATTTACATTCAGACTGTATAATGGAGAAATGCCATGGTGAACTACACTGCAGTCTTTTTTTGATAACTCTTTTCTGCATTTGTGTTCAGTGTTGATTTGCACTGACATCTAATGGGCTTTATTGGGAGATGAACTGTGAGTAAAACCATCCCTTTATTCTTCTGTGCAGCCTCCTTTGTGCCTGTGTGTGTGTGGGGTGGGGGAGAACCAGGCAACCAGCTACTCCAATTTAAGTAGGTAGGGGAGAAGTGACAAGCTGCAGTCAAAGAAAGAAAAGCAAAATCTTGCCCTCTGATATTTTTGTCCGTTTGATGGTATCGTCTATAGATTTTTCTCTGTAGAAGAGAGCATGCTCCCATTTGCACAATATAATAACGAACTTCTGACTCATCAGGGTAGATCTTCAGCTGGTATAAATTGTCAGATCCATTGACTTCAATGGATTTATGACATTGCTTACCAGCTGAGGATCTGTCCTGTACATCCTAAGTCTCAGTGCTGGGTGAAAGGTACTATATCATATATTTCACTTGGAAGACTTCTATAATCAGCCTCTTTCCCCATTGGTGATACTAAGCTTAATTTTTCAATGCTTCCAGCTGAACATACCGAGGGAGTGCTGATTAGACAATAATACTCATTATACTCAGTGTATCAGACAGAAAGTTTTCATGGTGAGATGCATCGCTGTGAAATGTATTTGAAAATAGCTTCTAATTAAATTGGTTGCTTCTGAGCTTGCTGTTCTTGACAATCATCTTGCTGAAAAGGGACATTTATTTGTGACACCACCAGTATTGGGGCCCAGTGTAAGATACTGCAAACCAATTTCCTCCTGCTTAAATGTTGTTTAACCATCATAGGAAAAGCTCTAGTGTCTAAAACTAAATGTAATGTTGTTGTTTTAATACAGTATTAAAATGATTGTACAGCAACTGTAGACACACTCACTAGATTCCTAACTGTTACTCAGACACATTTCACCATGGATTTTCAACATTTAAAGAGAAATTC
Organism: Gopherus flavomarginatus; assembly: GCF_025201925.1. Lineage (NCBI taxonomy): Eukaryota > Metazoa > Chordata > Testudines > Testudinidae > Gopherus > Gopherus flavomarginatus. The sequence continues at coordinate 14,775,669 of NC_066626.1, read as the reverse complement.
TTAATCAGTTTCAATTCCTGTGCACAATAAATAATACATTTTTAATAGGCTGTCCAACGTCTGAAAGCTTCTATCTGCTCACTGAAATAACTAGAGAAAACACTAAAAGAAATATAGCACGTGTGCAGAAAAGCCCCTTCTACTCCAACAATACCTCCACAAACATTAATTACCGTGCAAAAACTCTGTTAAACTGAAATTTAGGCATATCAATAATTTTAGGGATTTTTTTTTAAATTAAGTGTTGTAGTTCTAAAAATTAAACATCTGAAAGTCATGGAAATCAACTTAAAATTGCATTTATTTTGAGACTGCAGAAATGTAGAGATAAAAAACCCCAACAATCTGCATTCTCCTCTTCTGTCTCTTGTATTTTCCAGACAAGATTCTAGGCTTGTATAAATTAGTATAGTTCCATTGAAGTCAAGTTCTGACTGGTTGGCAAGGCAGTTGCTTTGACTTCTGCTGTAACACTTCTTTTGCTATAGCAAGGATATTGTCTCTAGCTATATAGTATACAAATAAGGAAATGTTGAAAACATTAACTCTGAAACAATGTATTTGAATACATTAATTGAGATTTAGTTGTTGATTTAAATCCATTTATTTAACTAACACATACATGGAGGGTTTGATCTCAGTCAGGGTAAAGAAGCATAATTCCATTGTTTTCAATGTTGATTTACCCCAGCTGAAGATATGACCTTCTTTGTATATTAGTTACTTTTCAGTCTAGTCATATATCACAGTTTCAGTTGGAATATTAAATTTTGGTTATCTTGGTGATCTGAGATGCCTTGAATCTCTTTAGGCTTTGGCCTTTGATTTCAGAGGTACCTTCCAGTCCCATGATCCTATGTTTACTTGCAGCTATAGATATTTTAAACCATTTCCCCAATTGTTTAAACAGAGGCTATGGGCTGTGTGTGCATATCTCTAATGGTAATCACATTTAATGTGTCCTTAACCACAGAAGGCCCCAACCACTATGTATTGCAAAGAGTTATAAAATTTCTAGCACCTGATGTGGTGGGAATGTATTAGGTAATTAGGGATGTGTAGATCTTTGGTTTGTATATATATTGTAGTAATAATAATAGTAATACTTACCAGTGAATAAGAAAGCCTTAAGTCTGATTATATTTATATGGTTTACAAACATCAGTTAAGTTAGCCTTACAGTGTCTATGTGAGGAAATCTATTGTTCTCATTTTACAAATAGGAATCTAATCTACTTGTGGCACAAGAGATTAGGGTCCTGGCTTTCAAAACTGTGCATACAATTATTTATCCTGTTTGCAGCTGAAGTCAGAGTATCAAAGTGTAAAACCTTCCTCGGAATTGATAATCCGTTTAAAAAATAGAACCCTTGCTTGACTTCCTTCCCACTGCACCAAAAGCCCATACAAATTTGCTTGCCTTTGACACAGAGAAAAATACCTTTTTGTTTTTGTTCTTTCATTATGTGCAACACTTCATACAATGATATGTGCTGCATACAGTGTGTAGGTAAGGGCAAGATGTTCGTGTGCGAATGCGTGGTTTCTAAAAGGTTCCTCTTTATATTACAGATGACTCAAAGTTTAGGGCTGGGTTTTCAGAGTTTACAGGAGTTAGGTGCCAAATTCCATTGCTATTCAGTGGGAACTGGGTGACTTACTCCCTTAGGCTCCTTTGACAATCCCAGCCTAGTTCTATAAATAGCCCTGCTTTTCCCGACTCTAATTCTGCTAACTGCTTGTGACAAGAGCAAGACTGACAGCCTTTACACTAAAATTCTGACATACGTGCCCAACAAAAGAGATAGAACTGGCAATGCTAGTGGGATCTTCCACACTGTGAACCACCAATCCACCTGGAATGATCATTTTCACGAACAAGTCTTCATGATAGCCAAGTCTTCAGTCTCTCATGTGAGTAGCATTGTGATGATGTTCTTTTTTGAGCAGACACAATTCAGTAGAAAGTAGACTGAGGCCACCAACTTTTTCTCCTCATTTCAGTCACTGCCAATCTGGGATGGATTTGAATCAGTGATTTAGGACTTGTCTACACTGCCCTGTGATTAGGACTATGGGGATGTGAGTAGCAGTGGGCAGCAAAGTGCTGCACTGTAACCACACCAGCAGGATCCACAAGGGGAAACAAAAAGATTTCTACTTAACATAGTCCTCTTCAAACAGGACTACACTAACGTGAACTAGGAACCTCATAGTTTGCATTTGCAGCATCCACATGGAGGAGTGTGGCAGGGCGATGACTCACTGGTGCAATGCCTCCTGCTGGTTGCCTCAGGAATTAGTTCTTTCCAGCCCAGAGCATCCTCTGCAGGCCAGTGTCTCACCTGCTGCTGGCCTTGTGTTCCTCCCAGACCCCTCTGCCCTCTGCGCAGGGGTTCTGCCCACCACAGTACCCCCTTGCTCTGGGTCTACCCTCCCAAGGGAACCCCCAACCCTCTAAACCCACATTGCCTCAGTGGCTACTGCCAGTCATCATCTAGCCCCCGTTCACTGGGGCCAACTGCAGTCTGTAAACCACTCATCATCGGTAAGGGGGTTAGGACCTGCTGCCTTTGTCCATCTCTCGGCTGATCCCCTGCAGCCCCAGTACCTTTTTGGCCCTTTTTGCAAGGCCTGCAGCCTGGGGTTTTTCCTGGCTGGAGCTCCCCAACTTCCTCTGCCCTTCCCCATCACTGCTCCACCACAGGTACCCTTCTCAGCTCCCAGTCAGCCAGGTCTTTCTCTCTCAAGAAGCTAGAGAGAGAATGAGTGTCCTAGCTTCTGGCCCACAGCTCTCTTATAAGGGTCAGGTGGGCCCTGATTAAGCTGGCCACAGCTGTGGCTGCTTTCTCATCAGCCTAGCTTTTCCCCTGGCTGCAACCCTCTCCAGGGCTGCTTTAATGCCTTCAGGGTCAGAGTGGAGTGACCACTCTGCTACAAGGAGTGACAGTACAGCACTTTAGTACACACTGCTGTTCACACAACTGTAGTCTCGACTATGGGACAATGTAGACATAGAGTTAAAAGATTCTGTATTCCATTATCCATTTCTTAAATCATCATCTCTCAAGTTCCAGTCTTCAAGAGATTGTATTAAAAGTTTCACATTGTGTTTTCATGCAGCAAAGCTAAGGAGGCTCTGCAAAAAATACAGAAAGAACGTGATTTCCATCGAATGAACCATAAGCGAGTGGTCCAGGAAAAAAACAGGCTCATTAGTGATATTAAAAGGTAAGCAAACTGATCTTTTTTTACTGTCATTTAACAGAAAACTAAGTGAGTTTGAGTTGTTACTTGGCAATGTTATATCTTGGCTGAATTTTAAATTGTTAGACCAAAGCCGTTCTGATAATTAGCAATTCTGCTCAGCCTTGAAAGCAGAGAAATGATAACCTAGGTCTCTAAAATTCAAATGTCTCCAGTGTTTCAGAAATTGGAGGAAACTTCCTAGGATGCACAGAAAGAGGACATACATACAGCGACTATTTTTGGTACATAAAGCACGTAACGTTCCTTGACTGTCAATTCCTTTTTTTCATAGTGGTTGAAGAAGCTCCGTTATTTGTTTCAAATTGAGTTAGATACAACTAAATCAATCTTCTTTTTTTAAGTGTCATTATTTCTTGCTCTTGACAGTTGTTGACTATGATTTGAGCTAATCTTAGAATGTCATAGTGTACTTCTTTTTGTCTACAGCAAAAATGTCCAAAAGAAACAAAAAGAAGTACATTATGACATTGATAGGTAGAATGAAGGAGAAGGATTGGAAGTATATAAAAGCAAATAGTACTTTGCACTTAAAGAGTATCTTTCATGTGAACCCCTCAAAATGTTTCCCAAAGGCAGGTGATATTTGTGATAGTCTAGTGTGCAATCCTGATCAGTGAGGGGCTGTGTCACCCCTGAAAACTTGGGCACCTCACTGTGCTTTACTGTTGTAGCTTCCAACTTGGTTTAGCAACTCTTAGCTTGTCAGCAGCACACTAGCTACCCTTTGGCTTCCAGCAGCCTTGGCTACTACTTGCAGGCTTACCCCAACACACTCCTAGTCCTGAATTTCCCCCCAGAACACGTGTTCTGTACAGTCCAGCTCTCTCCGGGACAATGCAGATATTTTAGATCCATTGTCCCTGTAGGGAACAATATTCAACAATTTGCTGCTTTAATTGGAGTTCCTCAAATAATTCACAACACTAGATTAGTTTTGATTTAAAGAATAAAACAAATGTATTTAACTACAAAGAGAGATTTTTAAGTGAGTACACTTATAAGGCATTAAAGTCAGAATTTGTTACAAGAGAAATATAGAAAGAAAATGCTTTCTTATTAACTAAATTTAACAAACCAGACTTGGTTCAAGGTAAAATTCTTACTACATACTCTCAGCCACAGGGCTGACAAAATTGCAGGTCAGGATCTCTCCCAAAGTCAAATGGCTGCTTCCTTTCTCATATTAGGTGAAAAAGAAAGAGATATAGGTAGGAAGAGAAGCTTTTGGGTGTTGTTGCCCCTCACTTTACAGTCCATTCCCCCGTGAAATGCATTTTCCTGTGGGTTACCCCTAGATAAAATTCCTTCCTGCTGTGAGGATAGAGACTAGGAGTCTCAAGGTGAAAAAGGATCCGTGCTGCTGTTTGTTAAAATGTAGATCAATGTGTTACTGCTCCCCTTCTTTGCCAAAAAGTAGCCACTTGGCAGGTGATTGCCCACCACCTTAAGTATAAATAGTCATAGGTCATTCCCACCATATATAGAGAAAGGTCCCTAATTCCTCCACATCACCTTCTGCAGGATTTATGATTTCCTTTTTTGTATATTTTCCTTATTTTAAATGGAGTGAAGTACTATTGGTAAAGTAATTTTCCTTAATGGTTAAACAAATAGATGAGCTATTGGCTTTCCTCTGGATATTTTCCCATTGTTATAAGTGATATCTGGTTTTTAAATCAATTTTTCCATCAAGGTAATCTTATCTTCTAGATCCATCAGTAACAAGTTGTTGTACCTGTGGGAGTCCGGCCCTTTGAGGTGGTCTTTCATTAATTAGTTTTTCTATCCTTGTTAATGGTCTTCTGAAACTTGAGCTTTTTACCTGGGATTTTAATTGCTTTAGGTGCAAATAAACCCAAAGTGTTATATGAATATTCCCTATGATTGCTTTAATATTAATTTCCATAATTTCATCATTACAGAATAGCTGCTGCTCCTGGAAATGTTGTGCTCCTCTCCCTCGGCTAGTATTACCTGCCATTCCTTGCTGTCCAAGGTTAGGTTACTGACCAATACGTCTACATTGCAAAACCAAAAAAGGCAAAAAAATGTGCCAGCAAGTCTCAGAGCCCAGGTCCACTGACTCAAGCTTGTTGGGCTCACGTTATGGGACTAAAAATAGCAGTGTAAATGTTTCCCTTTGGGCTGGAGCCTGGACTCTGAGACTTGCCCCCCTGGATGGGTTTCAGAGTCCAGGGACCAGCCCAAGTGGACATGTCTACACTGCTATTTTTAGGCTTGTAGTGCAAGTCCCAGGAGCCCAATTCAGTTGACCAGGGCTCTGAGATCTGCTGCTGCAGAGATCTGTTGGTTTTTTTTGCGTTGTAGATGTATCACCAATCAACCGTGATAATTCTTTAGAATCTCTTCCTTGAGTGGATCAATTTTAAAACAAGCTTTGGGCCAAATCCTGGGAGTTGCAGATGTTAATTAAGTACCTCTCAACACCCTTCACATTATATGCATTTTAACTTTACAGTCTATCTTACTGCAAGAAAAATCCCAGTTTTGTCTCTTTTCACCAGCATTCTGGCAAAACACAATATGCTTGAAGTTGTTAATTGTTGTATATTGAGCTGAACAATTTATCCTGAAAAATATATCATTCCCATACTTTGATTCATGAGATGGTATGGGTGACATAGCTTCTTGTTAATTTGAGGAAGGGATCCAAATATAGTTTCTACTGTAATTAATGCTACAAAATTTCATATTGTAGCTGATTTCTCTAAATTAGTAGCCTACTTGGTTGTCAAATCCTATCTGCATTTTTCTTTCTCCTAATGAAATAACATCCATCTACAAGAAGGAAGCAAAGATTAAGAAGGAAGCAAAGATTGATAAAGGTTAATCTATATAATGCATTTAATGTATTTTGAAGACTAAGGGAGTTGCTGAAAACAGAAAACAAAACTGGATAGATTACTTCAAAGGTTCTGGTGACAGATCCTATTACTGAACAACTGATACATAAATATTTTTTCTTTGGCACTCCAGTGGGGTGGTTGCATGCTAAATAACATTAGCTGTGTCCTGTGTTTTGACCTTTCTACATTTTATTCTTCTCCACAGTACATATGGGAACAGTTATTTAGATGGAAATTGCTGATTTAACTCAATCATCCTTTAAAATACATTTGGATTTTATTGTTCATAGGTTGAAAGCACATTATGCATCATATGAGCCAATGCTGAAGCAGTTGACTGAAAAATACCAGACTATACTGAGACAGAAAATGCTAACCAGCCTGGAGAGAGACAGAGCAGTTGGTCAGGTAAAAACATGGTCAGCTACACTGGCAGAAACATACTGGCAGCTGAGTCATAATGTTTGTTTAAATAAGAAGAAGCTAGATTATTTCTGAGTTTCGTATGACTTATTTACAAATATTTTGTTCTTTTGAAGTTGCTATAGAAATCTTGATGCTTTTGTTTAATGTACCCAGACAGAATATTAAAGTCATATCTGTCTTCAAGTGCCCTGCTGATGTTATGTAGCTGAAGAGACAAAGTTTTATTAATGATTTAAACTGGAAGTATTTACAATCAACTCAGTATCAATGAGACAAAATCACTAATACATGTAACCCTTCTGCCCCTCTGAGTTGGCAGCAACAAGGGCCGGGTTCAGTATCCAGGGGTTCCGTTTCAGTAACACAATGCATAACCGGCTCGAGCCCCCACCCAGTGACCTGGGACACTCACATACCACACACCCCTGGGTGCCTCTAGGAGGCAATACTTCCCCTCTCGCAAGCACGGAGTCTGAGTGTAGCAAAATCTTTTTAATAAAGGAAGGAATCAATGCGGCATCCCATTGGAGAAACACCACAAACAGGGTTATAACACAAACCATAAAAAAAAACCCACCTCCAAGTATGTTTGGCAATGTCCTTTTTCCCCTTAGGGTTTTAAGTCCAATCACCCCAAAGTCCAACAACCCAAAAGTCTCTGGTCAATGCCACCCCAGAGTTCGAGAGTTTATCTGTTGTCAATGCCACCCCAGAGTTCGAGAGTTTATCTGTTGTTTTTTTTTGCGTTGTAGATGTATCACCAATCAACCGTGACAATTCTTTAGAATCTCTTCCTTGAGTGGATCAATTTTAAAACAAGCTTTGGGCCAAATCCTGGGAGTTGCAGATGTTAATTAAGTACCTCTCAACACCCTTCACATTATATGCATTTTAACTTTACAGTCTATCTTACTGCAAGAAAAATCCCAGTTTTGTCTCTTTTCACCAGCATTCTGGCAAAACACAATATGCTTGAAGTTGTTAATTGTTGTATATTGAGCTGAACAATTTATCCTGAAAAATATATCATTCCCATACTTTGATTCATGAGATGGTATGGGTGACATAGCTTCTTGTTAATTTGAGGAAGGGATCCCTCCCCCCAGCCTGGGTAGAAAGGGGCACCTTATGTGTTCCGGGGCCAACTGCCCTGCCTCTCCGTGGGTTCTGCTTCTGCCTTCTCCACGAACTGCTCCTCTTTACCAGCCGCTCCACTCTGCTTCTCCAGCCATCCTCACAAACTGCTCCGCTCCACCAGCTGCTCTGCTCCATGAGCTGCTCCAATTCTCCCTGCAAACTGCTCGGCTCTGCTCGCTCTGTGGGCCGCTCCACTCGTCCCACAGCTACTCTGCTCTGCCAGTCGCTCCGTTCCACCAGCTGTCCCGTGATCCGCTCCAGCCATCCCCACAAACTGCTCCACTCCGCCAGCTGCTCTGTTCCGCAGTATAGCTTCAGGCTCTCCCACTAGTTAGCACTGAGGTTGAGTCATTTCTGTCACAAAGCAGTCCCACAGCTCGGCAGCCTGGGATGGGGTAGGCGTGCCTATGCAAATACACTCTCTGAAATTCTTTCCACCAGATGTCAGGGTAGAGCTCATCCTGACTCTGCTTACATACAGACTGGAATTTGTCCTTTCTACTAAGTCAACCTTAAGTTGAACAGGGACTTTACCTGGGTGAAGGACTATATTAAACAAATTAACAACAGGAATGGGCTTACTGGAATCTTCTTTTTAATCATTCTTTCAGCTTTCATATTTGTGAATGAAACATCAGGGGAACTGTGACCTAGTCAGATGACTTGCACTGAAACTGTATCAAAATACTATAATTTAATAATATATTAATCCTTTGAGCCCTGCAAATCTGTGGATATCTGCAGATATCTGTGGACCATGTTTGTGGATTGTGGATCGGATGTGGATACAAGTTTTGTATCCACACAGGGCTCTATTAATCCTTATGGATACTGCACAGGAAACGATCCTTAAAGGTTATTAGCTGCCACAATAGTTTTAATCAGATATTGTCAGTCGAAAGGGTTTAAAGAAAGGTATGTCCATTTATCTCCAGTAGTTTCAGGTACTTCAAAACATACCTGTAGAGATGCAGTATCAGTAAGCTTCTATGATCTAAGCCTTCTAAGATCATTGCTAACGTCCAAATAATTTAGCTCAGACCCTAGATAGAGAATTACACAGTGCATTTTTCTACTTGGGAATGATCTTAAAACTCCTGCTTCGTGAAGTAGTAAGTACGAAACACAGACACCTTTGTCCTCCAAATGGAGAGAGAAAGGTTGTGTTTTGCCTGTCCCTGGCCCTTTTAGTTTAATCTGATCTGTAAATTGGTAGAGATAATATCTTGCCCCTTTAGCACAGGGATGGGTTGAGAACAAAGGTCTACAGGAAGGAAAATGTCCTAGAGAAAATGAAGGGTTAAGATCAATACATTGACACCCAGAAGAAGAGATCAATCATTTAAATGCATAATAAAAGATTTATCTTGCAAAATCATCCTCTGATGCAATAAAAATGAAAGATCTTATACATAACAGGTCTGTTTACCACCTACTAGGCTACTAGGATGACCGGCATTCCTTAATGCACAGTACCATATTGTGTGATCAGTTTTATTGTGACAATGCTGTGAGCCATATTGTGTCATCACGTTAACTTTTAATTCAATGAAAACTTATGATTAAAAGTTGCTATCACAATATGGCCCATAACATTGTCTATATTTGCATTGTTTTAATAAATATGCAAAATTCCCACCAGAAATTCTGGATAGATTATTTTATATCAATGTAGAATTAAATATTTTCAAAATGAGTTATATTCGAGCTATTTCTTGAAAAAGGAATGGAATGAGATGAGTAATTTAAAATCTTTATATAGTTAAACAGAGATAGCGAGTTAGATAACTCAGTAATTGTACATGGTATTTAGTGCTTATTTATGCATGTGTGTTCCGTCTTCTGTACCGGCAATTATAGGGTACAAAAGCAATGTTCTCATAACTGTTCTTTATTTTTACTCTTTAGGTTACAGGTTTACAAGCTACATTACAAAATTTAGAATCTGGGCGTGCCAGTGAGATCCCTGTGACTAGAGGTAAAACATTCTGTTAAACTTTCACATATACTATGAGGAAGTCATCTAGTGTAATTCAGAACCTTATATAATGCACAGTTTGAAATAAGTGGAATCTCGATTTTACAAACACCAGTCTTGTGAACGAGTAATACAAACCATTTATCCTGGAAAAAGATAATCACATAATGAAAGGGATGTCATTGAAGAACACGTCAACATCCCTTCACATTCCAATGCTTTCAAGGCATTGAAAATTGCTTTGCAGTGGTTTGAAGGACAAGAAGAAAGTGATGCAATGCATCATGCTGCAACTTATGCATGATACCAACTGTAATTTTAAGAATTTATGTTTAATTTTATGCACTCCTCAATCTCCAATTAGTTCATAAAATAGTAGTTCTACTATACTTGCATTTCATATGTTTTAGTGTGAGCTACAAACTAAGGATTCAGTTTGTAGTTTTATCACTTGAATACTTATTGTCACATTTTGGTTCTATTGAGGACAATGAAATTACACGTGTCAGTAAGGACAACTTTGCCTGAGTAAGTATGGCAGGATCATGACCTGGAAACCTAATTTGGATTTGATACTGCCATGTGGTTCACTATGTAGAACATAACCAGGAGAGCAGTCTCCTCTAACTCAGTGTAAGGTTGGCAGAGTTTGATGTTTTGAGAGCTTTTAAAAATTCTTTTATTGTAGAGCTCAACAACTAATTTTAGCACATTGATCTTCTGCAGAGGTCTTTAATAACACAGGGTATATAATACCTTCTGGAACAACACCTATATCTGTATCTAAAAAAAGTACTTACCCTGTGACTTTGAAAAAAGGAAGAAATTAGTGTAACTATTCATTCTGTGCATCCAAAGAAGTGAGCTGTAGCTCACGAAAGCTCATGCTGAAATAAATTTGTTAGTCTCTAAGGTGCCACAAGTACTCCTGTTCTTTTGTAACTATTCAGTGAATTTTGCAGCATCCTCTGTGAAAAAGGTCCTTTTATATGCTTTATATCCCTTGCTGTGTTTTTTTAAATTACTTCAGGGGAAACAAGATCTGGAAAGAACTAATAGCCAAATATTCCACTTTTTGTTTTTTCTAATTCCTTTATTTGAGTGAAGGGGACAGCAAGTATTTCCCTAAACTATTGAGATGACTTATTTAACTCTTAATGCAGATATTACAGCACTCGTCTTCTTCACTGCCATAAATCCCTTCCCTTTTGGTCATGGTTTGGTTTGCGACTCTTGATTTAAAGGATGCATATTTTCACATTTCAGTTTGTGTAGGGTATGTCCCTGTATCCACACCCTACACACCATTGTAATAATCATTGTAAAATATGCTGTGAGGTATCATTTGAAAATAAAAACTTACTGGTCAATAATATTGTGGTGAAATGTATGTACACATGCAATATTGGGAAGTTGTGAATTTCCCTGTATGATACTAGCACATATTCAAAACCACACAGCCATTCCTAGGTAAAAATTGTTAAACAGATCTATTATAAACAAAGGGATGTGCATTTACCTAAATTTACATATAAGTAGTAAACAGCGTACTAAAGACTGTGGGGGAAGAAATAGCGAGAACAGAACAATTTGGATTTCAGCAAACACGCAGGTGGAGGAGAAAAGAACCTGGAGCTTCTGTCACCATCCGACTCCATGTCACCTTCTTCACTACTTGAATGAGCTTTACGCTGATGGGTAACCCTCAGAAGAATCCAATTCAAAGGTTCACTGGCCTATTAAAGAAAGGGGCAAAAAATCCCATGTTGTCTCTTTCACCTAAGAAGACAAACACACCGACACCTTTAGACCTCTTGGAGAGATCCTGACCAAGGTCAGTGACTATCTTTCTGGAAGACTATGGGTGAGAGAGGCCATCTTGAACAAAGCCTTGAATGATAATTTGCTAGATTAAGTTTTAGACTTTTAGATGCATGTTTTCACTTGCATTTGCTTGTAACCATTTCTAATTTAGGATTTTAAATGAATTCAGGTATATCTTCTTTTTGTTAATAAACTTGTTTTGTCTTTAATCTAAACCAATCCAGTGTTGTGTTTAAATGGAACTGTTTTTGCAACTTTAACTGGATTTACCACTGTTGACTATTGACTCCTTACAGTGGTGTAGGGGACTGCGGAAGACTGTCACGGCCTAGCTGGGGTATCTCCGCTTTCTCGGCGGCCTTGTGAAAAGCCCCTGCTTGCTAAGTGGCCGGTCATTGTAGGACACGGCATGCCAGTTATAACTTGCTTTTAACTGGTTGAAACCAGTTTGTATGGCCTTAGGCCAAAGGGCGGGCATAGCTTGTGGGAAGTCCCTTGTTGCATATGTATGAGTTGCTTTTGTATTGTGTGTATATATAGCTGTATGCTCCCGGTCCGGTCTTTGGACTCCGACCCAGGCCGAGCTGAGCTTCGGTGCTGGGTTCCCCGCCAAAGTGACAGCAACACCCAGGGTCCCCGTTGCAAATGTGTCACTTTACCTTCATTAAAGCCAAATAACTCACAGTGTGTGTGGGCCTCGTTCTTGCAGAGCATCCAAGCACGTTACAAATGGCAACGGATCTTAATATCTGAACTGTCCACTAGAGTTCTGGACAGTGCAGAACACATGTTTTGGGAAAATCTGGGACTGGTAATGTGTGGGAGTCATAACAAAGGTTGGTGGAAGCTGGAGTGTAAATAGTGCTTTGCTGACAGGCTGCTTGGGTAAGAGCCGCTGGATTAGGGCTGTAGCTCCACACAGACACTCAGGGTGTGACTTGCATGCTGGTAGTCTGTTTGTGAGTGGCCCAGGTTAGGACCTGCAACAGCAAAGCTTTGTGAGGCATCCAGGGTTACAGGACAGGCGGTGACAACCTCTTACTGGTCAGGATTGCACCCCAGAATGACAGTTGCTTTTATCACATACGTTCATTTAGTGGTGGCAGGATGCTATTTCCAATATGAGATGTTGCCATTTGGCCTCTCAACAGTGCCCAGAGTTTCCACAAAATGCCTCTTTGTGGTAGTGGCTCATCTGAGAGGGCAAGCTATTTTTGTTTACCCTTATTAGGATGATTGGTTAATGAAGGTTGCTGCGCCTGAAGACCTGTTGAGTCATATTGCAGTTACAATCCATCTATTCTTGGACCTGGGTCTTCTCTACAATTAAATCAACCAAGCAAAATCAAATCAATGCTTAACTAAAAGAATTGTGTTCATAGGTGCCGCACTGGACTCAGTGGAAGAAAGAGCCTTTCTGCTGGGGAACAGTTTCTGAGGTTGAAGCAGCTTATTCTCAATGCTGGGGAGTTTCTGACTTGAAAAGTAATCTTTTTTTCCTTGATCTCATGGTGGCTGCTACCTATGTAACTCCTTTTGCCCAGTGAGGCTTATGCAGCACTGGATGTCTCAGGTTTACTGTCCAAGTCCGGAACAATTTGCACTTGTGGGTCACCACACCTCCAAACATCTTACTTTCACTGGAGTAGTAATTTAAGAGAACAAATGTCTTCAAAAGTGTCCAGTTTGAGGCTCTGGCAGCATTGGTGATGTTAACTTCAGATGCGCCAAACAGTGATTGTGGGGACACATCTGAATCATCAGGCGTGTCAAGGACATTGGTCTCATCTGCGCATCAGTGTGTTGGAGTTGAGAGCCATTTGTGTAGCCCTCAGATAATTCTTTTCTCACATGCGTGGAAGGATGGAATAAGTAGTAATGGACAATACTACTTCAATGTACTGTGTCACCAAGCGGGAGTGTGTGTGTGTGTGTTCACTTCCCACGTCTTTGTGCAGAAGCAATAAGGTTATGGGATTGGTGCATCTGCCACTATGTGTTTCCAGTGACCCTGCATTTGCTGGGAGAGAGCAGTGTGACTGCAGACTGTCTCAGCAGAGACATGTCTCAGAAGCATGAGTGATCGTTGAAGGATTAATTGGTTTACCACATATTTGCCAGAAGGAGTCGACCAGACATGGACCCATTTGCAATAATATGCAACAAGGAATGTTGCCTTTTCTGCTTCAGAGGCAGCAGGGACAGCCAGTCTTTGTTAGATGCCTTTCTACTGCAGTGGGGAAGGAGCCTGCAGTATTATTTTATCCCCTTTCCATTGATCCAGAATGTGGCAAGGAAGGTACGTCAGGACATGGAGAGGATGATTATCATTGTCCCAGCCTGGCCACACCAGCAATTGTATACTGTCTCTTCCAACTGTCTGGCAGAGTCTTTGTGTGTCTTCCTCTGTCGCAGGTCTGTTGTCTGAACAGGAAGGGAGGTTTCTTCATTCCAACCTGCAAGCCCTCCATCTGATGGCTTGGGTGATTGATTGTCTCTAATCGGTATCTGTCTACCAGACAACATTACAAATCAAAATGGACCAGATTTGTGACTTGGATGACTGGGAAGGGCGTATTTCCTGCTTCAGCATCCACACTCTATAGTCTAGAGAATATCTGATCTTTTTAAAATATGAAGTGATGTTATCTAATTCATCATTAAGGGTTCATTTGGGAACCATTTCTGCTCATCATACCTTAATTGCCGGTAGATCGCTGTGCTTAATACAATTAAGAGGTTTATGAAGGGCTTATTTAATATGTGTAATCATTTGAGAAATCCTGTCCCCCTTGGGATCTCAATTTGGTTCTAGCCATGCTGATGAAACCACCCTTTGAATCTTCTGCTGAGTGTTCCTTGTGTTGTTTATCTAATTAAAATGACTTTTACTGATATGCCGTATGCCAGAAAGGTCAGTGTGCTAAATGCTCTTCTGACTGATCCACCATTCTTCATTTTTCATAAACATAAGTGGTTCTTTATTTAGACTGACCCCAGGTTTTTGCCAAAGGTGGATTTCTGATTTTCATGTCAATCAGTCCATTGATTTGATGGGTTTTGTTTTTCAAAACCACATTCTAATAAGGTTGATTCAGCTTTACTTACTTTGGATGAAAGAAGAATCCTTGTTGCTTTTTACACAGAACTAAAAGGTTTTGTAAATCATCCAGATTGTTTGTTTGTTTTTATGCTAAAAATTGCATGGAATATAGTTTCTTCCCAGACCTTTTCTAGATGCATTTAATAATGCATTATTGAATGTTTTATTCTTTGACAGAGACTCCTCTCCAAGGGACAATATGTCCACATTTCACTAGATCTGTGGCAACCTCTCTTGCTTCCCTTAAACAAGTCCCTGCTGTAGAGATTTGCACAGCTGTTAGATTGAATTCTGTTCACATTTTCAGTAAGCATTGTGCTTTGGACTTAGCCTCTAGAGCAGATGCTGCTTTTGGTAGAATGGTGCCTCAGTCTCTGTTGAGTTAGGACTCTGTCCCCACTTCCAAGTTATTTTCAGCACTGTTTATGAGTCTATCCCATAAGTGGGAATGTGTAGAGCCACTTGAACAGGAAAAGAAGGTTACTTACTTGTAACTCGCGTTCTTCAAGATGGCTCTGCATAGTTCTCCTCCCTGCTCACCTTCCTGTCTTTGTCAGAGTCTAATTGCTTTTTGTTCCTTGACATTGCAGTGGAAGGAACTGAGGTGGTAGAAGGAACTCCACTCCATATATAGCCTCACTCTCAGGATGTTCAGAAATCCTGAACAGGAAGGGGCTGGTGGCGAGAGAGTGCTCTAATGGATAATGCTAGGAGAAGGTTTTACCATAAGGCATCACAAGACAGCACAGTACCCATAAGTGTGAATATGCAGAACCATTTTGAAGAACTCTGGTTACAAATAAGTAACCTTTATGTACTTTTCATTGTTTGAAATATTTTCTTAGGGCTAGATTCTGATATTTACTCACATGCAGTAGTACCTTACTCCTTAGTGAGTCCACTTTAAATCTTAAGTTACAAATAAATGTGTAAACCTCTATACCAGTGGAGGGGTCCTCGTTCATCTTTGTCACATTTCAGGCCAGGAAACAGAGTATAGGTTTCTTGTTATATGCGAGGTTAGGGGGTGGGTGCTGTTGCCTGAAGAATGAATTCCTCCTCTGTGCTAGTGTTTGTGATACAGCATGGCCAGAGGGCAGCAGGAGAGTGTTAGCAGGGAGCCTTATTCCTGCAAGGGGAGGAAGGTTTGCTATAGATTAACTAGAGCACCTGAAGCCAATTAGAGCACCTGAAGCCAATTAGAGCACCAGCAGTCACTCATGTGATAAAAACCCCTGCTTCAGCCAGAGAGTGTGGGAGTTGGAGCAGGAAGGGTTGGTTGGAGCAGAGAGCAGTTTGAAAGAGCTGGAGCAGAGAACAGTTTTGAAGAGAGACCAAAAGGAAAGTTTGGAGGAGTGCTGCGGTGGGCTGAGAAATCCAAAAAAACCCTAGGTAAGGGGCACCTGGCTTATGTAGAAGGAGGGCAAGAAGCCCCTTCACAAACTGAAGAGCAGGAGAGGGAAGTAGCCCAGGGGAAGGAACCACTAGTTCAAGTGGTTCACCACAAACCTCAGGGCCCCTGGGTTGGGACCTGGAGAAGAGGGCGGGCCCAGGCCCCTCCCTCTCCACTCCCTCCTCAAGGACAATAGTGGGGTAATTAAAATACCGATTCAGAGGCAAGCAATGGTGCCCTGAACCTTCCCCAATGCAGAGAAAGCGCGAGACCCAGCATAACAGTACCGGCAATTTGCCACATGTTTTATGTTATGAGTGCTCCCTCTGTCTCTCTTTCATATTATACAAAGCTTTCATTTGTTAGGTGATTCGAAAAACCACTGTCCTGTCATTCACACAGCAGTTGTTTATTGCCCAAAATTCTTGAGCATTTGATAATACCAAAAAGTGACAAGCAGAGGAACACTTATAAATAAATAAAATCACTTTACATATCCAGTACAAATGATTAAACTCATCAGTCAACCACGAGCTCACACAAGCTTTGATTTACCTCATACCCACTACTTCACATTGCAAATGATATTTCATTTCATTCCCTTCTAACGTCATTGGCTCACATGCTTTTTATTGCTCTATGTTGGTCTCACTCATGTCTCATGGGCAATGTGCTTTTATTCAGACAGTCTGCCCTGCATACTGAAAGATGGTAGCATAGTCTGCAGCATGTCAACAAAAGCTTTTTCTGGCCCTGATGTAACTGAAGCCTTGCGAGGTGGACCCATGCACAGATGTAAACTGGAAAAATTTTGGTGGGAGTTCTTTTTCTGAATTTGATGATAGCTTACAGGGAGCCAGTGTACTGAGTGGAGGAAATGTGTGATGTGCTCACAGTAGCCCGTGTAGCTGAGGATGTCCATTGCTGTACTTTTGTACTATCTGTAGTTACTCCAGGGCTGACAGCTTCATGCCCCTATAAACTGAATTGTCCTCTGAGTGTGTCAGTACAGTTAGATCTCAAACCTCTTTTGTACATTTCCCTGCATTGCTGCTGCATCTCTTAGGCAAGACAGCAGTATCTCATGATCAGATGTGTGGTATGTTGCAGAGAGGCTCAGGAGAAAGAAAATGGTTCTCGGCCCTCCAGCTTTTGACAGAAGGAAATTGTCCATCAGTGCCACTATCGCTATTTCCATTCCATATCCTGATATGACCAGAATGGCTTTGGCTAGATGAACTAGAAAGTGGCTTTACCAGCTTCTCTATGACATACTGGATGGTAGGTAGCTTGGTGCAATGGTCCAGACTATTGGTGGTCAGACTATTGCATATTTGAAGGAGACAGAGGAGGTATGTAAGATTCATAGTAGATTCCAGAACTATTTTCTGAATTTGGCAGCCAGATCTGACACCAGGTCAGGAAAGCTGTCTGGGGCTTACTATTTATCTATTTATTTATTGGCAGTAACACCCACTATGTTTTAAGTGCTTTCCAAATACTTAAAAAGGATGGTTCCTGCTCTAAGGAGCTAGTTCCTCGCAGACCTACCTTCTGTCATGGTTGTTACTGCTATTTAATCTCTTGCAAGTGTGTCTGCATTCATGTGTGGTTATCAACAATCAATGTTCTTCTAGAGTGTTCTAATTTGGCACTTTTGGGGCCTAATCTAAGACCCATTGAAACAAATAGAAGTCTTTCCACTGATTTCGATGGACACTGAATCAAGCCCCAGGTGTCTGCATATTTCCCCAAGGTTGGATCTATACAATCAGTCATCCTACACTCCATTTATTAATAAGTAACGCTTCTTTTGTTTGGGCCTTCCTTTTCTGTCCTCTTCTATTTTACTTAAAGGTCATACAAATGGTCATTGCCCTACAAATCTGAGTGATCTTCAGAGCATGCTACAAAGCCCATGTTTTTAGCCTGGTTTCTGCAGATGCCTGGCTATTATAAGGATTGGTACTTGTGTAAGGTAAAATTTAGTCACTCAAATGCTTATAAGGGTTGAGCTGAGTTGGTTTAATCTTTGGTCTCTTATTCTCTGACTTTGGGGTGAGAAACATCTGCTGCTCAGTCTCTTATGTGACTGGTTTTAGCTGATATTGAAGGTACTTAGAGCCATTTCTGTAAATTTTAAATCTCAAGAACTATATGGGTTTATCTTTATTATTTTGTACAATTGTCTTTGTTTGGCTGCATGACCTAGCATCTCAGCCTTGCACATTATTTTCTTTTTGTAACTGAAGAACATGAAGAGAACTTAAATATAAAATTGTGTGTGACTAACCTTAGCGATGGTGTGCTTCAACTGAACTTTCTAAATGTGAGGGAAGAGATGCTTGCCCTTTGCCTGTTCCACACTTGATGTGTAAATGTCATTCTCTCCATTTATGGGCATGCCAGAGTTGATAGAATATAGCATGTAAGAATTTTTTTACACATTTTGAGGGACTGATAGTTATTTTCTACCATATGCATCCAAACTCCTAAAATAAATGTATACATTTCAAAATTGTCATTCTCTGACATATCAAGTCAATTATATATTTCAACTTTGGGGTTCCTGGATTTAAAATGGGTCTCATAAACTAGAGACCAGATTGTGCCAATATGGGGCTGTTCCATGTTGTTGGCAGTGTTGAGCTTCATCATCCCCAGGAAACTCTGAGTGGGGGAGATATAATCTCTCTTTCAGGTCCCTTGTGAGTAGGAGGAGTGGACATCTCTTTGAATGGTGCAGCCTGCCCCAACCCCAATGTGTGCTTAGCCAATTTCAGGGTGAAAATGGGATAGAGGGAGCAAGACCCCTTCCTGTCGTATAGGGGCACACAGATGGAACATGTCCTGCGTGCTCCTGAGCACAGGGCTGCTATCGTGTCTGGTGGGAGGAATAATAGGGCGAAGTCTGCTTTCACTCTCGTTCTCTCAGTACACACTCGAAGACCAGATACAGTGGAAGGGAGATGTGGAGTAATGTTTACTTACTGCATCAAGTCTGTTTTACCCAGTGTCCATTGCAAATCAATAGCATTCTCTCTGACGTCCTACTTAACACCATAGGGCATAAAAACAACAAGGAATCCTTGTGACACCTTAGAAACTAACTCCTCATTGTTTTTGCTGATACAGACTAACACGGCTACCACTCTGAAAACTGTAGGACATGTACTCCATGATCAGCAAGATGTTATAAAGGAGTTGTAGATATACCCCTTTGCACATCATGATAAAAATGTGTTCCCCAGACTTCCATCAAAAATCTGAGTTGTCAGTGATATCTCTGATTATTTAGTTCAGTCATATTCATTTTGTTGAGTTACACTATATCTAAAAAAAATGAAAGGCAACTATGTACAGCTGCTCTTTTAGAGAGTCATGTGCTGGGAAACAAAACGTTGCTTGCATGAGACTCTCTGAAACACAGCAGAGGTTGGAAACAGCATTCACAACCTCTACACATCTTTCTAATTCAGAACACACGTGCAGCCTTGCTATGTGAGGCTACTGGGTTTTGGGAAGTAGCCAACAAGGTCAGTCCTCAGCTCCTGTGCTAATTTTGCATGATGTGGATTTGTGTTGTGCATGCTCCAAACATATACAATTTTCCCCTTCTCTGATGCCTTGTGGGGAGCTCATCTACGATATGGAATGGACGTACAGCATTTCTCTGTATGAACTCGCTATTGTTTTGGCAACTGGTGCAGCCAGAAAACTGAGATTCTCTTAGCTTCGGCCCTAACATGCAGCGTCAGAAAGTTCAGAATTTGGCCTTTCTCTTTCAGAGCTAGCTCCACATATCATCCAACCTGATCTATGCCTAAAACTTGGGTCAACCTAGCTACATCACTCAGGAGTATGAAATACTACAGGCCCTGCTAGGCCTAGCTACTGCCTCTTGAGAGGGTGGAGTTGCTACATTAACAGAAAAACACCTTCCCTTACTATATTAAGTGTCTTCATTACAGTGCTATAGCAGTGTGGCTGAAGCTGTGCCACTGTAGTGTTTGTAGGGTAGATATAGCCTCAGTGTTGCCATCATCTGTCGGTAACTGTAGGGGACAGAATCAGAGCTGAGGGATAGCTGCTGAGAGACTAGCCCCTACCTTCCAGGGATTCCCTCAGTTGTGTTCTATGTCCTGGAGGTACTGGCAGGGCAGTGGAATCCAGCACCTCCTGCAAGAGAGAATTAAAACAAAACTGCAGAAGTGATTTGTGTTCGGTCTGCACAGCACCTGCTCAGGCAACAGACTAGAAGGATGGTGGAGAAAGGTCCAAAGTGGATACCAAGACAGTGTCTCTTGGTTGCCCTGGAATTTGCAGCTGTTAAAGTTATTTAACACTCTGCCTGTAGCTCCATCAGATGTTTTTTTTTTAACTATTAAGTATAACTGTGATTCCCTTCTCCGATTTCCTAAATAAATAAGTACAGTTAGTAATTGGAAATCCTCTTACAGGGCCAGTTGAGCAAAGCACTTTAGCACTCAACTAACTTTAACTGTGTGCATGCAAACTGGAGTCCTTACTCACATGCTTCCTTTTAAGACTCCTCACATTCTAGACAGTTTGGCTGAACTGGGGCCAGGGCCCAAAAGGATAAAATATTAGCGCCAGTAAAAAAAAATAAATGTAAATTTAGAATTTTTTCATTGAGAAGGGGGACGGCTATTTTGTGAAAATTTTAATGAAAAATGTTCCCCTGTTCAATATGAACTTTTTTTTTTTAACCTGACCTATCCGAAATTTGAACTAGGAGCCTAGATAGAGAAGGACTAATATTTGTTCACTGAATTGTTATTTGCTTGTATTGCTGTAATCATGGACCAGGATCCCATTGTGGTGGGTGTTGTACACAGAACAAAAAGACAGTTCCTGACCCCAAAATTCTAAGTAATCTTTGTTCTGGCTTACATATATATTTGAACCCTGCACTGCTATTAGAATTGGTTCAGAAAACCATGCAATGAAATTGTTACTAGCTCAGTATATTTCTTTTATTCTCTGGAATCTGCAACTGTTTATTACCAAAATATGAAGTCTAACTCAATGACTTTCTTCGTGGTTGAATTAACACACTTCTAAGCCTGTTACTATGTTTCTTCCTTCCTTGATCTGATGTAACTGCTCTCTGGATGGAAAAGAAAATTTCAAAGGCACTAGTTATAATACTTAGACCTGACTGACCTTTTCCAAACACAAGGCAATCAGAATGGGAAACATGAGCTGTTACCATTTTATAGAGTGTAATCACAATCCTATAGATTTTGGTCATTCTTTCAAGCAGTTACTGACTTTTTAAGCTCTTTAACTTTCATGGTTCTGTGGTGGTTTATAAATATGTATATTTCACAAGAGCAAACAAACCCAATGTCCCATGAGCATCATAATTGCGAATGGGTGACAGTTATTGAGTGAGGGGAAAATCTTCCACATGAATAAAACAATTCTGCATTATATAGTACTTCAGGAAATGTTATTTGTAGCATTTATGGCAGTAGTCTTCACTTTTAAAGAATTGATAATTGTGCTAGTCTGTTTTGTAAGGCATGTTTCTTTTCACCTTTTTGTAGCTTTTATTGGAGTTCATCATACAGAAAGTTTTGATCCTCATTTAATCCAATTTATGCCTGCTGTTTTTTTTTTAAGAGTTAAAATTTCACGACTGAACTGAACTTTACTTACAAAGAGCAGATTTTATTGGATATGTAAGGGTATGGCTACGCTTTGAAGTGTGAGTGTAGTCGGAGCGCCAGCGCTGGGAGAGAGCTCTCCCAGCGCTGCACGTAAACCACATCCCTTACGGGTGTAGCTTGCAGCACGGGGAGCCGCGCTCCCAGCGCTGCAGCACTGATTACACTGAGGCTTTACAGCGCTGTATCTTGCAGCGCTCAGGGGGGTGTTTTTTCACACCTCTGAGCGCGAAAGTTGCAGCACTGTAAAATGCCAGTGTAGCCATGGCCTATGTTTAATTTTGTTTGTTTCAGCCTAGTTATTTATTTCATGTGTTTAGTGCCCTACAAATAAAAGATGTTTTGGTTCACAAGCAATTCTGGGGGAAAAAAAAATTAGAGTTGAACAAATGATTTTGTTAGATAACAAATGAAATATTTTGTATTGATTTTGAGAACTTTTTAATGTTTTACATTTACAAAAAAAATGAAGGAAATTTTGAAATGGAATTTCTAAATGGTTTTTGTTTTGACATTTTAGTGGTTTTTGTTTTTCGCATAAACAATGTGGCAAAACATTTTATATTGGCCATTTTTTTTGCCCTCCTCTTCTCCCCCTGCTTCCCCTCCCCCAAAAAAGTTTCAGCTGAATTTTTTTCCCCAGTTCTACATGTGATGTTTTAAAGATGGGATTTTCAAAAGAGATGTAAGAGCCCAAATCCAACTGAAATTCAGTGTTCCATTCTTACTCCTCCACTGGTACAGGATCCACCCCAACGCAATACCAACATGTACGGTATCCCCTATGATTGCAATGGAAATTTTCTAAATATGAAGTAGATGTAAACCAGTGTAATCATATCTGCCTTAGTCTGTGAATATCCTGAAAGACTATTAACTTTCCCATTCATCTCAGTGAAGCAATAACAGTGAAATCCGATGATAATTTAAATGTCAACATTAACTATTTTACTGCTAATTATTTTAGCAGAAACATCAAGCTAATGTGTTTGTGTGTCAGGTTTGGGAGGCAAAGGCAGACACTGGGATGGAATACAATGGGGAAGCTTGTTGTGCTGGAGTGAAAATTCAAACGCCGCTCTATATGTTTTAAGTTACCTCTATGTTTGGGGGACAAGGAAAGAAGAGGTGCATCCCTTCCTCTTCAGCTGTCTCCCGGGTTCCAAAATAATTCCTCCACTTTCTTGGATGCGAAAAATTACAGTTCTCTCCTATCTAGTGTTGTGGAAAATCGACCACACCGTTGATTTTAGATTAGACAGCCCAAGGCTTTTTTATTGATTACAAGTGTGCACACAGGGAGAAACAGCGGTTTTTTACGCAGAGGGTCAGCTGTTTTACATAATACAAGTTTTACCAAGCTTATAAAGGTTAAAACCGCAAAACGTAGCATGCTGGTTATACATGTTATTTGCCTTATTTGGAATATAATGTTGATGATAAGCAAGCTGACCAATTAATTTTTTATTTATGGCTTTTTTTGTTATTGTCTTTGCCAGTTAAGTTTGCGGTTTGACCGTTTTAGCACCTTTTTTGTAGTTTTGACAGCAGGCGTAGCTGTTGTAACTTAACAGATATTTTGGGTTTTTTTTATTCAATTCTAGTTCCCCTTTTTGGGTACCTGACCACATTTTTTTGCCTTAGCATGCCCTTTGTACACAAAAACAAATTTAGCAAAAGTTAAAACTTTTGATTTTAGCTAAAGGCTTTTGGGCCTACTTTTACTTTATTTTCAGCAAAAAGCCTGGGGCCTTGGGTAAGGTAGGGTCGGGGGGGGGGGGGCTTTTCTATTAACTCCCTTCTTATGATGCCTTTTTACAGCATCAAACTTCTAAATTTGAATATTTATTAGATTTTGGATTTTCGAGTAAGGGACTTTTTTTTTATGGGGAAACTTTAGGGAGATTTATAGTGGATGGTCTGGAGTATGATTTATTAACGGAGGGGCCAATTTTATTATAGAGGCTAAGGCCATCGGTTGCTGAGGGGCAGGCGGGGTTGATTTTAAGCCGGGGCAATGCTGGCAACACGCTCGGCAGCAGCAATAACAAAAACAGAAATTTATTAGCAGTTTTTTTCCCAATAATACCCAGAAGTACCATGGATTCTGTGAGGGATGGAGGACTTTTGTGGCCTGGCATAGAATATTCGTTTTTACACAGAGAGAGATGGCTATGTGGGCAGTTTGGAAGGCATTAAGGTTAGTTTTATATACATTTTTAAGGAGATGGAGTTGTTTTTGCAACTGAGAGATTTTTTGGACTTTTGGTACAAGGGATAACAGAGAGTGAAAACGATTGGGTACTACAGAGGCTTAGTTAAAGGGAATTTGAAATTTCAGTGTAGTTTTGTTTTTACCCATTGGCTTAACATTTTTGGGCTTATAATTTTGCTGACAAGGATCTAATTTTCTTAAGGGAACTAGGGCCCCTGGTGAGGTAGGGTATACAAAGCAGGTGCAGGAGTGGGAACAGCACGTTTTACAGCAACAATAGGAAAAACAAATATTTAATAACAATTTCCTTAAGAGGGACAATAAGGTATGGACACGATTTGGTACTAGGCGGTTTAATCAAAGGGAATATGAAATTGGAGGGAAGCCTGATACATTTTGTCCGCGGGCCAATGAATAATATGAGTGCCTGTGACTGTATTTTCGATTAAATACCATGTTTTGCAAAACAGTTTAGTTGGAATATACACAACTACTATTGGCCTAAATTAGGGCTGGCGATGTTGTTATATGTACAACTACCTTTCCAGCAGATATACTTGTTAACGGTAACAATTTTTCCAGGGCTAAGCTGTTGAATGCGCTGGAGCTGAGGGGGTTCTAGGGCCAGAAGGTTTATTTATTTTCCAATCCTATCCAGATATCAGGTGTTATTTTTGGGGCGCCAATTAAGAAATGATTAGGGCCATCGGGTGGTTTTGCTTTCCATATATTTTGGTGGATGACCCAGTCCCACATACAACCTTTCCAAGGATTTGGGAGGATTTGGTATGTGGGGGCCCACACTTCTTTTACTGGCCCATAGGCCTGGAAGGAGCACTGTGAGCACCAGCATTTTCATTTAGAAAATTTTCAAGTGTGCCTTTAGGGCCACAAATCAGATGGTACGCCTGAAGCATTCTTAAGGGCGGTGGGCCAAGCCTGGTGTTCAAGATTACTTTGAACGGCCATTAGCTGGTTGTGCAGAAAATTCTGTACCGAGAACAAGCCAGATTTTACCGCAATGCCTTTTTTGCTTTAGCGATGCTTAAAAGCATTTTTTTAGTAAATCATGGGTTAGAGAACTAAGAGTGGAGCATGCTGTTGATTTTTGTAAATATTTTAAACAGAAGCGGCACTATTTGCCCGTTTTACAAGGAGCCCGCTAAGACCCTTCTTTGGCGGGAGGATGCACCCTAAGTCTGTTGCTGTACTAACCCAAGGGCAAGCCCTTAGGAGCAATAGGGGCAGGTAGCAGTGCTCTAGAAGTGGGATAAAGGCAGGGAGACTTTACAGTTTCTAGGGTAGCGTTTAATTAAATTTACCCTGCCTGGGATTAAGTATGGTTTATTTGAACCCCCTAGATTTGTTATATGGGAGGGTGAATACTATAACAGGGTATAAGAAAAATATTACTTTTTTATATTCACCCCAAGTTTATTCTTTTTTTAGGTAGTTTTGGCTAGCCTTTGCAAGCTATTTTTCGAGATTTTGTAGTTTTAATTTACTTAGCTGTCCAGCAATGAGACCGCAAGGGAGAGGTTACTAGCACAATTACCTTGCTTACTTTGAGGCTTTATTATGTCCTTAAGTGGAGATGTTGTTTTTTTAGAAAGTCACAGTGGGTTTGTTAGCAGACAAAGGAGAAGTTACCAGTTTTTTTACCTTGTCCTTTACTCCTGTTGTCCAGAAGGAGTAACAACACCAGAAGGAAAGATAGACAGATTATTAGTTGGAGAGCCATTACCGTGAGAAACATGGGCAGGTAGTTAATTTTTGGCACTTTACAGCGGTGTTGATAATTAACAATATTTGATGAGGGTCTTTCAGCACAGGGCCAGGGCAGTTTTTTGCTGGTGGACCTTCGTGTAGACCCAGTTTTTTGGTTTTAGCGAGCGGCAGAGCTACTGTATATAAAAAGACCTAACACATTTTATTAGTGCCTGGCAATAATTAAGCATTGTGTTATTTATTAAATGAATGTTTATCTGAGTTAACACCAGCAGGGCACTGTTGATAGTTGCACTGGGTGCCCTGATAGAAATTTTATGAAGGCTGAGTGCAGTTTTTTAATTGGAAGTTGCCTTTTAAGGGCATTTGGCCATACTGGATTTGTGAAGCTGCACATGACTTAGTTATAATTTGTCCAGTAAAATTAGGTTTACATTTACTGTTGTTACTTACAAATATGCCAAAGTTTTACAACAGTTTTGGCATTTGCCTTTTACAAGGAAATACATTACTAAAACTAACACATATTTATAAGAGCAGCATTTTGGCATGCTTATAAAGTTAATCTGAATATTTACAAAGGGTTTTCTTAGAGTGAGGTGAGCTGCCGGTTTAGTTTGGACTGGCTTTCCACTGTTGTGTGCTAGACAAATAGGGCAAGAATTACAATATTTTTGAGCCATGATCGAAAACTTTGGGGCATACCAATGCCATACTACTGATGCAATTATCCCTTTTTTGCTCACACGGGCCAAACCATGGGTTACGCGAGCGAGGTAGGGGATCAAAGCCCAGGGCGCAACCAGACGACCATTTGGAGTGCACCACAAGGCATCCTTAGGATGTGGAGAACACCCATTACGTTTTTAACCATCCTTCTCCTCCTCAGACGCTGACTCTTGCAATAGTGCCAGGTTATGAGGGGATGCAGCTGGAGAAAGAGGCTGCAGCATACAAAGACAAAAATTTCAGAGGGAGCTAGAGACCCAGAAAGGGCTGCTTGCCTGGCAGCAGCATCTGTTAGGACATTTTCGCACATAACATTATTACAGGGCTTTTGATGGGCAGGGCATTTAACAACAATAATTGCAGATTAAAGCTAAAGGGCATTAACATAAGGGTTATGACCAATGGGTGCTTTTTCAGAGGTAAGAAATTCTTTATATTTTCAGAGCTGCCCGTAATTATGCACCACCCCGAAGGCATATTTGGAATCCATATAGATAGAAGCAGACTTGCCCTTAGCTATGTAGCAGGCCCTGGTAAGGGCGACCAGTTTCACCACCTGGGCAGAGCTGGCCCTTGGAAGACAGTAAGTTTCCATTGGGCCGTGGGGGCATTTAAAAGAAGCATCCCGTATTTAGTGAGCCTGAGAAGGGCTTATAATCAGGGAGGCCCAGTGCTAATGCTTGGGCCAGAACATGCTTAACCTGAGGAAAAGTTTTATTGGCCTTTGATGTTCAAGGGATGGGGTCTGTGACCTTGTTTAAGGTCAAGTTTTGCAATTACAACATTTAAACATTTGAATAAAATTAATTTGCTTAAAATTTTTTTTTTTATAAATTTTCTTGCTGATTGCAGGCAAAACTGAGGAATTACTTAAATTACTTCCCATATTTTCCTGTATTTGTTTTATAGGCAGATTAAGTTTTAATGGTTTTTATTTTTTGTCTTTGAACACATGTTGATTTAAAATGGAAAACACAATTTATTTTGGCTTTTTTTTTGGCAACCTGACCGTTGATTACACAGAGCCACCTTAAGGCTTAGTGTGGGGTACTTACTACTTACTACAGTTTTTATTTGCTATTTGTTACCAAAACAGATTTAAAACTTTTTACCATTCTTCTGGCCTTGACTGCCCTGTTGCAACCACAACTTTGGACTGTTTTTTTGTTTAGTTTTGTGTTTTGTTTTTACAACCCAAAACAACACCAATTATTATGAAACAAAAATTTTACATACCAAAAGTGCTGATTATTTACAGGCATTTTAAAGAAACCAAGATTTTATTTTTATAACACCTACACCTTTTAACATATGTACCTAGTTTTACTACTTAATTTTTCTTACTAACTACAGAGTTAACTTTTAACTTCTTTTTTTTTTTAACTTCGTTAAACCACAGTTTGTTTGGGCCCGATTTTTTTTCTTGCTGCATTTATTTCTTTTCATGGGCACAGGCATTGTTTTATTACCAATTTAACAAGGAGGGTGGGCTTTTTGACTAAACCCCCTTTTTATTTATTTATGCACACCTATTTACATGCACACATTACATTTAGATGCATTTTATTTAATAATTAACATTTTCTTTATGTCCGGACTTAATACAATTTTCCCTTGAGGCGGTAACAATGCCTTAGCACCGGTGCATTATAAGAAAGAATAATAACAGGGCTACAAACAACAAATAAAATAGGGAGAACAACAACATAAACAACACAATAAAATTCCTTCCTCAGTATAGTTTGAGAGGGGGGATTTTTAACTATATTTTTGGGAAGTGGTTTTGCTGGGTTTAGGCAACTTTCAGCCAGCTGGGCAGACCCAATGTGCCCAACCTGGTCAGCATGATCGGCTCACAATGCCCACAGGAAGGGAGAGACCTTAACCAGCAGTTCCTGTTGCAACGAGGAAGGGCTGGGGTTAGTTTTTTTCTTTAGAGTGTTCTTTTGAAACTTTTAGGGCCACATTGTGAGTGGATCAAGCGCATTTAGATACATACCAATTGGGTACAACAGACTGTACAATTTAATTTACACCGCAGATCCTTTCCCAATAGGTTGACGAGAGAACACGGGCTAAAGACAAACGCATGATGGTTAAAACGGTAAGGGGCGGGGAATGGGAGCATTTCCCACACCTACAGCCGTAATTACATCTGAAGAAAGGGGAACAGAAGGAAACTTTTATACCTTAAGGGTAGAACGAGATACTTCAGCATTTATCGAGCAGGGGTTAACAATACCAATTTATTTAAACATGAGACCGTCGAGCCAGTTTGGTTACTGACAGGAATGGGGCGATGACGTTATTAACCTTGTTATTAGTCTTCTGGTTTTCCTAACAATTAAGTGGTGGTGAACGTGGAGTAGGGAAAAACTGACAAATAAAGATATGAAGTTTTATTTGGGACTCCTTCAGGACGACGAGAAACCCCAAGGGGGGACGCATGGGACCATTTTTTATAAGATGGCTTTTCTGCTTACAGTATGCACAGCCCTTTTTACGAGAGCATTTAGTTTTTCTGTGCTCTTCTGGGAAAGGGGCTTGCTTTGACACTTCCTTTACACGAGAGGGGTGTCGGGGGGTAGGGACAGATTGCTTTGGCGCCCCTTCTGGACGAGGACCTCGTCTAGGGGGCCGTACAGGGCAAGCGGGGCAATCCTGGATGAGGTGACCCTTTCACTTACAACAGGCGCAACATTTTCTTGGGCATGCCTCTTTTCAATGGCCCTTTTGCCCACATGTAAAGCAAGCATTTGATTTAGGCTGAGGGTTTAACCCCTGTGGAGGCAGGGCCTTCGCTGTTTCCAGTTTTTGCTTTTGCCCCCTCCTTTTGTTAGGGTCCTGCACAGTTTGAATCTGCAGTGCCATAAGCTTGGATTCTGCCTCTTTTTTTTTTTCTTTTCCAATTGTTTATGGAAATGCTGCGCTGCAGCTAAAATACCTTCTAAATCTTTGCCTGCCTGGCAAACAATACTTAATTTTTCCTGCACCTCTTTTAATTGGGTTTTTACTTTTTTTTGAGTGTTTTTAAGATCCCTAACATCTTGGGATTCCTGATGTTGTTTTTTTATTTTATTATGCCATTTAAAATATGCATCAAGCTGTTCCTGACACACGGCGTTGGCAAGAAGTGCACCCCTTAGATGCACAATCTTTTCGAGGTCGAAACTTCCCTTTGGGGAAACTGCAGATGTAGATTTTTTCTGGTATACCAATTCCAATTTTGTAAATATTTACACGTTGACGGACCACGATGTATATACATATATGCAGCAGGTGTGCCTTTTGGTGGGACCGGAATTTCTTCAGATTGTCCAGCCCTCATACTCGCCTCAGCCCGCTTTTACTCAAGCCACACATACAAGGGGTCGCTCATAGGATTACCACGATTTTAACACCCATGGCCTTTTTCCTGCCCTGGGCAGGGGTAAAGGGGTAGTGTTTGTATTTCTGTGGACCGGAACCACAGCCAGAGACCTACAGGGAAAGAGATAAGGGGAGGGGCGGGCCTCTCTAGGGCTTTGACCCTAGCTGGAGAACCCATAGTTTCCGTACGCCTGTTGCCAGCCCAGAGCACCAGCCTTCAAGCCAACGATGCCTCTGAAGCTATAGACCCAGCAGTACAGTTTCCTGGGGCTTCCCTTCTCTCCGAGAAAGGAAGGGAGCTTATGGCTCCGAGGGGCAAAGAGAGGAACCCTGCGGTCCTATAGAGGACAGTGCTCGAGGAGCGGTCACAGGGTTATGGGTCGTGGAAGGGGAGGAAAAAGGGATGGGGAAACATGCACGCACCTTAGCTGGGTAGCCACTTACCAAGGCCTGCCAGCTGGGGAACTTCCCAGTTTCTTCAAGCTCAGCTGTGGGGCTTGCTTTCGAGACATTCCCAGTTACGAGCTTTTGCTTTGCAGGAGGCTTGGGGCGTTTTTCCACAGCTGTTACTTACACTGGCCGCTTGGCCGTTACACACAGGCACATTTTTGACATAGTTGTCAAGGCAGAAATACCTGGAGACTGGAAAACCCTGAGTCCCCGCCAACCTGGAGGAATGGGGACCCCCGATCAACTCCCAGGGCGCGGTAGCCCAAGAGCAGATCAGGATTTTGTGGACCAAAGGAGCGCGGTCTGGGGGCAGCCGGCAACACCTTATATGAGGACCTCAATACCCAAAGCCCTGGACTGGAAAACCTTTAGGAAAGGGCCTTAGGACTGGAAACCCTTAGAAAACCTGGCCAAAACCCTTAAAACCATCCTTATAACCTGGAAAGCATAACCTAGAAAGCAAAAAACCCTTAAAACCTTTCTTTTTTTTTTTCCTGAGCGTCAGGCCTGTCTGAGATTTAAAGTTGGATTTCAGCTTGTGACTTACCCCAAGCCGGAGCCTACGGGCCAGTCCTCCATCAAACCCCAACAGAGATTTCAGAAGGTCTCTTACCTCTCAGGCGGGCCCAGGGTTTGGGAGGAGACTGTCCGCGGTCCTCCGGTTCAGGGACTCATCTGTGGAATCCCGGACGAGCCCCCAAATTGTTGTGGAAAATCGACCACACCGTTGATTTTAGATTAGACAGCCCAAGGCTTTTTTATTGATTAAAAGTGTGCACACAGGGAGAAACAGCCTTTTTTTACGCAGAGGGTCAGCTGTTTTACATATTACAAATTTTACCAAGCTTATAAAGGTTAAAACCGCAAAACGTAGCATGCTGGTTGTACATGTTATTTGCCTTATTTGGAATATAATGTTGATGATAAGCAAGCTGACCAATTAATTCTCCATCTATGGCTTTTCCTGTTATTGTCTTTGCCAATCAAGTTTGCGGTTTGACCGTTTTAGCACCTTTTTTGTAGTCTTGACAGCAGGCTTAGCTGTTGTAACTTAACAGATATTCTGGTTCCCCTTTATCCAATTCTAGTTCCCCTTTTTGGGGCCCTTGAGCACATCTTTGCCTCAGCATGCCCTTTGTACACAAAAACAAGTTTAGCAAAAGTTAAAACTTTTGATTTTAGCTAAAGGCTTTTGGGCCTACTTTTATTCTATTCTCAGCAAAAAGCCTGGGGCCTTGGGTAAGGTAGGGTCAAGGGGGGGGGTTTCCTATCACTAGTTACCAAAACCCTGCAGCTTTTCTTTGACTAATACAATGTTGTTTTTCATATTTTCAATACCAGAATCTTCAGCGCACTGCAATTCTGCGGCATTGTAATATAAGTTAAGTGGATTCACATACTTCAGAACTTGTATTAAAGGGGCTGAACTGAGTGGAAGAGTAGTATGCATAATTTTGGAGTTATTGATACGTGCAACCTTGATTACTTGGATGTCACTTTATTTCAAAGACATATTTTGCATTAATTTCAGCTTCCAATTCTGTTTAGTTTTTCACACTGAGATTATTGCTAGGTGAATTAGTTTTTTTTTTCCAGAAGAACAAGTGAAATAAGTTCTCAGAGAATGAAATAGTTTTTTATTTTATAGCAGGTCATAGGTGCGAAAGGGAGGATGGAAGACAGAAAGCTGTTCGAGAAAGCAGGGAACAAAAATATCTGTATGCTGGTGTTGCTCCAAATGATCCTGCCAAAGATCCAACAAAGCAAAAGGGCAAGAAGTATTCAAAGGTATGAAACGCTCATTGAATCTAAACTAATCTTCTGTGTTTTATTAAGTTAGCAGGAAAAATAGTGAGTCAATGTAACTGAGAGCAGAATGTGGCTCTATATTCTCACATGTTCAGATAATGTATGTAGGGTAAACATCTAACTATTAAAGAGCTCCTGAGTTTGTATCTTTCTAGCTTGATTATCTGGACAGAATAGTTCAGATAATTGAATGGAGTTGTAAGAATATCCAGGAGTAGTGAGGCTGGGTTGGATGTCCTGCCTCAGGAGCCCAGCCACTGGGTGGGTGACAGTGAGTGAGTGCACTAGGATAGGGAGCACACAGAAGCTACGCTAGAAACTGTACTGCAGTTCAAAGCTCTAAGCAGAAGTTCTGACTGCAGTCTTACTTCTGTGTATCACATGCTCTTAGTAGGAATCCTGGCCCATACCGTAGGGCTTATAAACTTTGCAAGAGTTTTAGCTCTGTTCATTTTGTGCCTTCAGAGGTCAGAAACACCAGAGTTGTTGTTCCAGGTGTCAGCCTACAGAGAGGCTGGACTGGGTGGGGAATGGAAAAATCTGATTGCTAGTTTCTGGTGAGCTAAGACATCCAAGCTGGTGTCCAACAAGATATGCAGTTACCCCCATTTGCATGCTGTGGTCTCATTCTTGCAAATAATTTTAAAACAAAATTTTGCTGCTTATTTTGCTGTGTTTGTCTAAGAGGATTTCTTCAGATTTTTCTTGTTTTGCTTAGATTATTGTGCTGCGGTTTCTCATTTTAGTCTCTTGATTTTAATGTGTTTTAATTTCACTTGATTTTATGTGGAACGTTTTGTCCCTGCTTTAATATAAACTGAAATACTATGGTCATCACCAGTCTGAGACTGAGTCATAGCTGAGGGACCATACAGTGATTTCTTGTCCCCAAATTAAAGTTAAAATTCTAATAGCTAAAACTATGTAAGGCTCTAAAATTGCTACGCAGTCTACTCTTGCTTGGCTGGAAGCAACTGTTGGAGCCTTTTTTGGGAAAGAGAAGCTTTTGACTACCTGAATGTAGCTGGAAACTCCAGCCCCAGTCTTGTCCCTCTCTGTCTCTGCAGATTTCTGATTAAGCTTGCATAGCAGTGTATTCCTTGCATGGTTCCATCTCTTATTCTGCAAAGACATTGCTTCTGTGGTTGTCATCAGCAAGGTCCCTCTCCTCTGACTAGTGCTGAGTTCTAGTTTTCTGCTCCTTCCCTCCTCTTTCTACCTCTTCCTCTGGGTAACAGCCCAGTTCTATTGCTCTATTCCATCCTTTTCCTCACTGTATACCTGAGGCAGGCCAGTTCTGGCCTGTCTCCTTTCCTATTGTCATCTGAATACTGCTGTGCCTCCTGCCACACTCAGCCCATCCCCAGTCTCCTTTGATGAACCTTTCCAGTGGTCAGGAAATGTAACTTTTGACTTACCCAGAAAGCACTTGTATTTATCTCTGGCTACTGAGCAACTGTATTTTTCTCAGCCTGGCAGGTCAGAGATATGTGAACTCCACAGAGAACTGGGGTAAGAAATCCTGGCCCTACTTAAGAGAAAGGGAGTTTTACTATTGACTTCAGAGGGGCCAACATTTCACCCTTGGAAATTATAAGCTCTCTTCTCCTAATGCATTTATAAGTGCTAATGGACTGGATCTGGCAGGCTTTTATGCTGCAATGGATTTTATAAGCCCCAGGTGAGTCCTATCCAGGTCCCCTGAAGTCTTTTTTGGCTCATGGAGTCAGTTCAGAAAACTAGAGAATAAGTCCAAAAATAGCCTACTAAATATTCTAGGAATAGTCAAGTCTACTACTTGTTGAAGTGACAAAATAAACCAAATCTGGCATTTTAGACATTTTTTTCCAAGAGTGAAAAATCTCTGATTTAAAAAAATATCTCATCTTATGAATATATTGTTCCAAAACATTTCCTTTGGTGGAAAAGCTGGTGATATCAGAGAGCTATTTATACCAGACTACTGTCTCTCCATAATAACTTATGTCCTGTAATTCTCCTCCCCCATATCTACTGAAGTACAATTCTACTTTGAGAAGTGATTCTGAAAATTATACTTTTGCTAGACTTCCTAGGTGCCTGCTCTAGTGGGGAAGATTAGACTATGATTGACTGCTTTATCTCTGTTAGATCTCCACTATAATGATGATGGGGTCAGACCAGTGGAGGTTGCATTGTTTGCAGCAGAAAAACCTGGTAAAACATGCCATATCTTAAACAGATTGGTCCCTCACTTAGTCATGGTCTGTTGGTGACATTGCAATTTATGCTGAAGATAGTGTCACAGATAATGTAATGGGCCTGAATCTTATTCACACTAAGACCCCTTTAAGTGCTCTGGTGGTATAAAGGGAATTTAAGTGGAGGTAAATTAAAGTTATACTCACTGTAAAGCCCCTTTACACTACTCTGGACCTGTAAAGGGGTCTTAGTGTAAATACAAAACAGGCTTCGTGAATTCAGGAGAGGAGTAAGCAGCAGAGACCAATAAAATTTAATCATCCTGTCCTTTATAATGAAATGGGGAAGAGACATAAAAGAAACCATGTGAAATATGAATAGAATTGACTGTAAAAATAATGCTTTCCTTAGCTTTTCAGGAGGGCTCTGAGTGTTTAAATCTTAGCAGAAGTCAGAGACAGTGAACTGTTCATCTACTCTTGGTAAGAGATCTTATTCTTCAAAGGGTAGCCACCCGGATTACATTATTACCGTGAAAAAAAAACCCGAACACTTGGGAAGTGTCTTTGATACGTGGCAAAAATTAGAAAATATTTGTATTAAATTTACTGTTCAAACATGAATGAGCTCTAACAATTAGTGTTTTTAAATGTTTTGAGAACACTGTGGTCCAGCCATCTTCTAAATAGTGATCTGTTGGTTTAATTTGCTCAGCATCAACTAGCTACAAATATGGCCAGTAGCTGAGTTATCAGGTTTTCTCCAAGGACAATCAAACACTTCAGTATCCCAAGGTCTTATAAGAGCTGACGTTTAATTTAAAACCCAAGTTGTCTTTGTTATAAAACCTACAATAACAGCAAAAAAGCAGCAAGGGATTTCTGTGCAGGGAATGGATATTCCTGGTTCCCAAAGCTTTGTTTCAAGACTTAATTAGGTCATAAAATAACAGGTGAGAAAACAATAATATCAAAATCTCTGCTCTGTAATTTTCCTATGTCAGTTGCTTCAATACCTCATAGGTTAAACATTTGAATCTAATACTCCATAAGACATTTACTTTAATGAAAAAACTCTTACAGCTCAGACAACCTTTGATAATATGATTGTCTGTATATGTTTGGAGTAGATTTTTATTGATTTTCTTTTTCTTTTTCTTTTTTTTCTTATTAATTTATGTAAGATTTCAGATAGAGTGCACTTCATAGTTGAAGATTTTTTGGTGTGTGTGTCTTTTCTAATTAGCAGAGCAGTTTCCGCTTGTCATGTGTCATATGTAGTCTGGCAGTAATTTATTGTAAGATGTGTCCATTGAGCCCACACATGCGTTCTCTCTCCCTCATGGTCTTCTCTGAGGCTATCTAGCACTGTGCAGGTGATCCACCCTCCTCAGTTCCTTCTCAACCATCTTTGGCCTGGAGGGCAATCAGTCGTCCCTTCCTTTTCTGTGTCATTAATATAAGTAGTAGTTGTTCTTGTTTCTTTTGTTCTCCTTAATAGTTATTGTTTCCTTTTTATGCTGTTGGGATTAAAGAAAAAAAAGAAAAGTAAAAGCAAAAACTTTAGTTTACATTTCCTGCCCTGTGTGTGGGGGATTGCCCCTCTCCCCAGGCATTTAGATGACTAAGTTTTTTCAGTCAAAAAAATATAAAGAGGTAAAGAAGAGGAGGAGGAAAGAAGACCTTTCTTCTGCATTCCTCACTGCTAGAGAATATTAGCCCCCTGCCCTGCGGCATGCCTAGCTCCAAGAGGTGTGTCTCCTGCAAGGAGTTGATTCCTGTAATGGTCAGACACTTTCCTTGTGTTTGGTGCCTGGGAGAGTCCCACAGAAGTGTTCCCTTGGCACAGCTAAAACTACAGTCTCGCAGGAACTGGGAGCTGAAGTTAAAACTCCTCCTCTTGGAGCAGGCACTTCAGTCTCCAGGGGACTCCAGTGCTGACCCCGGAGCCTTTAACGGGGGTAACATTGTGGAAAAAATAGCAGGTTCTCCATGTAAAGGCTCGTAAAAAGGACTTTGAATAATTGGCCAGCCTGAGGTGTTGCCCAGTGCTGCCACCTTGGTTCCAATGGCGCCGGCAGCTCTGAAGCACAGTACCCAGAAGGGGACCTCCGCTGTGAGCTCTACCACATTGCCTGGAGAAGCCAGATGCTCAGCCTCTAAGATAACCATACCGCCACCTAAGGAGAAAGACAATTACTATACTGTCTCTAAAAGAGTGCCACACAGAGAGAACTTCTGGATCCAGGTGCTACAAAACTCCCATTTAGAGAGTGCTCTGCACTTTCTCAATCATCGGTACCAACAAAGTACCACCGGTCTGCCAAGTGCTAAGATACAGGATATGGACCTGAGGCTGAAAAGGATCCTAGCGGGAAAGAATCCGTTGATTGCCCTTCATGTGCGAACAAATGATATGGCTAGATTCTCGCTGGAATGTATCAAGGGAGACTATGCCAGACTGTGGAAGATGCTTAAGGAAATCGAGGCTCAGGTGATCTTCAGTGGGATTCTGCCGGTTCCTAGAGAAGGGCGACAAAGGTGTGACAAAATTATGGCGATCAACAGATGGCTCAGGCAGTGGTGCTATAAGGAGGGCTTTGGGATGTACGGCCATTGAGAAGCATTTATGGACAGAAGACTGTTCTCTCAGGATGGACTTCACCTGAGTAAGGAGGGAAATAGACTTCTAGGATGGAGGCTTGCTCAGCTGATTAAGAGAGCTTTAAACTAGGAATTTGGGGGAGATGGTTGGGAGATGTCCAGGAGATCTCCATGCCGGAATTTAACCTTGAGAGGGAAGAAAATAAAGTAAGAGGGGATATAGCCGTGGACAGAAGAATTGACATAAGGAGGAAGGGTAGTGTAGATAGCAGACTACCCTGTTAGGCACAGACATTCTACCACCAGCATCACCTGTTAAAGAATGTCAGTGAAGCCAAAACGGCAAAAATTAAGGTGTCTGTAAACTAATGCGAGGAGCCTAGGTAACAAAATGGAGGAACTAGAGCTACTGGTGCAGGAAGTGAAACCGGATATTATAGGGATAACAGAAACATGGTGGAATAGTAGTCATGACTGGAGTACAGGTATTGAAGGCTATGTGCTGTTTAGGAAAGACAGAAATAAAGGCAAAAATGGTGGAGTAGCATTGTACATCAATGATGAGGTTAACTGTAAAGAAATAAGAAGTGATGGAATGGACAAGACAGAGTCTGTCTGGGCAAAAATCACACTGGGAAAGAAAGCTACTAGAGCCTCTCCTGAGATAGTGCTTGGGGTGTGCTACAGACCGCCGGGATCCGATGTGGATATGGATAGAGACCTCTTTAATGTTTTTAATGAAGTAAATACTAATGGGAAATGTGTGATCATGGGAGACTTTAACTTCTCAGATATAGACTGGAGGACAAGTGCTAGTAAGAATAATAGGGCCCAGATTTTTCTGGATGTGATAGCAGATGGATTTCTTCACCAAGTAGTTGAAGAACCAACAAGAGGGGATGCAATTTTAGATTTGGTTTTGGAGAGTAGTGAGGACCTCATAGAAGAAATGGTTGTAGGGGACAACCTTGGTTCGAGTGATCATGAGCTAATTCAGTTCAAACTAGATGGAAGGATAAACAAAAATAGATCTGGGACTAGGGTTTTTGACTTCTCAAGGGCTAACTTTAAAGAATTAATGAAATTAGTTAGGGAAGTGGATTGGACTGAAGAACTTGTGGATCTAAATGTGGAGGAGGCCTGGAATTACTTTAAGTCGCAGCTGCAGAAACTATCAGACGCC
Organism: Gopherus flavomarginatus; assembly: GCF_025201925.1. NCBI lineage: Eukaryota > Metazoa > Chordata > Testudines > Testudinidae > Gopherus > Gopherus flavomarginatus. Next base: position 14,737,711 of record NC_066626.1, on the reverse strand, counting down.
TGCATCCCAAGAAAGGGGAGAAAAAACCATAGGCAGGAGTTGTAGACCAAGCTGGATGAGCAAGCATCTCAGAGAGGTGATTAAGAAAAAGCAGAAAGCCTACAAGGAGTGGAAGAAGGGTGGGATTAGCAAGGAAAGCTACCTTAGTGAGGTCAGAACATGTAGGGATAAAGTGAGACAGGCTAAAAGCCATGTAGAGTTGGACCTTGCAAAGGGAATTAAAACCAATAGTAAAAGGTTCTATAGCCATATAAATAAGAAGAAAACAAAGAAAGAAGAAGTGGGACCGCTAAACACTGAGAATGGAATGGAGGTTAAGGATAACCTAGTCATGGCCCAATATCTAAATAAGTACTTTGCCTCAGTCTTTAATAAGGCTAATGAGGAGCTTAGGGACAATGGAAGGATGACAAACCGGAATGAGGATATGGAGGTGGATATTACTACATCTGAGGTAGAAGCCAAACTTGAACAGCTTAATGGGACAAAATTGAAGGGCCCAGATAATCTTCATCCAAGAATATTAAAGGAATTGGCGCATGAAATTGCAAGTCCATTAGCAAGAATTTTTAATGAATCTGTAAACTCAGGGTTTGTACCGTACGATTAGAGAATTGCTAACATAGTTTCTGTCTTTAAGAAAGGGAAAAAAAGTGATCCGAGTAACTATAGGCCTGTTAGTTTGACATATGTAGTATGTAAGGTCTTGGAAAAAATTTTGAAGGAGAAAGTAGTTAAGGACATTCAGGTCAATGGTAATTGGGACAAGTTACAACATGGTTTTACTAAAGGTAGATCGTGTCAAACCAACCTGATCTCCTTCTTTGAGAAGGTGACAGATTATTTAGACAAAGGAAATGCAGTAGATCTAATTTACCTCGATTTCAGTAAGGCATTTGACATGGTTCCACATGGGGAATTATTAGTGAAATTGGAAAAGATGGGGATCAATATGAAAATTGAAAGGTGGACAAGGAACTGGTAAAGGGGAGACTCCAATGGGTCGTACTGAAGGGTGAACTTTCAGGCTGGAAGGAGGTTACTAGTGGAGTTCCTCAAGGATCAGTTTTGGGACCAATCTTATTTAACCTTTTTATTACTGACCTTGGCACAAAAAGCGGGAATGTGCTAATAAAGTTTGCGGATGACACAAAGCTGGGGGGTATTGCTAACACCGCAAAGGACCGGGATATCATACAGGAAGATCTGGATGACCTTGTAAACTGGAGTAATAGTAATAGGATGAAATTTAATAGTGAAAAGTGCAAGGTCATGCACTTAAGGTTTAATAATAAGAATTTTAGATATACATTGGGGACACATCAGTTGGAAGCAACAAAGGAGGAGAAGGACCTTGGAGTATTGGTTGATCACAGGATGACTATGAGCCGCCAATGTGATATGGCCGTTAAAAAAGCTAATGCAGTTTTAGGATGCATCAGGCGAGGTATTTCCAGCAAAGATAAGGAGATGTTAGTACCGTTAGATAAGGCACTGGTGAGACCTCATCTGGAATACTGTGTGCAGTTCTGGTCTCCCATGTTTAAGAAGGATGAATTCAAACTGGAACAGGTTCAGAGACGGGCTACTAGGATGATCTGAGGAATGGAAAACCTTCCTTATGAAAGCAGACTCAAAGAGCTTGGCTTGTTTAGCCTAGCCAAAAGAAGGCTGAGGGGGGATATGCTTGCTTTTTATAAATATATCAGAGGGATTAATATTAGGGAGGGAGAGGAATTATTTAAGCTTAGTACCAATGTAGACACAAGAACAAATGGGTATAAAGTGGACACTAGGAAATTTAGACTTGAAATTAGATGAAGGTTTCTAACCATTAGAGTGAAGTTCTGGAACAGCCTTCCAAGGGGAGTAGTGGGGGCAAAAGACATATCTGGCTTTAAGACTAAGCTTAATAAGTTTATGGAAGGGATGGTATGATGGGATAGCTTAATTTTGCCAATTGATCTTTGATTATCAGCATTTAAGTATGCCCAGTGATCAGTGATGAGATGTTGGATGGGATGGGATCTGAGTTACTGCAGAGAATTCTTTCCTGAGTGCTGGCTGGTGAGTCTTGCCCACATGCTCAGGGTTTAGCTGATTGCCATATTTGGGGTCGGGAAGGAATTTTCCTCCGGGGCAGATTGGCAGGGGCCCTGGAGGTTTTTCGCCTTCCTCTGCAGCGTGGGGCATGGGTCACTTGCTGGTGGATTCTCTGCAGCTTGAGGTCTTCAAACCACAATTTGAAGACTTCAATAACTCGGACATAGGTTAAGGGTTTGTTATAGAAGTGGATAGGTAGGGTTCTGTGGCCTGCTTTGTGAAGGAGGTCAGACTAGATGATCATATTGGTCCCTTCTGACCGTAAAGTCTATGAGTAACACTCCTCTGCGGTACCAAGTGAGCCCACGGTACCGCATGAGCTCCAGTACCTTGGAGACTTGATAGATGGGAAAGAACCGCAATTCCCATTACGGGGGCCCAGTACCAACCACATCCTGGCACCTGGAATCGCTCTTGGCTCCAGGCCATGTACCACCAATACCCCAGTCAGCACCACCCTTACCCAGTGACGAGTCTGACAGGGACAGGAGGTCATTTCCCTGGCCACTCATTGTGGTCCACTGTTAAAAATCAAGGGTCCTGATCATGGTACGGGCCTCCTGAGGTAACCCCACCACCCATGCTGGATCTTAGCGAGAGGGTTGTTGATGAGCTGCAGGTTCCCCTACTGTAGGTGGCAGTTACACATCAGAAGTTGGTGGATATTCTGCATACCTCCTCCTCACCAAGAATTGCCCTCCCAATTAATGAGGCGATTCTAGATCCTACCAAAGTCATCTGGCAGATACCAGCCTTCATCGCACCAGCCAGCAAGAGAGCCAAAAAAAAAATACTACATCCGTTCCAAAGAGTGAGATTTCCTGTTTCAAAATCTGCAACCCAGCTCCATCATAGTGGATGAGGTTAATGCATGAAGCAAGCAACATCATGTCAAGTCGACCCCATACAATCGGGCTTGGCAGGACGGCATATTTGTCGATGACATTACAGTTTAGAGTCGCAAATTACCAACCTGTCATGGCCAAATATCATTTTATTAATTATGAGAAACTCCATGTGTTTCTGGAACATTTACCGGAGACACAAAAGGAGCAGTTTCAGACCATTCTCAGAGAGGGTCAGTTAGTATCCAGACAGGTTCTAGAGACAACTCTGGATGTAGCTAATACAGTGGCCAGCCTGGTCTCTGTGACAGCAGTAATGTGGTGGGCTTCTTGGCTACACCTTTCTGGGTTGCCCAAAGAGCTGCAGAAGACATCCAGTTTGAAGGGTCCAAATTCTTCGTGGAGAAGACAGATTTTTCTCTCCATACGCTGAAGGATTCCCGGGCCACATTATGTTCCCTGGAAATCTACACTGAGGGACAGAAGAGAAGATATAGCTCTCTGTTACAGCATAGGTCACAGCCTCCTCAATACTCACCATCTCAATGCTGTTACGAGCCACAGCGTAGGAGAACCAGGGCTCAAAATGGAAGCAATCCACACCTTAATCCACAACCTCTGACCACCTCTTCTAAGCACTTTTGATTGTTTGGTTGAGGGTCCGAACAATTATACCTTGCAACATCAGCTGCCATCTGCACACTTGTCATGCCCCTTCAGAAGTCGCCTCTTTTGCAGCAGTTGGGAGAATATCACTTCTGACAGATGGGTCCTGGAGATTATTTTGAAGGGTTATGCCATTCAATTCATGTCCCTCCCCCATTCCAACCCTCCTTCCCTGTGCCCCTTCAGGGACCCTTCTCACGAGAACCTATTTCACCAGGAAATATATCACTGGTTATGCCTAGGGGCCATAGAAGCAGTCCCAGTGCATCTCAGGAGCAAAGAGTTTTACTCTCATTACTTCCTGATCTCCAAAGTGAAGGGAGGTTGGAGGCCTATTCTAGATCTAAGGGCATTAAACAAATACGCAAAGGTGCAGACATTCAAGATGATCACACTAGCAGCCATTATTCCAACTCTAGAGCAGGGAGATTTGATTTCCAGCCCTCGACCTACAAGATGTCTACTTCCGTATCTCGATGGACCCATCATATCAGAGATTCCTGCGGTTTGGGCAGGACCATTATCAGTACAGAATGCTCCACTCAGGGTATTCTGGAAGGTTCTCTCCATTGTAGCGGCACACTAACCGCATTTCAACGACTGGAGTTTATGAGTGCCAGCCTTAATGCAGTCCAACTGAGAGCGTTCCTCCCATTATGCAGACTCACTACCCTGGGACGGATGCCTCCCAAATAGGTTGGGGAGCTCACCTATGTAACCACAAGGTTCAGGGCAAGTTGCCTTCCACAGGAGTTACCCTCCATATCACTCTTTTGGAGCCAAGGGCTGTCAGGAACACCTGTGCACACTTTCTGCCTTTCCTCAAGAGCACCCACACAAAGGTTATGATGGACTATATGGCCTGTATGATTTAAATAAATCACCAAGAGGGTGCCAGATCTCCCTCTCTCTGCACAGAAGCATTCAAATTTTGGAAATGGTGCATCATCACAATGTGCTCATTTCAGCTGTCTATCTACCAGGGATACAGAATGTGACAGCCAATCGTCTCAATCAGAATTTTTCTCATGACCACGAATGGGAACTGAAGTCAGAGGTGCTTTGAGATGTATTCACTCTTTGGGGAACCCTGACTACAGATCTCTTTGCTGGTCACTGGAACAAGAAATCTCCTCATTATTGCTCCAGGACTGGCCTTGGGAAACTTTTACTGGGAGATACCCTCACCCTCCTAAGGGATGAGGACCTCTTGCATGCCTTTTTCCAGTTTCCTCTTCTATCCAAGGTCCTGTTGAAAATTCAGCAAGACAAAGCAAGAGTTATTCTGGTTGCCCCTCCTGGCCACGACAAGTCTAGTTCCCTTACCTGACACAGATGACAATATGTCCTCCAGTTCCTCTTCAGCCCATTCCTTACCTGCTCTCTCAAAACAATGGGCTGATCCCTCACCCCAATCTGTGGGTCCTCCACCTTCAGGCTTGTCTCCTTCATAGTTCCAAGGCTTAGAGGCAGAATGCTCTGATGAACTGAAAGACATGTTGCTATACAGCCAAAAGTTGATTAGTTGATGTACTTACCTAAAAGATGGAAATGATTCCAAGTTTGTAGTCATTCTAAATACATAGACCCAACCTCATCTTCCCTCCCTCTGATTTTACACTACATTTTAGACCTCAAGAGGTCAAAACTCTCACTCAGCTCCCTTAGGGTACATCATGTGGAGAAAACGGCTTTCCACCACCAGGTAGACAGATACTCTGTTTTTGCTCACCTGCTGATCATAGATTCCTTGAGGGCATTGGGAATCTCTTTCCGCATGTTAGACCACCTGTTCCAGCCTGGGATCTTAACCTACTTCTCAGGGCTTTGACTGGACCTCCATTTGAGTCCATGGCAACTTGCCCTCTCACATCTGTCCATAATGACAACATTTCTAATTGCCATCAGCTCAGCTAGCTGCATAGAAGAAATAGCAATCCTGATGGCACACCCACCATGTACAGTTTTTTTTTAAAGACAAAGTAACTCTGAGGCTGCATCCCAAGCTTCTCTCTAAAGTTGCTTCCACTTTCCATATGAATCAACAGATCCATCTTCCTGGTTTTTTCCCCAAACCACATTGTGATATGGGGGAGGCAATTCTCCATAAGCTAGATGTTAGAAGAGCTCTAGCATTCTACTTGGGCAGGACTAAGGACTTCAGGAAGTCCCCTAAACTTGTCCTTTCACTCGTGAAAAGATCCAAACTCTGTGCAATATTGGCTCAAACACTATCCAAAGGGATCTTTGGTTGCATTAATCACTGTTATTAAGGGTGCAACCTTCTGCCTCTCTCCAGAGTCCATACACACTTCACAAAGTCAATTTCTACTTAGGGATATATTTAAGGAATGTGACTGATCTTGGAAATCTGCAGAGCAGCAACTTGGGCCTCTGCCCACGCTTTCGCAGAACATTATGCGATCACTGGAAATTTGACCTCCGATGCCATCTTCGACTCCATAGTAATTTCTGTAGTAACAAAATCCACTCCGAAGTCCCAGCCTTCAGTGATGGGCAGTGCTCAAGAGTCACCTAGAGTGGAGCAGATGCATATGTTTCAGTTCCAGGAAGATGTGGAAAATGGGTCTTCTGTTTGGCTCTTATAATTTTGATTCTTGTAAAGCTAAAATGGCATCAGCTCTGACACTGTGATCTCACAATGTCCTTCCACTTCACCTGAGATCTCACCACTTCAGATAGTGATATTTCAGATAACATTTAATAAAATGTAACATTTAATAAAAAGGATACCATCTCTGTGCAGTGAGAAAAATGGGCATATGTCCTTAAACTCTCACAGTGCCCCCTAACCAAACCCAAGACTAGGAAGGAAGCCCATAAACAAGGAACATGAAGAATGTTAAGATGTTATATGTGGGCTTTATAGTAACCTCCTATCTGCTTCTTGGGACTCAGTGAAGTTTGATAGATTTTGCAATCTGTTTATTTTGGACATTGTCTATAACCTAGTGGACGTGTGAGGAATCATCATTGTTCTTTGCCTATCAAGATTTTGCTGATTTTAGGATGTGTCATTATGTTTCTCATATGTACTTTCTACTATGACCCTCCCCATTATTGGTACTGCATGGGGTTTTTATGATGCTTCTTTGGACTACCAGTGTTTTGGTGACAAGATATCTGGCACTAAATTCTACAGGTAGCAATTCAGTTATGATGACAGAGCATCTAGGAGCTAAAATATATTTTAATCAAAATATGTAAGCATAAGAGTGTTGTAAACTACTTCTACTGTCCTTATTTGATAGAGGTATGTATCTGAAAGCTTTATCGCAGTCAGATGCGCAATCCCTATTTTGCCATATTTGAAATGCAAGGACAGGTTGTGATATTAACTGTACTGACTTGGGACTCTGCCAGACTTTTCAGCTTAGACACATTTTTAGAAAAGGTCAGGATATGTCTCTCTTAGTTTGTCCACCTTTTGCCCTCCTTAGTGTTTGCAGGCAGTCACAACCTGTTTGCTGGAGATATATACATGTAGTGATCTACAGCTCTAACAAAGTTAAGTTAAGAATCCTCAGTCAAAGCATGTCCAGGAGTCTAGTCTGGGAGTAGGTTCTGTGCCATGCAGGATGGATACAGCCAAGATCTGTCAGTCAAAAGGGTCCTCTTAAAGACCTACACACTATTAATGAACCTCATTGTCCTGCATCCCGGACTATGACACCCTCCCCCGCCCACACCTTTGGTACATGACAGTAGTGATTTGCAACTTAAAACCTCACCACACTTTTTTTTGTCTTTAAAGGAAATCTTATTAGCTCATTTAGGGTTAAGATGAGCGGCTTTACTCATCCACTCTCTGCCACAGCAAGAACACTTCTGTCGCAAATGGATAAAAGGTGCCATTGGTGCCTCTCCATTAAGCCAGGGGAGGCTCCTTTGTACAGGGAAAAATCAGGAATCCTTCTGCTGTGGGTGAGCCATATGGAAAGGCTGTCCTTTGCTTTGGCAGCTATGGAACTCTAGTTCATTCAGTGTGAACCCTAAAGATACACTGTGACTTAGGCAAAGGCCTATGATTTGGTAGCATATTGTTTAAGAAATAATATATGCTAATGGCATGAGAGGCCCTATTGGAATGCACATATGAGGGTGGCAGAGCTCGAATTGCATAACTATAGTTAATTTCAGAATTGCCTGACTTTTTTGAGCACTTATATGTGCTGTCTTAATGATTTGTTATTTTAATTAAAGTGGCTAATGCCTTTTAAAAAATCCCTAGGAAACCATTTGTATCATTCATATTCTTATTGGGCTTTGTGTTGCAGTGTGGATCCCACACAGGCCCTGAAAGGGTTAATGAGGGCCTGAGAGGCCAATTACGTTATCTAGTGGGCACGGGGGAGAGTGCTAACCTTAATTAGAGAGGAAGCCCTGCGGTGGAGGAGCTGAAATAGTGATTATAACTGAAGAAAGTTCCAAATGGAAAAGGGAGCTACAGGTAGAAAGTAAAGAACTCTGCAGTCACTGTCTGGGACTAGCTTGTGAGGAGAGAACCCATGGAGAAATTAGTCCTGGAATCCTCTCAAAAAGTTGGGAAGGGGGAGTGTGGCAAGAGTGCTGGGAGTCTGTCAAGAGGCCAAGAGAGAGATAAAGCAGCCACTGGGTATGAAGCAGGCTCCAGTGACAAGCCTTGATAAAAGGGCTGGATTTGAAATTGCTAGGTGAGAGCTCTGGGAGGTGCTCAGTGAAGAAATAGAGCAGCAGAGGTGGAGAGGGGGGCAGAAATTGGTTTAAGTTTGTATACCTTTAGTGTAGGATTTTTATTAGAGGATTCAGAGGACGGCTTGAAGGGTATGTCTACACTGCAGCTAGGAGTGAGCCTCCCAGGCTGAATAGACAGACTTGCTCTAGCTTCACGCAGGCGAGCATGCTAAAATATAGCAGTGTGGACATTGTGGCTCTGCTGGAGACTCAGGCTAGTCACCTGAGTTCAGACCCACGGGGCTCGATGAACTTGAGATCCTGAGCTGCCCACACTACTGTCTTTAGCTGAAGCAGAACTAGTGCAAATCTGTCTATTTGGGCTGGGAGGCTTGGTCCCAGTTACAGTGTAGCCTGCCTGAGAGTCCTTGTCCCTGGGAAGGGGACGAAGGCACTGAGAAAAGGGTGTGAGGACCATGGGTCCCAGAGATGGGACCGAAGACCATTTTCTAAGGACATTGCCATTTTATGTTGGACTTTGTTATCCCAGAAGGTGTGGACTAGATTCATAGATTCATAGACTTAAGGTCAGAAGGGACCATTATGGTCATCTAGTCTGACCTCCTGCACTATGCAGGCCACAGAATCTCACCCACCCACTCCTGGAACAAACCCCTAACCTATGTCTGAGTTATTGAAGTCCTCAAATCTTGGTTTAAAGACCTCAAGGTGCAGAGAATCCTCCAGCAAGTGACCCATGCCCCAGGCTGCAGAGGAAGGCAAAAACCTCCAGGCCCTCTGCCAATCTGCCCCGGAGGAAAATTCCTTCTCCACCCCAAATATGGAGATCAGTTAAACCCTGAGCATGTGGGTAAGACTCACCAGCCAGCACCCAGGAAAGAATTCTCTGTAGTAACTCAGATCCCAGCCCCATCTAACATCCCATCACAGACCATTGGGCATATTTACCTGTTAATAATCAAAGATCAATTAATTGCCAAAATTAAGCTATCCCATCATACCATCCCCTCAATAAGTTTATCAAGCCTAGTCTTGAAGCCAGATATGTCTTTTGCCCCCACTACTCCCCTTGGAAGGCATTGTGCCCTGGCCTGAAGGCCAAGTCATGTGAAGAGGTAGACCACCGGCTCATGTGAAGGGTAGTCATTGGCTGGGGGTACCAGATGGGGAGAGCCCTGCTACATCATGTCTAACCACAAGCAGGTGCTCCAGCGGTGAGTCCAACCCCCTTCATGGGGTCCAATTATATATAGTCTCTCTCTCTCGCTTGCTCTGTCATTCACATAGAGCCTCATAAGCAGACTTGGCTGGCAGAATTCAATGTTTTAAAATAATTAGATAAATATCTAAACTGTCTACCTATAATATTTACATACTAACATGAAAAAGCAGCAAAGGAGATAGTGCCAGCACAATTTCTGTTTGCAGTTTGAATGATTTTTTAACATAGTTTTCTGAGGTTTTTCTAAGGTTTTTGTTCTTTTTTGTATTTATATTTTTTATTAATGTTGTCAAATACAACAAATATACCAAAATACCAGATTCATCATAATACACAAAGTAAGTAAAGAGGGTTAAGATAAAGGGAGGGGAGGGAAAGTGATATATCTATCTTTATGGTTATCTACTTTAATTTTTGACCTCTAAAAAGTCAGCACAAATTGCTCTGTGGAATGCCAGTCATTCGCTAGCTCCAAAGTCAGCCATATCATTAAGCCAGGCATCAATATTTGGTGGAGTTGAACTCTTCCATTTTTTCAGGATCAATTTTTTTAGCAACCAAAGCTGCACATTGGAACCATGCTGCCTTGTTACCAGGTAACTTCCATGTATCAGGAATATAACCAAGAATGAAGTTTAAGGGGGTAGGCTCCAAGGTACCCAGCTTTTGTTAACTTTAAAGAAAAGTGAAAAGACTAAAAATCACAGGAATGTACTATTTAGTGCATCACACAAGGTTTTGAGGAGAGAGCCCTTTTCCTGGGACCCTTAGAAGCTGCAAAAAAAAAAAAAATCTGACACAAAGGTTTGCCTCATTCACTTTGCGGCACAAAATATGCACTAATATTTGTATGCATATGTCTTGATCTTTGGTTATATATTTGAAAGCAGTATAAGTCATCTGGGGTGATACCCAATGATGAAAAATTATATGGCACAGAAAAACTTGCTGAATCTCTTTACTGCTCATTTCCAGACCTGTTAGCGGTTGCATTATTTTGAAAGGTATAGAATTTTGTAAAGAAAATTAATTTTGGAGGTGTTACATGAATTCCAATGAAACATAATTTCAATCTTATGTTCTTTTTTATTTAAGATTTTTGCAGAATAAATTTTAGTCTACAGTGATGAATTTCATAATAATTCAAGTGTGTTATATAAACAGTTGGATGGCACAATGGGTCCTGATCTTGACTGGTGTATCTAAGTACCACTATAATACAAATACTGCTTGACTTTGTGATCCACACACAATTATATCAAAATGTTGAAATGGAAAAATGTATTTGAACAGGGATAATAATCAACCATGGTATATTTTTAAAGTAATATTCTTCCAAAATGAACATTCTGAATACACAATTCTGTAGCTAATTTACATTAGTGTTCAGGGATATGGTTAAAAAGAAAGAGTATGCATGCTACAGCATTGTATACTTACCAAAATGAAAAATTAATGTAAATTGAATGAGACCATAGTTAGCAATACTAATTGTTTTTCTATTTTTCCATTTTAATGTAGTTCAGTTTTAATTATTCATGCATAATACTGGATCTCTTTCAAATTGCAGAAATGTGATTGAAATGTAAAATAAGCACTCAAAAGCCTGAAGTCTGATGGAAGGGGCTCAGGTGCTCATTTAGTGTGGTATTTATATTTGAAATTAACAATTCTATGTTGAATTATAGATTTTCACTCTTAAATCTTTTCCGCCAATATTTAAATAAAGCTTTTGCATACGTAAACATCTCCTTAAGAAAAATGAAATTCATTTTTCATGAAGCCTAAGTGTAAATGTTGAATCGCTCTAATATGCCACAGGCATCCTGGACGTAAACATAGTATTTATTAGCTCTGCTATTTGTCATATTCTGTGTTGTTTACATTGTATACTTGACTTCTGGGAGTAAAAAATAAAGTCTTAATTGTTTTTGATAGAATATACTGAAGATGTTAAATGAAAGAAAATGCTAAGGTTACACTCCAAATAGCTTATGAATTAATAACCAGATTATTCCCCTAACCATTACATCTATGATCCATTGAGATGTTGGCTATATCTATTAAAACTAGTCATTTTTGTTTAAGCAGTTTTAAGTGTCTACATAAATATATACACTCATTATTGGATATGGTATATAATCCCCATTCTCATCTGGAAGCAGTTAACTTGCAGTCAGAGGCTCAATTAGCCCTTCTCCAGGTGCACCCTAATTGACTGTTAGGGCTGGGTGCAGGATTTGAAAAAAGGAGGAAGCTCAGTAGTTGGGAGGAGGAAGGGGAAAAGAACAGACCAGCTTCTCCAGGGGTGATCTGGAAGCCTGACTAGAAATAAGCTGCAGTCTGCCTGAACCTCTGAATAAGGGGAGGAGTGTGCCATCCTCTGCACCATGGGGTAGATTGAGGCTCAGAAGCCTGTTTACAGATCCATTTGGAGACCTATCAGTTAGCCAGTTTTTAATCCATTCAATGTGTGCAATGTTGATTCGTATTTTTCTAGTTCCTTAATCAAAATGTCATGTGGTACCTAGTCAGTGCCTTACAGATGTCTAAATGTATTACATTAACACTACTATCCTTATCAGTCAAACATGACATCCTCTCCCCCCACACCCCCAAATCAGTTAGGTTGACATACCCATGTTGATTGGTATTAATTATGTTACTCTCCTTTAATTCTATATTAATAGAGCCTGTATCAGCTGTTCAATTACACTGCTCTACAGCCAAAATGCTTCTGAAATAAATGTAGTCCAACTTTACTAATTCTGGGTCACTGAGAACAAAAATGATGCTTAAAATTGTTGATTGGCTCTAGTTTTCAAGATATGCTATTGGGTCAGTATATACGACCCTTGACTTGGGAATGGCGGAGGATAAGTGAGTTATAAAGGGAAGGGATCTCAATTTAAACCAGAAATGACTAAAATACATCTTTGACTGGATCTATGAATAAATCTATGACTGGGTTTGGACAGTACTTGCTTTTGAGGCAAAACAATGAATGATGCAATCTGAAGCTGGTATTGTGTCATACATGATATGAATTGCATCATGTTATTCCTAGAAGTCATGGATGATGCAATCATAACGAAGCTTACATCACTCTGCTGAACAAATTGCCCTATATCAGCTCTAGAAATCCTACAGTGTCATGCTCTCTTATTTGTCAGTGTTTGATTTTGCAAAGGGACACATTTCTGTTTAGCCAAAGTGAGCAGAGATGCCTCGTACTTGTGTGAACAGTGCAGATAACTTCTGCTATGTTTGTGGTGAAGTGACTTTTGCATCACAAAAACGCAGTGTAACCACTATGGTTAAGAAAGCCTATCACCTTTCTTTTGGCTGCAAAATTGGAGATCAGGACAAGAGGTGGGCCCCACACATATGCTGCAACACTTGTGCAACAAATCTTGGCCAGTGGTTGAACAGGAAAAGGAAATCTATGCCTTTTGCAGCGCCAATGATTTAGAGAGAGCCAACAGATCATACCAGCAATTGTTACTTCTGCATGGTGCCTCTAGTTGGGAAAGGTGTTTCAAAGAAGAAAAAGTGGACTGTGCATTATCCAAACATTCCATCAGCTATACGCCCAGTACCCCACGGAGAAGGACTGCCGGTTCCTGATGCACCAGAATCATTCTCACTTGAGTCAGATGAGGAAGAGGAAGAGGATGAAACTTCTGGTCCTGAACCATCAATGTCACAGGACCCACATTTTCTCCCATCCTCCTCCTCTGAACCACACTTCATAACACAAGGTGAACTGAATGACCTTGTCAGGGATTTGGAACTACCCAAGCGTAAGGCAGAGCTGTTGGGCTCCAGACTACAGCAGTGGAATCTCCTGGCAAGCTATCAGGGCAAATGGAACCCATCAATGCTTGCAGACTATTGCTGGACAGTGACAAGAGATGCTCCATTTAATGAATACAAGAGACAAGCCAAGAAGCGCCGAGTAGACACTGAATAGGACTAAACTATGTACATAATAGTTTTTTGCCTTTTGTTTCATAATCAATTTTATTTATATAATCCTTTTGCTGATTTTTAAAGTGTTACATAAACAGGACAGGTGAAATATTATCATGTAAAGCAACCATAAACACATGAAAAGACCTAGGTTTACAATTTATGATTAAAACTCTATCTACACAATATACATAGACATAAAACGTAAAAACTTAAATATCTTAGAAACCGTAGCCAATCAGTTGTTTTAATTGTCATATTTGAATTCAGCACATCAAAATTCATAATAAATATCACATTTTATCTCTGAAGCAGACGACTTCTCAAAAATTGTAGACCAGTGTTATTTGAATGGCAGCACTATTCTGACCTGGATTGTCCTGTTTACCCTTTTGAAATATTAGCACAACATTAGCCTTCTTCCCATTCTCTGGAACTCCCCCAGTGTTCAAAAACTTATTGAAAATCACTATTAGCAGTTCAGAGAGCTCCTCAGCTCAGCCAGCTTTTTTAAAACACTTGGATGCAAGTTGTCTTGATGTACTGATTTTAAAATGTCTGTTTTTAGTAGCTGTTGGTTAACATCCTCCTTAGTCACTGTTGGAGTAGAAAGTATATTATTGTTATATGATACCAATGCATCATCTGGCTTTTTCCCAAATACAGAACCAAAATAACTGATGGTGTCTGTGCAGAGGTTTGCTTCCCCAGACACTGCCTAGTAGTTGGGTGAGGGCGTGACAGATAGTCTTCTATCTTGGAGCCCTTTGTTGATAGCCCCTCTGGCCCTATAGCAGTCTGTACCCTGCTGTGGCTTAGCCCTCCAACTGGGCTACAAATTATGTCCACCCCTTCCGGGGTATGTAGAGGGTCCTGCAAGGGGCTTTAGGACTTTGGCCAGGTAAAGCCTGGACTTGGGCCTCTCTAGGATATGGGGTCTTTCTAGTCCTGAGTCTTTGATATCAGAAAGAGGCATTTTGCCTCCAGCTCCTTCACAGGGCCTGCAGGGGAGCCCAGGTCCACCCTCTCTGCTGGAGTCCAATCCAGGGCCCAAAAGGTAGGTGGCTGAGTCTTGCACCCTGGAGTACTATGCAGCTGCTTCTGTGGATCACTTCCTATTGGTCTCCCTATGCAAGAGAGAAAAGCAAAGGCTTGGAAACAAAAGAAATCAAAAAAGAAATCTCCAACCTTGCAAATGTCCAAAGTGCTTTTCACTCAGCAGGTCAGGAAGACCACCACTAGTTAGGGGCTCCAGGAGCACGGCCTCCCCCTTTGCTCCCCTTCAAGCCCCTCCTCCAGTCTGTGCATGCTTTGGAGGTGTGGTGGCCCAGAGCAGCTCCTTAACCCCTTCCTCTATAGTTTGGGGGTTGTAAACCTCATCAGTGTGTTTAAATCACCTGCAAAATGCATCACCTGCTCCATCACCAGATGATCTCATTTATACAGGGCCAGATGGTGGTAGCTTTACTCCAGTGAAATCATTGTACGTCACAAGTAGTCCCAGTGAAGTTAATGGGATTTTTTTAGCAGAAAGTGCCATGGGATTTTTAATACTCACTAGTGTTTTCATATCTCATCTAAAATAATCCTCCTGCTGCTGATTTAGCAATTTTCCTCTTTCAGTCAGTCTTATTCCTGTCTCTCATGCTCTAACTTTCTAGTTCCTCTCTCTTCCGTAACACAATAAGGCCTAGTGCAACTAGTGCATTGCATTAAAAGAGAAATGACCCCCCCACCACACCTTTAAAAGTCTCTTGGAGTAGCATTTTGTTGTTTTTAAAAATGCTAGCTAAAAATATAATACTGCTTCAGGTAAGGGTGATATTATTTCATGCACGACAGATTCAATTTTTTTTTATAGTTTGTGTCATTTCTTTGTTTTTGAAGTTTTCCTTTTTTATCATTTAGTACCAATGTCTGTGCAGTGCAGATAGTGTGCTGCATATTATAAGTTATCTAAAGGAGATAAGCCAATCAAAATTGTGATTTATTGTGCATACAAGGATCTTGTATTTTTGCAGGAATGCCTCACTCAAACAACAGAACGCAAACAAGCATCACAAAACCCACACCATGTTTCTACAGTACTCCTAAACAAATCTTACTCTTGAAGCAATCGAGCAAAAATTGAGACTGTCTGCTGTGATTTAAATCAGTTGTAAGGATTTTTCACAGGTTAACAAGCAAAAGAACAAATAAACAAAAAAGGTGGTGGAAATCCTAGACCTACTGGATTTTTAAAAATGGTACTGTCAGAGTACCATGCCGTACTTGTTCACATATACATATTTCATATGTGTGGCACTGTCATAGTATAATTCCCAAATCTGAACCTTAGCGTCCAAAATATGGGTACTAGCATGAATTCCCCTAAGCTTAATTACCAGCTTAGATTCTGTAGCGCTGCCACCAATCAGGAATTTCAGGGCCTGATACCCTCTGGTCCCCCGAAACCCTTCCCTGGGGACCCCCAAGACCCAGATTCCTTGAGTCTCAAAAGAAAGGGGAATAAACCATTTCCCTTCCCCCTCCTTTTTTTCTCCCAGCTCCTTCCCTCCCTGGGTACACTAGGAGACCACCGTGATTCAATTCCATGAATGCCCACTCGAAAGGAATGTTCCCTTCCCCCACCCTTCTTCCCCGGAGAGAGATACAGAGATAAACACAGAGAGCAGGTTTTTCTTCCCTCCTCCCTTTCATTTCTCCCACCAGTTCCCTGGTGAGTGCAGGCTCCCTTCCCTGGAGTCTTACAACAGATAACCCAAAAAAATCACTTAGGTTCTAAAAAAGAGGAAAACTTTAATAAAGAAAGAAAAAACATAAAAATTGTCTCTGTAATCAAGATGGTAAATATACAGGGTTTTTTAGCTATTGGAAAGAAAGAATCTTTCTCCAGCAAAAACACAATTTAAGCTACTTCCAGCAAGTACACATCTGCAAATAAAGAAAAACAAGTTAAAAGACTATGACCGCCTTTGTACTTACTTACTATTCTAAATAGATGAGAGACTGTAGCAGGGAGATTGGCAGAAACCTGGTTGCACCTCCAGTCCCGTCCAGGACCCAGAGAGAACAACGCACAAACCCCAAACCCCCAGACAAAGGCTTCCCTCCACCCAGATTTGAAAGTATCTTGTTTCCTGATTGGTTCTCTGGTCAGGTATTTGGGTCCCTGTTTGTTAACCCTTTACAGGTAAAAGAGACATTAGCCCTTAACTATCTGTTTATGACAGGCACCCTTCATAATAGGACAATCCGTCCCACTTACATAGTAGGAAACTTAAATAACATGATGGGTAAGAAATGATGTCCCTAGCCTCTATTTATCAGAGGGTACGTCCAGACTACCTGCCGTATCAGCGGGTAGCGATCGATTTATCGGGGATCGATATATCGCGTCTCATCTAGATGCGATATATCAATCCCCAAACGCGCTCCCTGTCGACTCCGGAACTCCACCAGAGCAAATGGCAATAGTGGAGTCGACGGGGGAGCCGTGGACATCGATCCCGTGCCGTGAGGATGGGAGGTAAGTCAGAATAAGATACTTCGACTTCAGCTGCAGTATTCTCATAGCTGAAGTTGTGTATTTTACATCGACACCCCCCCCCCAGTGTAGACCAGGCGAGAGGGTGGAGATGGGTGGCAGGAGAGAGATCACTTGATCATTACCTGTTAGGTTCACTCCCTCTGGGACACCTGGCATTGGTCACTGTCAGTAGATAGGATACTGGGCTGGATGGACCTTTGGTCTGACCCAGTATGTTCTCATGTACTGATACTATTAAATGTTTAACAGAACTAAGTAATGTAACTTTATCAGTTAGCAATAACACAAATAGCTGTAACACCTCTTTGTGTCTCAGCTATTTAAAGGTGTCTCCTTGAATGCCCTTAGCATAAGAGAAAGGCTTAACTTTTCTTTGTAGTTCTCACGCTGTAAGAATACACAGTAGAGTGATCTTACATAAGAGCTTTTCAGGCTTGATCCTTGACATTTCACATTTAAAAAAAAAGTCATATTGTATAGTATGGATGTACCAACTTGGAAACAGCACATAAAAACCTTCATAAAGGACTCGTTGGAGACTTAAAATGGTATATCTGTGTTGTGTTAAAATTCAAACAACAATGATTATGGAACAGTAGCCAGACCGTTTTTTTGTTTTTTTTTTCTTTTCCAAGTGCAAATACAGTTAACACAGGAATGGGCAGGCGTGGTTGAATAGCATGGAGATGTCTTGGCATATGGGGTTTTGGAGGAGAGAGGTTGAGGGAATATATGGATGGGGGAAGAAACTGGTAAGGTGTGGGGGCGAGGAGGAGGGGGAGACAAAAAGGAGGTGCACGGGACTGGGTCTGGTAAATGTTAATTAGTGTTATCTTTTAATTTACATTAATTTAGTACCTAGCAACCCTCATCAAAGATCAGGGCCCCATTGTGCTAGGCACTTTGCAGACATGTTATGTCTATAGAAGGAGACAGTAAGACAAACTCTCCCTCATTTTAAACTTAGCGTAAGAGAATGCACGTCAGATTCATAGCCAGTGGTACATAGAAGAATGACGGCCAACATTACATCCAGCTGCCTTTGAGCATCCTAATCTAGTGGTTCATGTACCCATTTTGCAGCTGGGTGAACAGGTGATGGCTTTTCAGTGTGAGTGAGCAAGACTCAAACTCATGATCTTCAGGGCTACAGTCAAGCTTCTCAACCATATAAACCAGATAAACTGGGTACTTTGACAGGAGAAGGGATCAAAGTATTCAGTGTGGATAAAAGCATTCACCTTCTCCCTTTCCGTTCCCTTCCATTGTTCACTAACTTCATCTCATACCACGTATATCTACCTACTTCCCACCTGTTCCTATAGACTTGCTAACGGACCTCAGAGGAGAACCCTGTCCTTATAGGCCTCAGAAGAGATATTGGAGCTGGGATCCCCTTCTGTGGACTTTATACAGAAGCACAGTTTTTAAAGTGTGTTTTTAATTAAAAGATATCATTAACAAGACTGAATGATAAAAATGTTTCAGTGGACTCCAACTGTTATTCATTCCAGTATTGCTTTACAAATAATGTGCATCTTTAACACTCCTCTTCCCCCTTGGCCCCACCCTCCCCCCCAATGTTAACATGTCTGGCAATGAATAGTTAAAAGATTTCCCAATGAAAATTGCTGTATAGGAGCTAGTTGTTATTATATGGCAATGAAGATGTCTCTCATAGTAATTGCTCTTATATAGCAGTTTTTGTCAGAAAATCACTTTGTGGTGCCTAGGAACCTGGACAATAGTACAAAAAAGCAAAAATATTTTGCTAACTCAGAACTTTTTCCCTTAGTCTCTGTCCTCTAAATTAACTCCTGGAGGAATTCTGTGCCAAAAAATTAAATATTTTAAAATTCTGCAAATTTTATTTGTCAAAATAACAATATAATCATGCCAGTTTCAATTATTTGGTAATTTATTTTAGAATACCTGTCAGCAAGTATGTCTGTAACAATACAGACAAAAAGAAAAGATTCAGGAAATGTTTATTTGTCAAAAAAAAATTTTTTTTACTAGCATATTAGTACAGAACTTTGAGTAATTAATTTAAACTACAACACAGAAACTTATTTTCTTCCTTTACTGCTTCCTTCTCAGAAGCAGTACAAATGCTTGGGGAAGACAGGGGTAACAGAGGAGCTGAGGGAGAGAGAAGGAGCCTGGGAGTGAACCTGGAGGCTTGTTGGGTGTGAATATGAGAAGTATGGAATGGGTTTTTTGCAGGGGGAGGGTGGTTAGGGAGTTGGGAAGCATCAACCATGCCAGACCATGGCTGACCCCTAGGGCGACCAGACAAGAAGTGTGAAAAATCGGGATGGGGGTGGAGGGTAATAGGAGCCTATATAAGAAAAAGACCCAAAAATCTGGACAAAGTCCCTATAAAATCGGGACATCTGGTCCCCCTACTGCCTCCTGGCCTCTCCCATTCAGTCAGGCACATGTGCCCCCATCCCTATGTGTCCCTGAACCCCCTGTTCCCATGTGGCCCTGCAGCCCCTCTCCCAGTCAGCCTCTGGATCAGTGCTGTCACCCCATTAGCTCCTGAGCCCATGCTCCAGTCTGTCCCCCCCACTAGTCCTTCTGAACCACAGTCTATAACCCCCCAGCAGTCCTGCGTGCCACACTCTGTCTCTCTAGTGCTGCCTCACCTTGCCCTGCTGTGAGGAACACAGCCTCTCTGGCTGGTTGCCCTCTCTTGTGGTGCCACAGGAGCCCTTGTAGGGCAAAAGGTGTAATTGCAGTGTCTCGCCAACAGAATCTATATGTTGCAGAGAAAAAAAAATCTGCGGGCGGATATGAATTCTGCGCATGTGCAGTGGTGCAGAATTCCCCCAGGAGTAACTAAATGTGATGCCATGTGGATCACTGTATTTTACTTTTTTTTTCCCATTAGGGAGTATTCTTGCTTGCATCTAAGCTATGTAAAGTGCACTCAGATGTTACAAAGAGGATACCATATAAACCTTTGTATTGAAACTTTTACCTCTCACTCAAGTTCTTCTGTCCAGTCAGTCCATGCAGCTCCCTTTAGCCCTATTTCTAGGTCTGACCATGTTGCCTTTCCTGGATATCCCCTTCCAGGCCTGAAACAATCAATGATGTCCCTAATATAATTTCTAGAAATGTTATTCTCATTATGAAAACTGGTTTGCACCCACATTTTACCATTTTGATAGCTCAGATTTTCCCTCTTAAAACATACAAACATCTGGGTATCATGTTTTTTCCTGTCCTTCTTAAATACAAATGTTCTACCTAAACACCTTGTAGACCCATGTAGAATATTTACACTGCAGCTCCCAGCCCATGAAGACAGACTTGTGCTAGCTCACAGTGTGGACATTGCAGCACTGACAGTGGCATGGGATTGCCACCTGAGTCCATGCCCGCCTGATCCCCTTGGTCCAACCTCAAGGGGCTCTAGGCTAAGCCAGTATTTGTGCCCCAACATTCTGAAGCACTTGGAGGAGAGGAAGGTGATCAGGAACAGTCAACATGGATTTCCCAAGGGGAAGTCATGCCTGACCAACCTGATTGCCTCCTATGATGAGATAACTGTCTCTGTGGATATGGGGAAAGTGGTGGACATGATATATCTTGACTTTAGCAAAGGTTTTGATATGGTCTCCCACAGTATTCTTGCCATCAAGTTTAAAAAAGTATGGATTGGATGAATAGACTATAAGGTGGATAGAAAGCTGGCTAGATAGTCAGTCTCAATGGGTAGTGATCAACGGCTTGATGTCTTTTTGGCAGCCAGTATCAAGTGGAGTGCCCCAGGGGTCTGTCCTAGGGCTGGTTTTGTTCAACATCTTCATTAATGATCTGGATGATGGAATGTATTGCACCTTCAGCAAGTTCGCTGATGACACTAAGCTGGGGGGAGGGGTAGATACACCAGAAGGTAGGGATAGGTTCCAGAATGACCTAGACAAATTGGAGGATTGGGCTAAAAAAAATCTAGTGAGGTTCAACATGGACAAGTGCAGATTCTTGCACTTAGGACGGAAGAATCCTATGCACTGCTACAGTCTGAGGACTAACTGGCTAAGCAGCAGTTCTGCAGAAAAGGATCTGGGGATTACAGTGGACAAGGAGCTGGATATGAGTCAACAGTGTGCCTTTGTTGCCACGAAGGCTAACAGCATATTGGGCTGCATTAGTGGGAGCATTGCCAGAAGATCAAGGGGAGTGATTATTCCCCTCTGTTCGGCCTAGTGAGGCCACATCTGGAGTATTGTGTCTAGTTTCGGGCCTCCCACTACAAAAGGCTATGGACAAATTGGAGAGAGTCCAGTGGAGGGCAACGGAAATTATTGAAGGGCTGGGGTACATGACTTATGAGGAGAGGTTGAGGGAACTGGGCTTATTTAGTCTGCAGAAGAGAAGAGTGAGGGGGGATTTGATAGTAGCCTTTAACTACCTGAAGAGGGGTTCCAGAGAGGATGGAGCTAGGCTGTTCTCAATGATGGCAGATGATAGAATGAGGAACAATGGTCTCAAGTTGCAGTGGGGGAGGTTTAGGTTGGATATTAGGAAAAACTATTTCACTAGGATGGTGGTGAAGCACTGGAATGGGTTACCTAGGGAGGTGGTGGAATCTCCATCCTTAGAAGTTTTTAAGGCCTGGCTTGAAAAAGCTCTGGCTGGGATGATTTAGTTGGGATTGGTCTTGCTTTGAGCAGGTGGTTGGACTAGATGACCTCCTGAGGTCTCTTCCAACCCTAATCTTCTATGATTCTATGATCCACACTGCTGTTTTTATCATGCCAGCTCAAGCAGAGATAGCACATCTGTCTACCTGTGCTGGGAAGCTTGCTCCTAGCTCCTATGTGAACATACTCTAAGTCAGTGATTCTCATACTGTGGGTGGGGACTCCATTTTAATGGAGTAGCCAGGGCTGGTGTTAGACTTGCTTAACGCCTAGCCTCACCACCTAGGGCCAAAGCCTGAGCCCTGCTGCCTGGGGCTCAGGCTTCGATTTCAGCTTTAGCTTTGGGTAGAGGGGCTTGGGCTACAGGCTTCCTGACCCATCCATGGCTGAACCCCTTGGGCTTCATCTTTGCTCCTCTCCCTCTACCCGGGGTGGCAGGGCTTGGGTTTTGCACCTCCCCACCCTCTCCTGGAGTGGTGTAGTAATTTATCACAAGGGGATCATGGTGCAATGAAGTTTGAGAACCCCTGCTCCAAGTTAAACAATAAAAATCAAATCCTTCGGGAAAAAAATCTAAATCTATTGTGAGTTTCTGTGAGGAAGGAGAATTATCCTTGTCTCTCATTTTTGTTCTCCTCAGATTCTGTTTCAGAGGATAAAGGGAGGGAGATCTCTTCACACAAAAAATGTTTAAGAGGTGGTAAGATCACGGGCACATAGCATTATATGAGTGCATACTATCGGTCAAGAATGTTAGATTTTAAAAAATCCAAAATCCTAACGTTAGAAACCTAGGAACTGCAGAGTTAAGATAATACATTTCAAATGAGGCATCTAAACTACTTTAACTGTGCACTGCCAGAGCTCACATTCCCTTTGCATGCAAAGTATTGAAATAGTGTGCCACATAACAGTGTTTCATGTTTCCATTACTAAGTTTGTATGCCAAACCTTGCAGGATGATACTGGTTATACCCACTGCTTGCTCCATTGATTGCCATTAAAAAATCAACCTCTTAGCAATGGTTAACGTAGCTGTACATTTATTTTGAATAAGAAAAAAGGGTTATTTCCAATCCCACCATGTGGCAAATACTCACTTTTTAATGGAATCTCCCTAAATCTGAGATTTCTACAGATTAATGGAAGTAACAACTGAAAATGGGAAATTGTGTCCAATTTGTAAACTGGTCTGTTTAACATGAGTGCACTTACCACTCAGGAGCCTCCATCCCTCATACTTTCTATTTCCTTATTTATATGTACAAGTGTTCCCTAGCCAAGATACACACTCTCCTTGGAGGGAATCTCCTGGGTATTCTATGATTCTGGCATGTCACCTACACAGAATAGAATATATAACCTCAAAAATCTGATTGAGCATCCACAATAATACATACTGCATGGGTACCATTGTATTATAATGTAGCTTAATCAGCTGGAATAATGGTTCCATAGCTATAGAAAAAGAAACAAGAGAAAAATCTAAATCTGGGCTAATGATTTTCTCTTAATTGAAACTCATCAGCAGTGTAGAACTCCTGTCAGCTCTTTCAGCAGTAGGAAAAGGACAAATGCATTTGATTTTGAATATTGTGGGGGAAAAAATACACACACAGTTTAACAGTAATTCTGGAAATATTCCTCTCCCCGGTGCAGGGAAGATTGATTCCTAATGATTCTAAACAAAATATCATGGGTACTTCAGGCTTTCCACAGCAAAATATAAAGCACCTTTGATAGTAATAGTAAGATGAAGGATAGGCAAGCACATTCTTGGCACCCACACAATTAATTAGAATGGAAAATCCTGCACCAAAGAAGACAGAAATTCATAAATATAACAGATATGAAATATGATAATGATATACAAATGGTCTTAATACAAAAATGCAATACAGCTTTACTTTGTCTAATGTATCACACCGTTAACAAAGTAATAATGAAAAGAGAAAGAAAGTGAGAGAAAATGATAGGAAGAAAAGAGATCATTTCAGCTGAGATTTGATATAAAATGGAGTGAGTGAAAAGCTGGAGAGTAGGATGACTTCTGTTCTGCATGGCAGGAAGTGCAAAGTATTGCATCTGTCATGATATGTGGGTGTAAAGGGACAGAGAAAAGGCCAGTGCTAGATGATTGAAAGGGAAAAAGAGGGTAAAAACAGCTAAGGTCTGCAAGTAAGAGGAGAAGGTCTTTAGGAAGTTCTAAATAAATGGAGGGCAATTTGCAACTTAATTTAGAAATGAGTGGGGAGCCAGTGGATTTTATTTTGTGTGAATGAAAGTGAGCAATTACAAGTTCTACACCTGCTGGAGTGTGGGGAGCTGGGACTTTGAGTCGCCATAGATAAAGGAACTAAAATAATCAAAGTCAGAAGAAATGAAATCATGACGCTCATTTCAGCAGATTTGTAGGTGTGGGTACAGAAGGTAACTTCCTGACTATGTCAAGGTTAACAGATAGGGGGAGCAAAAAGGAGACCTGGGTCAAGAAGAAGAGGTGAGCTATGTTTGAGGATTGCACAAGAGCTGCTATATTTGAGATATTTAGTTGAGGGAGAAGAAACATAAAGCTTTCTAACTTAAGACAGACCAAGAGGGACAATAAAGAGGAGTCATTAAATCTGACTATCCATGTCATTTCTTAAATTGTGCACATGACTGTGGTATCTGTGTGCCTTAAAAATATTGAAAGACGTACAGCTCAGTCTCCTCTGCATAAATGTGCTAGCTAAGGTTAGAGGTAGCAGACAAGAATAAAGAATAGCAGAGAATGCAAGAACTTGCAATGTGACAGATTTCTGTTACCAATTTGCCTGAGGCATCAGGTGATTAGGCTGGGGCTGCAGGATTGTTAGGGGAGGAGATGATGGAGCACACTAAGGGTAGGTCTACGCTATGAAATTAGGTTGAATTTCTAGAAGTCGTTTTTTCAGAAATCGTTTTTATACATTCGATTGTGTGTGTCCCCACAAAAAATGCTCTCAGTGCATTAAGTCAGCGGACTGCGTCCACAGTACCGAGGCTAGCGTCGACTTCTGGAGCGTTGCACTGTGGGTAGCTGTGGATAGCTGTCCCACAGTTCCTGCAGTCTCCGCCGCCCATTGAGATTCTGGGTTGAGAACCCAATGCCTGATGGGGCAAAAACAATGTCGCGGGTGATTTAGGGTACATGTCGTCAGGCCCCCCCTCTCTCTGTGAAAGCAACTGCAGACAATTGTTTTGCACCTTTTTTCCTGGGTTACCTGTGCAGACGCCATACCACAGCAAGCATGGAGCCTGCACAGCTGACTGTCACCGTAAGTCTCCTGGGTGCTGGCAGATATGGGACTGCATTGCTACACAGCAAGCAGCTCATTGCCTTTTGGCAGCAGATGGTGCGTTAACGACTGGTAGTCATCATCATCATACTCCTGGGTGCTCTTTTAGCCGACCTCAGTGAGGTCAGTCAGTGGCGCCTGAGCAGACATGGGAGTGACTCAGCTAGGTCATTCCCATCTTCTGCTGAGCAACCAGATGACGATGGCTAGCAGTCGAACTGCACCATCTGCTGCCAGCCTGAAGATGTAAATGATAGATGGAGTGGATCAAAACAAGAAATAGACCAAATTTGTGTTGTATTCATTAGCTTCCTCCCTCCCTCCATGAAATCAACGGCCTGCTAAGCCCAGGGTTTTGAGTTCAATCCTTGAAGGGGCTATTCTGTGTGTCATAAACAGATAAGTAAGAGTTAATAGAACAAAACTGCTTCATATCTCTTTTGCCTGGAAAGGGTTAACAAGAACAGTGAGCCTGGCTGTCACCTGACCCGAGGACCAATCAGAGGACAGGATACTTTCAAATCTTGAGAGAGGGAAGTTTTTGTGCTGTGCTGTTAGTGTTTGGTTGTTGTTCACTCTGGGGCCTCAGAGGGATCAGATGTGCAACCAGGTTTCTCTCCAGTCTCTCCAACACAGGCTCTTATAAGTTCAGACTAGTGAGTACTAGGTAGATAAAGCGAGTTAGGCTTATGTTTGTTTTCTTTATTTGCAAATGTGTATTTGGTTGGAAGGAGTTCAAATGTGTATTTGGCTGAAAGGAGTTCAAATTGGTATTTTGCTGAAAAGATTTTAATTTGTATTTGTATACTTAGGCTGGGAGGGTGTTCCCAGTGTCTACAGCTGAAAGACCCTGTACCTATTCCATTTTAATTTACAAAGATAATTTTTACTGTTTTTCTCTCTTTAATTAAAATCTTTTCTTGTTTAAGAACCTAATTGTTTTTTTATTCTGGTTAGACCCTAGGGGACTGGGTCTGGATTCACCAGGGAATTGGTGGGGAGAAAGGAGGGAAGAGGGAGAGAGAGGCTGATTTCTCTCTGTGCCAGGATTACTTTCTCTCAGGAAGAATCTGGGAGGGGAAGAGAGAAGGAGAGGGGAAGGTGAATTTTCCTCTCTGTTTTAAGATTCAAGGAGTTTGAATTACAGTAATCTTCCAGGGTAACCCAGGGAGGAGAAGCCTGGGAGAGGCAACGGTGAGGGAAAGGGTTTACTTTCCTTGTGTTAAGATCCGGAGGGTCTGGGTCTTGGGGGTCCCCGGGCAAGGTTTTGGGGGGACCAGAGTGTACCAGGTACTGGAATTCCTGGTTGGTGGCAGCGCTACAAGTACTAAGCTGGTAACTGAGCTTAGAGGAATTCATGCTGGTACCCCATCTTTTGGACGCTAAGGTTCAGAGTGGGGAATTGTACTATGACACTGTGTGATAGCTGTTTGTGTTTCTCCTTGATGCAAAGCCACTCCTTTTGTGGATTTTAATTCCCCGTAAGCCATATCATCAGTCGCCCTTCCCTCCATCAGAGCAGACAATTGTTTCACACCTTTTTTCAGCCCAGATGCCATAGCACTGGGATCATGGAGCCTGCTCAGATCACCACAACAGTTATGAGCACTGTAAACACCATGCACATTATCCTGGAGTATATGCAGAACCAGAACCTGCCAAAGCAAAACCAGGCGAGGAGGCAATGGTAGTGCGGGGATGAGAGTGATGAGGTCATAGACATGGACGTAGACTTCTCACAAAGTACGGGCCCTAGCAGTGTGCACAGCATGGTGTTAATGGGGCAGGTTCATGCTGTGAAATGCCGATTCTGGGCCTGGGAAACAAGCAATGACTGGTGGGACCGCGTAGTGTTGCAGGTGTGGGACGATTCCCGGTGGCTGTGAAACTTTCGCATGCGTAAGGGCACTTTCATGGAACTTTGTGATTTGCTTTCCCCTGCCCTGAAGCGCCAGAATACCAAGATGAGAGCAGCCCTCACAGTTGAGAAGCGAGTGGCAATAGCCCTGTGGAAGCTTGCAACGCCAGTTAGCTACCGGTCAGTCAGGCATCAATTTGGAGTGGACAAATCTACTGGTGGGGGCTGCTGTGATCCAAGTAACCAACACAATCAAAGAGCTGCTGATATCAAGGGTAGTGACTCTGGGAAGTGTGCAGGTCATAGTGAATGGCTTTACTGCAAAGGGGTTCCCTAACTGTGGTGAGGCGATAGACAGAACCATATCCCTATCTTGGCACCGGAGCAACAAACCAGCGAGTATATAAACCTCAAGGGGTACTTTTCAATGCTGCTGCAAGCACTGGTGGATCACAAGGGACGTTTCACCAACATCAGCGTGGGATGGCCAGGAAAGGTACATGACACTCGCATCTTCAGGAACTCTGGTCTGTTTCAAAAGCTGCAGGAAGGGACTTTCTTCTCAGACCAGAAATTAACCATTGGGGATGTTGAAATGCCTATAGTTATCCTTGGGGACCCAGCCTACCCCTTAATGCCATGGCTTATGAAGCCATACACAGGCAGCCTGGACAGTAGTCAGGAGCTGTTCAGCTATAGGCTGAGAAAGTGCAGAATGCTGGTAGAATGTGCATTTGGACGTTTAAAAGCACGCTGGTGCAGTTTACTGACTTGGATAGACCTCAGCAAAACCAATATTCCCATTGTTATTACTGCTTGCTGTGCTCTCCACAATATCTATAAGAGTAAGGGGGAGACATTTATGGTGGGATGGGAGGTGAGGAAAATCACCTAGCCGCTGATTACGCGCAGCCAGACACCAGGGCAGTTAGAAAAGTACAGGAGGGCGCGATGCGTGTCAGAGAAGCTATGAAAATCAGTTTCATGACTGGCCAGGCTACGGTGTGAAAGTTCTGTTTGTTTCTCCTTGATGAACCCTGCCCCCCCTTGGTTCACTCTACTTCCCTGTAACCTAGACAACCTCCCCTCCCCA
Organism: Gopherus flavomarginatus; assembly: GCF_025201925.1. NCBI lineage: Eukaryota > Metazoa > Chordata > Testudines > Testudinidae > Gopherus > Gopherus flavomarginatus. The sequence goes on along the minus strand of NC_066626.1, from coordinate 14,709,729 downwards.
CTTCGATCACTGCTTGCAAAGGCAATAAAGTCATTGTTGCTTCACATTCTTGCATTCTTTATTAATTCATCATACAAATAGCGGGATAACTGCCAAGGTAGCCCAGGAGGGGTGAGGGAGGATGGAAGCACTGGATGGGGTGGGGGAGGAGGGAAGGACAAGGACACACTGCACTTTAAAATTTATTGAAGGCCAGCCTTATGTTGCTTGGGCAATCCTTTGGGGTGGAGTGACTGGATGGCCGGAGGCCCCCCCTGTGGGCAACTATCGTGTATTTTAGGCCGCAATTTGTCAAGTCAGTCTGGAAAAATACTGGGACCCTTGCTATAATCATGTGACTGTCTGAGTTTTATCTGACCTTGCATAGTACAGTAAACAGGACCTTTTATGGTGCCTACAGGATTGTTGCTTTGTGCATGCTGCGCGCGTGATAGTATGCTTTTGTCCAATTATATGATCAGTATGTATAACGTCAGTATGCATGGCTAGCCCTTATGTAACTGAAATCAACTATATAAGGAAGTAGAAGTAAAAATAAAGAAGAAGCTTTTTTACTTGCTTACAGCTGTGTTGTGTGAGAATTTTCTGTGCTCCGCATTGAGACACCACAATTGGTGACCCCGACGTGATCCGATCCGGCAGGACCTGGTCGGAGTGCTCGAGAGAAGAAAAGCGGAGGTGGTGGCCGCGGCAGGAGGTACCGAGGGGATATCGGCTCCTGGTCGTCCGAGAGTGACGTTCGTGAGCTCACAGGTGAGCGGCCGCATATTATAAAGAAAATATGGGTTCTGCATTGTCTGTAGAGGAGAAGACAGTGCACGAATTTCTGCTGCGTATAGCAGAAAAGCAGGGAGAAAAGCTTTCCCCTGAACCACTGTCCCGTCTGCTTAAATGGGGGCAGCGACGAGGCTTTTTCATCACCCCGAACACTGTCTTCGACCAGACTGTTTGGGAGCGACTTGGATCAGATCTGTGGGAGTCGGTTGCCCACGGCAATAAAGAGGCTGTCTCCCTTAGTCAAATATGGTGCAAGGCAAAGAAAGTAGTGGAGACACTCGCTGCCGAAGCAGGAGTTCAGGCCGCCGTGGAGGAGATTTTCCGATCGAAGAAGACGGACGAGCCGCCTGCGGTGCCGCCTGAGCCGCCCGCTGTGTCCCCGGCTGGGGACAAGGATGAGTCGTCTGTGGTGCTGCCTGAGCCACCCGTCGTGTTCCCGGTCGGAGCTAAAGAGTTTTTTGCACCCGGAGAGGACACAGTTATCCCTACTGCACCTGGTTTTGACCCTGATGGGACTGACATTGATCCCTGCACGGTCCCTCTTCCTCCGGATTCGGACAATTCTTTTGGTAAAATGGATGTCGATTACCCTCCCTATTTGGAATCCGCGGAATTTCGTGAGGAGATGAGGCGGCAAGGATACCAGTTGCAGGAGATGTTGAATCACTTGTCCCGTATGGCGGGAGAGCCTGTCCCTCCTCAATCTCATCTTTTAAAGACTTTGCAGGACTATGAGAAATATAAGACCCATAAAACTAAGCCGCCGGACCCCACTTTGCGTACGGGCGGTGCCGCCGTTGCCTGTCGCACTTGTGGAGATTGGGATTGTGGTGTCCATGGAACTCCATCGCCGAATGTTCTTTGTCCTCGTTGCTTTCGTTTGGGGTGCCGTGGAGAATGTGGGCAAGCACCAGGTCGATCTTTGACTGCGCCCCCGAGACCTTTGCGACCTCCGAACCACACCAATCCTTTTCTTAATCAGCCGCCCGCGGTTCCGCCGCGTCCAGCAACTGCGCCTGCAGTCCCGCCAACCGCCCGGCCGGCGTATTCCTCTGCAGGCGCTGGAGCAGGCTCGCCTGATCCGGTCCGACGATGGCATGGACTTATAAAAGAAGCACGCATAGAAGGGGAATTTTTACCCAGTGCCTTTCCGGTTATTATGCCGGACCCAAACAATCCTGCCCGGCGACAATGGGCACCATTGGATTGGAAACTCATTCGTGAGGCACAGAAGGCTATAATGTCTTATGGCATGAATAATCCATATGTGCAGTCTCTCGTGGAGCAGGTATTTGTTGGACAAGCTATGTGCCCTTACGATTCGTCAAAGTTTGCAGACATGCTTTTAACACCCACTCAACGGTTGTTGTGGAAGGATAATTGGTCAAAGCGTGTGGAGCTGGCTATGCTACAGAATATTGAATTGGATATAAATAATCCGTTACGTTTTGCTACTCAAGATATGCTTATGGGAACTGGTGCTTATGCAGATCCACAACGACAAGCCCGCCTTGATCCTCGAGTATTACAGCAATCGCAAAGGCTGGCTTTGGCCGCTTTTAAAGATGTGCCTCAAATTGGTAAACCGATTCCACCGTATGCAAAAATTGTCCAAGGCCCTTCAGAGTCTTATTCCACATTTCTTGACCGACTTCGAGAAGCTATAGATCGCTCCCCAAACTTGACAGCCGAGGCGAAAACAGCCGTTGGACTCGATCTTGCCACGCAGAATGCCAACGCCATTTGTCGTCGTATCCTAGCCACCCTGCCAAAAACTGCTTCCTTAACTGAGATGGTGGAGGCCTGCAGCAGAGCGTCAATATATGAAGAGACAGATAAAGCAGAGATACATGCAAAGGCCCATGCATCCGCATTGGCGGTAGCCCTTAAGCCTTTGGTGAGAGCCGGTAAGCCTTCCCGCCCGTCCGGAGTTTGTTTTGCATGCGGAAAGCCGGGGCATATGAAAAAGGATTGCCCAAATAAGAGTGCGCGGGCGGGGACCGAAAACACGACAAAGGCTTTTGCGGGAACCTGTAATCGCTGTGACAAATTTGGACACCGTGCGTCCGAGTGCCGGTCTCGTTTCAAGAAGGACGGTACACCGCTTCAGGGAAACGGGACGCGGAGCGCCCGCCGGGGGGGCGCGAAGATACAAGTATCTCCCAACCCCAAGCCGGTTGTTTGGAATACCTCACAGGAGCCACCCGAGGAAGTGCCGGAGTGGACTTGGCCACAGCCGCAGATGTAACGTTGGATAACGATAAGGTGCAAGTCGTTCCCTCGGTAGTGAATGGCCCCCTGGGATACGGACTTAGTGCTCTTCTAATCGGCCGTTCCTCTATGTCTAAACAAGGAATCTTTGTGCTGCCTGGCCTTATTGATGCGGACTATACTGGAAATATCGGAATAATGGTCCGGGCCCTCTTTCCTCCAGTTAATATTGCAGCTGGCACTCGTATCGCTCAGCTGATTCCATTTCGCAGTTCCGTGCCAAAGACTAAATCGACGGAACGTGGTCCTCATGGATTTGGCTCTACAGATTCTCCACAAGTAGCTTTTGCCATGACAGTAACTCAACGTAAACCTTCCCGGATGGTGTGTCTACATGGCCCTGATGGCCGCCAGATCCGACATGATGCCCTTTTAGATACTGGAGCTGATGTGACTGTTGTCCCGATTCAGTTTTGGCCCGACTCCTGGCCCTTACAAGATGCCGCAACCTCGGTTAGGGGCATTGGTGGAACCCAATCCACTCACATCAGTACCTATTATATCACGATTTGTGACGATGAGGACCCTGCTACAACTGCAAAGGTGCGTCCTTATGTTCTTTCTGCTCCCGTCTGGCTTTTAGGCCGTGACTGTTTAAGTCAGTGGGGAGTCGTTTTACAAAACTCACCTTTTGCTTAGCGGCCATTGAGGGGCGGCCGATCCTACGGTTAGAATGGTTAACCTCTACTCCAGTGTGGGTCGCTCAATGGCCGTTACCAGCTCACAAGCTCGCCCATGTACACGAACTGGTCCAAGAACAACTTGCAAAGGGTCATCTTGAACCCTCTTTGAGCCCCTGGAATACTCCAATTTTTACTATCCCCAAAAAGTCGGGAAAATGGCGTCTACTGCATGATTTACGAGCAATAAATGCAGTCATGAAAGATATGGGAGCCCTCCAGCCAGGCTTACCTACCCCTATGATGCTTCCGCGCAACTGGCCTTTACTTATAATTGATTTAAAGGACTGTTTCTTTACAATTCCTCTTCACCCTGACGACAGGGATAAATTTGCCTTCTCAGTTCCTTCCGTAAATAAGGCTGAACCTGCTCAACGATATCAATGGACAGTGCTCCCGCAAGGCATGAAAAACTCACCCACCATCTGCCAGTTTTACGTGGCCTGGGCATTACGGCCCCTTCGTTGCGCACATCCCGATTGGCTTATTTATCATTATATGGATGATATCCTTTTTGCTGCAGCAACTCTTAATCCTGAAACAGCTATTTCGGAAATTACCTCTGTGCTGCAGTCTGCTGGCCTTACAATAGCTCCGGATAAAGTTCAGCGACAAGCGCCTTATTTCTACTTAGGCATGCGCATTACGGATTCCATCGTGCGACCTCAAAAACTGACTTTTAATCTCACTGTTCATAATCTGCATGATGTTCAACGTTTGGTCGGCGACTTACAGTGGGTCCGTGGACTTTGCGGCATTTCTAATGAGGACCTTGCTCCCCTTCTTCAACTTCTTAAAGGAGGCCGTGATCCAGCTGAACCTCGATCCTTGCAACCACACCATAAAGCTGCTCTTCGTACTATTGCCGATAAGATCACTCTTCGGTATTCCGGTCGTATTTTTCCGGGATCGCCTGTGTCCCTGGCAGTACTCTCCAGAGATACCTCCCTGGAGGCGTTACTTTTTCAATGGCTTCCTGATCTTCCTGACCCCTTGTTTGCCTTGAATGGATTTTTCCCTCTTCCCAATTTTCCAGAACAGTTACCACTCGACTAGAGGCTATTGCATCGCTTCTTATGACCGCTCGTTCCCGTACCGTTGCAATCACGGGAGCTGATCCTGATGTTATTTATGTGCCTTTTAATGCTCCGTTATTGTCTCACATTTTTGCCACTGATGTCTCTTTTGCTGTTGCCTTATTGAGTTATACTGGTCAACTTACCAATCACTATCCTTCTCACCGCCTTTTATCAGTGACCATTCCTTTGGAAAAGGTTGTCATGCGACAATCTTCCCCTGTCCAGGGACTTACTGTGTTTACCGATGCGAGCGGTAAAATGGCTCGCGCCGCCATTTTGTGGTATACTGCCGGTGCCTGGCATCATGAAATGGTGGTCGCTGAGGGATCTCTGCAAGTTTTGGAATTTCAAGCCATTATTCGTGCCTTTGCCAAGTGGCCTACCACCCCCCTTAACATTGTCAGTGACTCTCTTTATGCTGTGGGTGTTACAAGCCGCTTGGAACGTTCTCTTTTGAAACAAGTGCCTAATCCTGTCCTGTGGCAGGCCCTTTTAAAACTTTGGCATTTACTTGATGCCCGTTCCTGTCCGTATTTTATTACTCATATTCGCAGTCATTCTGGTATTGTAGATGGTCTGGCCCAGGGCAACGCCATTGTTGACCAATTGGTTGGTTCGGTCCATGTTCCTGATTCTTTTGCTCAGGCTCGTCTCTCACACGACTTTTTTCACCAGTCCGCCCGTGCCTTAGCCAGACAATTTAAGCTTCCATTATCTACTACCCGTGCCCTTGTGGCCTCTTGCCCTAGTTGTCAGCAACATGTTTCACCCCCTTCTCTTGCCTCCGGTGTTAACCCTCGCGGTTTGTCCTCCTTGCAAATTTGGCAAACTGATGTTACCCTTTTTTCTGAGTTTGGCTCCCTCAAATATGTTCATGTTACAGTGGATACCTTTTCAGGATTTATATGGGCGACAGCATTGGCCAGTACTGGCTCCCGAGATGTTATCAAACATTGGCAGGTTTGCTTTGCTGTTATGGGCATTCCCGCGTCCATTAAGACTGACAATGGTGCTGGATATATTTCTCGTCGTACAGCTCACTTTCTTTCTCTATGGGGAATTTCCCATGTTACCGGTGTGCCTGGCAACTCCACCGGCCAAGCTATTGTGGAACGCTCTCATGCCTCCCTGAAACTTCTTTTGTTAAAACAAAAAGGGGGAGTTGCCCCCGATGCTGATCCATTGTCCCGTACACCCCATGCTCGCCTTTTAAAGGCTTTATATGTGCTTAATTGGCTACAGGTGGGACCCCATAATGTCCCACCAGTAATGCGGCACCTTGCTGGTGCCACGGGCCAAGATTGTCAGTTGCCCCGTCCACAAGTCCGATGGTTTGATTATACAGATCAAAAGTGGCAAGGTCCCGCAGATTTATTAACATGGGGAAGGGGTTATGCTTGTGTTTCTACTGTTACAGGTCCTAGATGGCTGCCCGCGAAGTGGGTTCGACCGTGGCTTGCCCGCAGTAACCCGGAGCAACCACCGAGTGACCCGCCGAGTGACCCGGAGGACACAAACCAGGACGACGATACTCCAGACCTTCGTTTTCTTTTCATTTGAGATCAAGATGTGTTGGATAATTGGACTACTGTTTTGTGTGATTTTAGTACCTGCTGCAGCTGCGCCGGATTTAGAGCAGCGCTTGCGCTATAATATTTGGGTGCGACTGGCTAATGTGCTTAATCAATCTGAATTTTGCTTAACTGTCGCACCCGATATGCATGGTTTGTTGGGCACATGCCTTGTGCCTGTTTGTAAAGCACCGGAAGATTTGCCTATACCGAAAACTTCTGGCTTGTGTAATTTGCAATGGTATCGGACGGCGTCCAATGAATCTATAATACAATATGACCAGCTGTTTAATTGGGGTGGTACCCCCAGTTATTCTCTTCCCCCGGACGCTGTGCAACTTTATACCCCCTTTGTTGCCAATCATCCCAATAATACGTGTGCGCGCATGGTAAATTGTTCCAATCATCGCCCACTAAAAGGCTGCTTGCGCACTGGGCCAATACGCTGGAATTGTACAACCCCTCAAAATGTAACCAGTAATTATGCTCATGTCCCTTTGCCTAGTGGGTGGTTTTTTACCTGTGGAAGCCGTACATTTAATTATATTCCTGCCAATTTGTCTACTACCCAATGTTGCCTTAGTCGCCTGGTTCCTATAATGCCTTCAGCAACCTTGCTTGATCGAACCACCCACTCACGAGCTAAACGAAGTGCTTCCCCTTTGACCCCTGAATGTAATGGGAATGTGACCCTGCTTAGTAAGGCTGAATATGTTTCTTTAGCTGCTTCATTGGTGGGTCTTCCGGGGTTGGCAGTAGGATATGGGAGAAATTTGGCCGAGCTTGCCTGTCTATTGGCTAAAACCATTAATACCACATCTAGTGCTATTGGATTATTGAACCAGGAACAGCAGGAGTTGCGGCATGCTGTCCTGGATAATAGAGCAGCTATTGATTTTTTGTTGTTGCAAGAACATTTGGGATGTGAGGCTGTAAAGGAAATGTGTTGTTTTAATTTGACTGATAATAGTAATCGTATTCAACAGCAAATCGCTATGCTTAAAGCTTATGCGCTAAGCATAAAACAAGATAATGATCCCCTGTGGGCTTGGCTCGCAGGTTTTGGTTGGCCCAGCTGGCTTGTGTTTTTAGCTCATACATTTATTATTGTTTTGCTGGGCATCCTGTTATTGATACTTTTTATTCCTTGCATAATTCAATGTATTCAGCGCAGCTTGCAGCGCCTTGTAGACTCTGCATTTAATAAAAAGGGGGGAATTGTGGGCAACTATCGTGTATTTTAGGCCGCAATTTGTCAAGTCAGTCTGGAAAAATACTGGGACCCTTGCTATAATCATGTGACTGTCTGAGTTTTATCTGACCTTGCATAGTACAGTAAACAGGACCTTTTATGGTGCCTACAGGATTGTTGCTTTGTGCATGCTGCGCGCGTGATAGTATGCTTTTGTCCAATTATATGATCAGTATGTATAACGTCAGTATGCATGGCTAGCCCTTATGTAACTGAAATCAACTATATAAGGAAGTAGAAGTAAAAATAAAGAAGAAGCTTTTTTACTTGCTTACAGCTGTGTTGTGTGAGAATTTTCTGTGCTCCGCATTGAGACACCACACCCCCCCACTGCATTCCTGGGTGTCTGGGTGAGAAGGCAATGGAACTTGGGGAGGAGGGCTGTTGGTTACATAGGGGCTGTAGCAGCAGTCTGTGCTCCTGCTACCTTTCCTGCAGCTCAACCATACGCTGGAGGATGAGTTTGATCTTCCAGCAGCCTGAGCATCGACTCTTGCCTTCTGTCAGCAAGCTGATGCCACCTATCATCTTCAACCCGCCACTTACTCTCTTCAGCCTACCATGTACACTCTCCAGCCCGCCACCTCTCCTCACGTTCATATTGTGCTTTCCTGCACTCTGACATTGTCTGCCTCCACGCATTCTGCTGTGCTCTGTCAGTGTGGGAGGACAGCAGGAGCTCAGAGAACATTTCATCCCGAGTGCGTTTTTTTCGCTTTCTAATCTTTGCTAGCCTCTGCGAAGGAGAAACCATTTGCAGCTGGTGGAGGAAAAGGGAAAGTGGTAGTTAAAAAGGCACATTTTGGGGAGCAATGGGTATACTCTTTCACGTTAAACCTTGCTGTTCACATTACACAGCACATGTGTTTTTGTTACAAGGTCGCATTTTGCCTCTTGTATTGAGGGTCTGCTGGTTTGGTGCGAGAGATCACTCATACTTCCCCGCTCCCCCCACCACGTGGCTAACAGAGGGGAACATTTCTGTTCAGCTACAGCCAAACAGGCGAGCAGGAACGGGAACCTCTGAATGTCCACTTAATAAAAGCACCCTATTTCAAGCAGGTGACCATGAATGATATCACTCTGCTGAGGATAACGCAGTGAGATAAAGAACAGATGTTGTTTGAATGCCAGCAAACACAGGGACCATATGCTGCCATGCTTTGTTATGCAATGATTCCAGACTACGTGTTACTGGCCTGGTGTGGTAAAGTGTCCTACCATGGCAGATGGAATAAGGCCGCCCTCCCCAGAAACCTTTTGAAAAGGCTTTGGGAGTACATCCAGGAGAGCTTTATGGAGATGTCCCTGGAGGATTTCCGTTCCATTCCTATACACGTTAACAGACTTTTCCAGTAGCTATACTGGCCGGGAATGCCAGGGCAAATTAATCATTAAACACGCTTGCTTTTAAACCATGTGTAATATTTACAAAGGCACACTCACCAGAGGTCCCTTCTCCACCTTCAGGGTCCGGGAGCATGCCTTGGGTGGTTTCAGGGGTTACTGGCTCCAGGTCCAGGATGAGAAACATATCTTGGCTGTTGGGGAAACCGGTTTCTCTGCTTCCTTGCTGTGAGCTATCTTCAATCTCTTCATCATCATCATCTTCCTTGTCCCCAAAACCCGCTTCCGTGTTGCATGATTCTCCATTGATGGAGTCAAAGCACAGGATTGGGGTAGTGGTGGCTGCACCCCCTAGCATGGCATGCAGCTCATCATAGAATCGGCATGTTTGGGGCTCTGATCCGGAGTGGCCGGTTGCCTCTCTGTTTTTTTGGTAGCCTTGCCTTAGCTCCTTAATTTTCACGCAGCACTGCTTTGCGTCCCTGTTATGACCTCTGTCCTTCATGCCCTTTGAGACTTTTTCTAATGTTTTGGCATTTTGTTTACTGGAACAGAGTTCAGCTAGCATGGATTCATCTCCCCATATGGCGAGGAGAGCCTATACCTCCTGTTTGGTCCATGCTGGAGCTCTTTTGTGATCCTGGGACTCTATCATGGTCACCTCTGCTGATGAGATCTGCACTCACCTGCACCTTGCCACACTGGCCAAACAGGAAATATGATTCAAAAGTTCATGGGCCTTTTCCTGTCTTCTTGGTCAGTGCATCTGAGTTGAGAGCGCTGTTCAGAGCGGTCACAGTTGAGCACTCTAGGATAGCTCCCGGAGGCCAATACCATCAAATTGCATCCACATTACCCCAAATTCGACCCAGCAAGGCTGATTTCAGTACTAATCCCCTTGTCGGAGGTGGAATAAAGAAAACGATTTAAAGAGCCCTTTCAGTCAAAAAAAAAAGGGCTTCATCGTGTGGCCGGGTCCAGGCTTAAATCGAGGTAACGCTGCTAAATTCGACCTAAAATCACCGTGACTGAGTTTTAAAGTGTTAGTAATAAAATAATAAAATAACAGTGGAGAGTGCTGGGAAGGAAGAAAGTGTTAGTGCCCCAAGCCCTAACTCACTTTCATACTCACACCTGCACTACCCGAAGCTGGCCAAGCCTGGGTGTAATGTAAGAAGAAGAGAGGGAAGGGTGGACAGGAGTTCTTGTCCCGTGCATGGATTGTCCAGGGTCCGCTGTTGATTTCCGACTTGCTTCAGCTCTTGAGAGGGTTTTAAGTCCTGGGGTCCTTTGGGGCATCTTGTTTAGGGACTTCTGTTCCTGGTGCTTTTTGTACCAGTTTAAACTAGCCTTCCATGGCTGTTTTAGCTTTCTCAAAACACACCAGCCTCGGGGACGCAAAATGGTTGTCATCCTCCTGCCCCGCGCTTGCCTTCACTGTCTCGCTTGTTTTTGCAGCCTCTGCAGTCCTGTTCAGCTGAATCCTACTTTCTCATGGCTGGTCGGGGTGGAGTAGGCCCCCATCTTTCTTGGCTGGCAGCCGAGAGTCAGATGTGTGCTGCAGCCTTGAGCTGGAGTCAGCATCTTATTTTTGGACTGAGGTAGCCCATTCTCTGCTCTCTTTCTCCCTCTTTGGTCTCTCACAACCTGCAAAAGAATCTTTCACTCCATACCTTTGACCCTTCCCGACATGCTTTGCAATGCCTGCACCAGTGTTAGCAACATACAAGGCTGATCTGCCTCCCTGTGGGACCCTCTGAGGGAGGGGTTCCTTGGGGCTGTGACAGCAAGCACTCTGTCTGTTTGATTCCATTGATTAGAGGTGTTGAAATGAAGGAAAAGCCACAGGCATAGATCCAAATCCAAAAGGGATTTTCCAGAGGTGCCATTTTCTCAAGCAGAAGAATGACGCTCCATGGTCCTCCCTTCACCTGTCTGATTCACTTGCTGGGACCAAAGAAGCAGGGGCAAGCACCAGAAGCTGCAACAGGGTTGAGTAGAAGACCCACAGGAGGGAGAGGAAAGGTTCAAACCACTCCCAACATCATTCCATGAAGCTCCTTTTGCTGTTGGAGATGGAACAAATAATGCCAGCAGGCCCTTTAAAGGTGCCTACCAGTTGATCTGCCTGCTTGCTGCTCCCACTATGTTCAACCCTGGAATAAGCATACATGGAAGCAACACCTACACAGAAACAGGGCAGTAGCAAATAACAATGGTGGTCTCTTTTCCCAGTCACTGGCAGATGTGCTATAGATGGGTGAGAACACAAAGGGAGGAAGAGAAGGGCAGAGACTACAGGGATTATGAGTGATGAGTAAAGTGTGCCAGAACCACTAGGAACTTAGAGTTGGAGGGAGGGGGGAAGCAGCATGGATTGTGAATGGGGAAAGGGTAAGGAGAGAGTGTTATGATTTAGAATTGGTTTTTTGAATGGCAAAAGAAGCAGAGCAGAAAAAAAAATCAACATTGACTTTGTACTTGGGGATGCATAAGGGTATTATTGCAATGTGGAGTCACCACCAGAAGCATAGCAGTTAGGTGAGAGCAGAACCATGACAGAAGGAAACTAAAAATGTTTGCATCCTGTATAGCTAGGTGTGTGACAAGGCAAGATACCATAAAGTAGTCCACAGCATTAAAGCCTTTACTAACATCAAGGAGGGCGTGCCATGAGGAGTAGAGAGTAGGTGGTCATTGCTTACAAAAAGAAAAATGCCCTTTGTGGACATAGAAAGACATATTGTACTTGTTCACAATATGATGAGATTTCCAGGTCTAAGTGTAGACACACACAGGGGACACACAGCATTGTTTTTTCAGGCACCAGCTTATGTTCTTAAGGATCTGTAGCTGGTTTGACATTTGAATAATAAGGAGAACCTGAGATACAGGACACATTGTAGATTGGCTAAAACTACACTTTATAAGAGCAGTTTTGTTTAGCCTGCCAGAAAGAAGAGCTACATTATTGGTTGAAATATCCTGGAATACTGTGATGTCACACTTGCGGGACCTGAATATTCTAGAATTGGCCAAGCCTGGGACTTTATTCATTTCCCTGGTTTTCTAGATAGACTTTCCGGTATGTGCAGAAAAAAATTCAAAAGCCCAGGAAAGATCAAATATCTGACCCAGCTTCTGCCAAATCCTGACTAGAGAAAATGTGCACTTAGTTGTTCCTAAACAATATTAATAATTTTCTCATTTCTTTTTCTTATACCTCTTCTATTAGTTTCTTTCTTCTTTCATAATACAATGTTTCAAGTAAATCTTTGTGTTGCCTAAGTCAAAGGAACAAAAAGACCCTTTCCCTGGGAGACCTTTCTCCATCCTCGCTTTTGCATCTGATCGACTAAGCTCTCTATTTTCAACAGTAGTCACTCAGCAGCTCTCTAGCCTGCAACAAATGTCAAGGTTTTAACAGGTGATGGTTGGAGGTCTAGTTGTCACCAGAGATGACCAGGTGGAAGCACTTTTATTCATTCATGGCTTGCAGCAGAAAGCACAGGAGTTTCCCACATACTCCTCAGAAGCTTGTCAGTACTTCACTGGGGCTAGAACACTGACAGTTTCAATATGCAGTCCATTGAATTTGCAAGGTTATTTCTGCTAGTGTTACAGTATCAGGGTTCACATGCTACTTTAAATATCAGATCTGAAAACAAAAAATCAAAATTACTTGCAGCAAAAGGAATTAATGTTGGTCAGATTATTTGCTGTAGCAGAGTTCTCCTTACTTTCAGGTGCATTCTGTTTGGTTACGGTAATCATCCCAGGATGATTTTTCCACTATTAAATGACAAAGATTTTCAGCTTCTTTCTGTGAAATGTGTCAAGTTTTAAAGACTGAGTTAGGAAAGTTACGTTAATTGTTTCCACCAGTGCATTCATGCTTCATTTCTCATAGTGTATGTGCAAAGAATTCTGAGTGCGGAATTAAAGTAGGTATCTGCATGGAACAGTGACTTGACAGTCTCAGTGGATGAAGAATGAACGAGGTGACTGTACTTGTATTTATTGTGCATGCAATTTTATTTCACTGACGGAACTGTGCTGTTTGGTAGTGCTTTTAGGATTGTAATCAAATAAGCACACCCTTTCAATTTTTTTTTCTAATAGCTGATTTGCCCAGTGCATTCATTCTACAAGTGGAGCATTTAAATGTATCTTTGAATTCCTCTTCTGCGCAAAATTTTCATGATAAGTCGTCTGAACATGATGTCCTTACTGTTAAGTACAAATATACTGTGTTTTCATATTTATTGTGTTTTTATGGATTATTTCAGTTTCCATTTTTAGTTAGCAGTATTGTGATAATTCATAGCACCCCAAATGAAGATCAGGGCACATGTGCAAGGTACTGTACGTATATTTTTAAGAGTCCCTACCCCAAAGAACTTAAACTGTAAATAGACAAGACAGACAAAGGGTGGGAGAAAAACAGTAATATCCCCATTTTACAGATGGGGAACAGAGACACAGGGAGGCTGAATTACTTTCCTAGGGGCACAGAGAGAGTCTATTGGAAAATCTGGAATTCAATACAACTCCCTGAGTCCCAGAGCAGTGCCTTAAGCTTAAGACCATCTTTCCTCTCTTGATTTATGTTTAGCACTGCCTGTCTGTATATGTTTGCTAGAAAAAACAGGAGGCTTTGTGAAGTCAGTATATTATTTTATCATTTTTAATGCTATGTTTTTAAAACAGATAGTCAAGGAGTTAGAATAGCATTTTGTGATAAGGATATGAAAATTGGATTGGCATATACACATGCTGAAGATGACATTCCATTTAAAGGATGTTGCCCCCAATATTAGTTATATCTGAATGATCAGATTTTAAGATGGTCACCTGGACTTTCAAATTAGCATATTTTAATTGAATATTAAGAAGTTGTTCATAGTTATTACCACCAGATGTTTGGTCCTCTTCTTTCCCATCAGGGCACCTAGTCCATCTGATGCTATAGAATCACTGTGGCTCAGGGGTTCCCCATGCTCTTTGGTGGTGCCCAAGGGGTCAAGGAGGGTCCCAATTGAACATTGGAAAGGTCTTCACACCAGAAAGTCTGAAGTTCAATTAGGCAAAGTAGGTTTTGGTGTCAGCAGGGTCCTGGGACTGTGAAGATGCCACTTGTAATCCAGGTGCCTCCCATGGATCGAACTTTTCCCCAGGAAGGTGCTGTTCTTCCACCAGCCCATGTAGATCAGAGTCGCATTTAGCTACAGAAGATGAATATTGGGCTCATAAATCACTGGGATCATTTTGATCTCTGAAAATTCCTGCAGCTTCCAATATCTCCTCCTTTTGTAAACAGTGAAGCTTTTGTCTGACCCCTTGACCCTCTTTTTTTTTTTTAAAATCCCTATCTCATAAACATAAATATGCTCTTTGGAAAAGGGACTCTTTTTAGATACCATCTGTCATTTTCGGGGCACTACTGCAACATACTGTAACGCACTCAGATCTACATTAATTCAGAGTCTTAAAATAAATTATTATTATTATTCTAGTCAAAATACAACTGTTCTTTTAAAAAATAGATAAAAATAACATGAATAGAAAACCTTGTAACTAGACTGCCAATAAATAACCACACTCCTTCAGGGCTGAAAAGCCCAATAAAGTCATTGATTTGTACTCAGCTTTTCCTTCTTCTTTTTTTTCTGATGGCATATATTTTAGGGCCTGATCCAAAGTCCAGTGTGAGTCTTTGACCCAACTTCAGTGGCTTTAGAGATCAGTCCTGTAGTGTTCTGTGCTGCTTGCATGTCTTTTGGCAAGCCCCATGTCATGGTATAATTCCTCACTCTGAACCTTAGCATCCAAAAGATGGGGTACCAGCATGAATTCCTCTAAGCTCAATTACCAGCTTAGTACTTGTAGCGCTGCCACCAACCAGGAATTCCAGTGCCTGGTACACTCTGGTCCCCCCAATACCTTGCCCGGGGACCCCCAAGACCCAGTCCCTCTGGATCTTAACACAAGGAAAGTAAACCCTTTCCCTCACCGTTGCCTCTCCCAGGCTTCCCCTCCCTGGGTTACCCTGGAAGGTTACTGTGATTCAAACTCCTTGAATCTTAAAACAGAGAGGAAAATTCACCTTCCCCCCTCCTTCTCTCTCCCCCTCCCAGACTCTCCCTGAGAGAGAAAGTAATCCTAACACAGAGAGAAAACTAACCTTTCTCTCCCCCTTCCCTCCTTTCTCCCCACCAATTCCCTGGTGGATCCAGACCCAGTCCCCTGGGGTCTCACTAGAATAAAAAAAACCAATCAGGTTCTTAAACAAGAAAAGCTTTTAATTAAAGAAAGAAAAAACAGTTAAAATTATCTTTGTAAATTTAAGATGGAATATGTTACAGGGTCTTTCAGCTATAGACACTGGGAATACCCTCCCAGCCTAAGTATACAAGTACAAATTAAAATCCTTTCAGCCAAATACAAATTTGAACTCCTTCTAGCCAAATACACATTTGCAAATAAAGAAAACAAACATAAGCCTAACTCGCCTTATCTACCTAGTACTTACTGTTCTGGACATATAAGAGACTGTATCAAAGAGATTGGTTGTGCGTCTGGTCACTCTCAGAACCCAGAGAGAACAACCACCAAAATCTAACAGCACACACAAAAACTTCCCTCCCTCAAGATTTGAAAGTATCCTGTCCCCTGATTGGTCCTCTGGTCAGGTGACAGCCAGGCTCACTGAACTTGTTAACCCTTTACAGGCAAAAGAGACATGAAGTACTCCTGTTCTATTAACCCGTAACTATCTGTTTATGACACCCCACCACAGAGTTATGGAGATGACCACTCATTTTGCTGGGTTGCAGCATGCAGTGTGGTCCTCAGCTAAGTGCTGCAGCTGCTGTCAGCCTCTTGACAGTCTGATGAAATTTCAGGTTCTGCAGTAAAGATCTGATGACACTGTGTAGCCCTGAGTGCGGAGGTTTAGAAGCACAATTTCTGAACTATTTTAAATGTTTGCCATGCACCAGAGATTAGAACCCGGCCCCAGGAGTGCCTTCATCTCCTCTTTGCAGTATGTTCATCTTCTATCAGTCCATCAAGCAAGGTTCTCTCCTTCTTCTCAAAATCAGTTTCATGTGCCTGGCCAGATTCCCATGGTATATTAATGGTAAATAATCTAAAACTTGCTTAACCTACTTGGAGGATGTCATATATAGAGATAAATGCTTTTTAATGTCTCTTGAGACATTTGTTCTAAACTTGTAATTGCTTGTTGATAAAAGCTCTGCCTCAGAATCAAGTGCTGCCACATCTCTGTGTATATGTAGTTAAATTGGTTGAAATCTTGGACCTGTTAAAGTCAATGGGAGTTTTAGTATTGACTTCAGAGGGGGCAGGATTCAACCCATCATGTCTATGAAACGTTGTATGTAGTTGTTCTTCTTCGAGTGATTGCTCACATCCATTCCAGTTAGGTGTGCGCGCCGCGCGTGCACGTTCGTCGGAAACTTTTTACCCTAGCAGCTCCAGTGGGCCGGCAGGTCGCCCCCTAGAGTGGCGCCGCCATGGCACCTGATATATACCCCTGCCGGCCCACCCGCTCCTCAGTTCCTTCTTACCGCCGTGTCAGTCGTTGGAACTGTGGAGCGCGGCATAGCTGTCCTCCACGTCCCTAGCTCTCCTTGTTCTACGGTTGATAGTTGTAATTAGTAGTTAAGTGTAGTTAGTTATATAGTTAATAGTGTAAATAATATTGTAGATATTTGTTAGCCGGTTTGGGCCGTAGCCCTTCCCGGCACTCGGCACCAGGCTCATGCCTGGTTCGCCGGGCTTCAAGCAATGTGCGGCCTGTAAGAAGCCGATGCCGACCAGCGACCCTCACGACGAGTGTCTAAAGTGCCTGGGGGAATCGCACAGATCGGACAAGTGCCGCATTTGTAAGGCTTTTAAGCCTAGAACAAAGAAGGAGAGAGACCAGAGACTTAGGACTCTCCTCATGGAAGCGGCACTCGACCCGGCAGCTTCGCAGGCCGTCATCTCGACACCGGCACCGGATCACGCCGGCACCGGAAAGACTCCCCGGCACCGACCTTCCCCGGCACCGGGTGCAGAAGCAAGACCCTCAAAGTCTGCAACTCCATCCAGGCAGACTCGAGTGGAGCGCCCGGCACCGACATCTGCCGCGGCGCTACCGGCACCGTCGACTCCGGGCCCGGAGGGTCCGTCGAGTCCGGTCCCGCCGAGCTCCCCCATAAGATCTGGGGTTGAGCTATTGGTCCCATCGACGCCGGAGACCTTCGCCTCGGCACGGGACCTCATTGCCCTGACTGAGTCAACTCAACCTCCACCCCCGGTACCTCCGGTGCGGGTAGCGTCCAGGGGCAAACCTATGATGAGAGCGCCGTCTCGGGACTCACGCTCGCTGTCGAGGTCCCGACACCATGGTCGCTCAAGATCCCGCCGCCGCTCGCAGTTCCGGCACCGCTCCCCTCGGCGGTACCGGTCGTACTCGCGGCACCGATCGGCTTCCAGACGGTCACGGTCTGGTTCCAGCCACCGATACTGGCACCGGGACTCTAGGAGCCAGTCCCGCCGTCGATCAGCACACCGGTCGACCTCCCGGCACCGAGCTGGTGGCAGGTCCCGGTCCCGGTCGACCTCCCGACACCGCGTCGGTGGCAGGTCCCGGTCCCGATCCCGGCACCGAGTCAGCGGCCGGTACCGGTCCCGATCCCGGCACCGAGTCCAAGACAGACCCCGGTCCCGATCCCGGCACCGGTATGACTCCCGGTACCGGTCCCCGGCACCGAGAACATCTTCGGCACCAGGACGCGGAGACTCTTACCAGCCGCGGTCGGCCCCTCCATGGCCTTCCAGACAGCCGTCGGTGTCATCGCAGGCGGACAGTGTATATGCGCTGGGCACTGACAGACAAGCGGCCCTTTTTCAAGACCCTCCGCAACAGGACCAGGGTCCGCAGCAGTGGGGATTCTGGACACCCTGGGCGTACCATCAAGCCCAGGGCCCCCAACAGCTTCCTCCTAGGCCTGCAACGGCAGAGCACAGGGCGCCGGAGGCGTCGTTGTCTCGCCCCCCTCCCTCCCCGGACGGGGAGGACGGGTCAAAGCAACAAGACCCTGATCTCCCTCCTGAGCCAGAGGCGAGGGCTGAGGCGGACCCCTCGCTGGACTCTCTCTTGCCGGGGGTCTCCTCATCGTCTTCTCCCGATGAGGCGGTGGCTGGCACTTCCTCTAATAGCCCTCCTCCGCTAGATCTCAGGGCACATCAGGACCTCCTCAGGCGCGTAGCACAGAATTTGAGCCTGCAAGCTGAGGAGGTCTCTGAGATCGAGGACCCCGTCGTCAGCATCCTCTCCTCCGATGCTCCCACCAGGGTCGCCCTGCCCTTCATTCGGACGATCCAGGCCAACGCCAATACGATCTGGCAATCGCCGGCCTCCATCCCCCCTACTGCACGGGGCGTCGAAAGGAAGTACATGGCCCCCTCCAAGGGCTATGAGTACCTCCATATTCACCCGACACCATGCTCCCTGGTGGTACAGTCGGTGAACGAGAGGGAGCGTCATGGGCAGGAAGCCCCAGACCCCAAATCCAAGGAAGCCAGGCGTATGGACCTCCTCGGCCGCAAGGTTTATTCGGCGGGGGCCCTTCAGCTCAGGGTTTCCAATCAGCAAGCACTTCTTAGCCGCTACGCCTTTAACTCTTGGGTGGCAGCGGATAAGTTCAAAGAGCTGCTGCCACAAGAGGCGCGACAAGAATTTGCGGCGATTCTTGACGAGGGCAAGAAGGTTGCACGAACCTCGTTGCAGGCCTCCTTGGACTCTGCAGACTCGGCTGCCCGTACCCTCGCCTCGGGGGTGACGATGCGCCGCATCTCCTGGCTTCAGGTTTCTGGCCTTCCACCGGAGCTCCAATACACCATCCAGGACCTCCCGTTCGAAGGCCAGGGCCTGTTCTCGGAGAAGACAGACCCCAGACTGAAAAGTCTTAAGGACAATCGGGTCATTATGCGCTCCCTTGGGATGCACACGCCTGGGACGCAACGCAGACCCTTCCGGCCGCAGCAACAGCAGCAGCGTCGGCCGTACCCCCAGTTCCGCCAGCGGCAGGACCTTAATAGGCGCCGCGGCAGAAATGGCAGGCGCAGGCCGTCGGGCAATCAAGGGGGGCAAAACCAAAGCTCCTCTAAAGCCCCACCTGGACCCAAACCTTCGTTTTGAAGGTGCGCCCGAGGGCGTAGTACCAGTATCCCCCATGGATCCTTCCCCCCCGTTTTCCAACCGCCTTTCGTTTTTACTCCAGGCATGGTCCCGGATAACATCCGACCGCTGGGTCTTACGCACGGTGCAGACGGGATACCGCCTGCAGTTTGTATCATTTCCTCCCTCCCACCCCCCTTCCTCGTCCCTCTTCAGGGACCCCTCTCACGAGCAATTCCTTCGACAGGAGGTACAGACGCTCCTCGACAAAGGAGCTATAGAGGCGGTTCCGGAGAACGAGAGAGGCAAGGGGTTTTATTCCTTGTCTTTCTGATCCCCAAGGCCAAGGGAGGCCTCAGGCCTATCCTCGACCTGCGAGAGCTCAACAAATATCTAGTAAAGTTGAAGTTCCGCATGGTATCCCTGGGGACCATTATCCCATCCCTGGATCCTGGAGACTGGTATGCCGCCCTCGACATGCAGGACGCTTGTTTTCATATTGCCATATGGCCACACCACAGACATTTCCTTCGGTTCGTGGTCGACCGCCATCACTACCAATTTGCGGTCCTCCCATTTGGCCTTTCTACGGCTCCGAGGGTATTCACAAAATGCATGGCTGTCATTGTGGCACATCTTCGGCGCAGTCGCATTCACGTGTTCCCTTACCTCGACGATTGGTTAATTCGGGGCACGTCAGAGCTGCAGGTCCGCAGCCACGTCCGCAGGATCACCGGCCTGTTTGCTACCTTGGGCCTCATGATCAACGTGGACAAGTCCACCCTGCTCCCCTCCCAGAGGGTGGAGTTCATTGGGGCCGTCCTGGACTCCACCGTGGCCAGGGCCCTTCTGCCGTTGCCCAGGTTCCAGTCGTTGTCGGCGATCGTTCAGCGCTTGCTGGCAGCCCCCCTGACATCCATATGGACATGCCTAACCCTGTTAGGCCATATGGCAGCCTGCACGTTTGTGACCGGGTATGCACGGCTCCGCATGAGGCCCCTCCAGTCTTGGCTCATTGGACATTACCGGCCGGCAAGGCAGTCACTAGACATGCTGATCACAATCCCCCAGGGGGTGTTGGATTCTCTCAGATGGTGGCTAGACCAGTCCGTCGTGTGTGCGGGGCTCCCATTCCACCCACCCCAGCCCTTGGTGTCCCTAACGACGGATGCCTCAGATCTCGGCTGGGGGGCCCACCTGGGAACCCTGAGGACACAGGGCTTGTGGTCCCCACAGGAGGTGGAGCTACATATCAACATGCGGGAGTTGAGAGCGGTCCGCCTTGCTTGTCAAACGTTCTGTCACCAGCTTCGGGGTCGTTGTGTCGCGGTATTTACCGACAACACAACGACCATGTACTATATCACCAAGCAGGGTGGCACCAGATCCTCTCCCCTATGTCACGAGGCGATGCGACTCTGGGACTTTTGTATAGCCCACTCCATTCACCTCATGGCTTCCTTCCTCCCCGGAGTACGGAACACGCTGGCGGACCGCCTGAGCAGATCCTTCCTCGCGCACGAGTGGTCCCTCCGCCCGGACGTCGCCCTCTCGATTTTCCAGAGGTGGGGTTGTCCCCACATGGACCTCTTCGCGTCCAGGGGGAACAGGAAATGCCAGGCGTTCTGCTCCTTTCAGGGCCGGGAACCCGGGTCTATAGCGGACGCCTTCCTTATTCCGTGGACGACCCACTTGTTCTACGCGTTCCCCCCGTTCCCGCTGGTCCACAAGGTCCTTCTGAAGGTGCGCAGGGACAGGGCCCGCGTGATCATGGTAGCCCCAGCGTGGCCCAGGCAACATTGGTACCCCATGTTGCTGGACCTGGTCATAGCCGACCCAGTTCCCCTGCCCCTTCACCCGGACCTGATCACCCAGGACCACGGAACTCTCTGTCACCCGGACCTCCAGTCGCTGCACTTAGCAGCGTGGCTCCTGCGTGGCTGACCAGTTCCGAGTTGCGCTGCTCCACCCCGGTACGTGAGGTACTCTTGGGCAGCAGAAAGCCTTCCACTAGAGCGACGTACTCGGCCAAGTGGAAGCGTTTCTCCTGTTGGTGCGTGGAGAAGGGTCTCCTCCCGATGGAAGTTTCGGTGGCCAATATTTTGGACTATATTTGGTCCCTTAAGCAACAGGACCTGGCGATATCGTCCCTGCGGGTCCACCTGGCGGCTATCTCCACCTTTCACCCGGGTGGGGATGGCCGGTCCGTTTTCTCTCACCCTACGGTGTCTAGATTCCTTAAGGGGCTGGAACGTCCGACCCCCTGCCCCTACCTGGGATCTTAACCTGGTGTTGTCTCGGCTCATGGGGCCCCCCTTTGAGCCGCTAGCTACTTGCTCCCTGCTCTATCTTTCTTGGAAGACTGCCTTTTTAGTAGCTATTACCTCAGCTAGACGGGTGTCGGAACTCCGGGCTCTCACGGTAGATCCCCCGTATACAGTCTTCCATAAAGATAAGGTGCAGCTGAGACCGCACCCTGCCTTTCTCCCCAAGGTGGTCTCAGCCTTTCACGTCAACCAGGAGATCTTCCTCCCAGTTTTTTTCCCAAAACCTCATTCTTCACGCAGGGAGCAACAACTCCACTCGCTAGATGTCCGTCGGGCTCTCGCGTTTTATGTGGAGAGGACCAAACCGTTCCGCAAATCCCCCCAGCTTTTCATGGCAGTAGCGGACCGCATTAAGGGGCTTCCCATTTCCTCGCAGAGGTTATCCTCATGGGTAACATCCTGTATCAGGACCTGCTATGACTTGGCTCACGTTCCTACGGGCTGTGTGACTGCGCACTCTACCAGGGTGCAGGCGTCGTCGCTGGCTTTCCTCGCCCGTGTGCCCATCCAGGAAATCTGTCGGGCAGCGACCTGGTCATCGGTCCACACCTTTGTTTCCCACTACGCCCTGGTCCAGCAGTCCAGAGAGGACGCGGCCTTCGGATCTGCAGTGCTCCATGCCGCTACTTCTCACTCTGACCCCACCGCCTAGGTATGGCTTGGGATTCACCTAACTGGAATGGATGTGAACAATCACTCGAAGAAGAAAAGACGGTTACTCACCTTTGTAACTGTTGTTCTTCGAGATGTGTTGCTCACATCCATTCCACACCCGCCCTCCTTCCCCACTGTCGGAGTAGCCGGCAAGAAGGAACTGAGGAGCGGGTGGGCCGGCAGGGGTATATATCAGGTGCCATGGCAGCGCCACTCTAGGGGGCGACCTGCCGGCCCACTGGAGTTGCTAGGGTAAAAAGTTTCTGACGAATGTGCACGCGCGGCGCGCACACCTAACTGGAATGGATGTGAGCAACACATCTCGAAGAACAACAGTTACAAAGGTGAGTAACCGTCTTTTACTGTTCCCAGTGTGCATTGTACCTTGCCCCTCCCGCCCCCCTTCATTCACTTCCATGAGCTCCTTTTACGAGCCACCAGTCTGTGCCTGCCCTTCTCTCCAGGCAGAACGTCCAGTTCAGCCCACTTTTAGCCTGGATCACCAGGTTACAGCACTTCAGTTCCCAGAAGCATATTACCTCTTCAGGTCCAACTGAATTCAGACCCTGCTTCAGAATTCTGTCTGGAAGCTTATGACTAGTATGAAATTGCAATGACTTAGCATAGCTTTTCAAAACAAGTATGATTTATTTATTATTGGGAGACAAATTGAGAGACAAGGGATAAAATAACAAAAGCTGAAACACATACTATCTTATCTAAACTTTGATTTTTTTCTAGCCAATTTTAGATAGAGTCACAGCATTGGGATGGGCGAGATAGAGTGCACTCCTGCAGCCTTTATCAGTCAGTGTCTCTCTCCCCTTAAAGTTTCAGGTTGTCTTGTTAATCATTCCAAAGTCATTTTGTTCAGAGTTCTGCCTGAAGATCTCCTAGGGTTTGGAGCAGAGCTTCTGAACCTGAACAAACAAGTTTATATGTTTCTCCAGAGGGTATTGGAGTTATTCTTCCCACAGTAGATTGTTGGTATTGTCCCTTTGAGCTTCAGGGAATTGAATTCTGCCTATAACCAGAGTCTGTGGGTTTCTGAGGATTTAATATTAACTACCTTTTAGCCAGTCATACAATAACCCCCAAACCCAGAGAGATAATTTTTATGGGTGTAATCTATGTCTGTACCTAATACAGATAATTCCCACATTCTTCACAGCGTTCAGTTGCTGTGGCTGCTATCAGATGATAGATGACACTTACAATAAAAAACAGTTATTTCAATGGAAGGCCAAAATCTAACCCTTTTTAAAAATAATGGGAAAGTGTTATTTTAGTCTCTTCATTTCAAAATGGCAGAATCGTTTTTGCTTAAACTTTACAAAAGACATAAGACCTGAATGATTAAATGTTTTATTTGTAATACATTCCTTGTGTGTGTATGTGTAACATTTGATCTATGTGTGGCATAAATTTAAATAGCACTAGCAGCAAACTGGAAAAAATTGAAATTAGACAGGGTAATAGTCCCACAACGAAGAGAAGTGCCTTTAACAATGCCAGAGAAAACTTCTTTTGATTTGACTGACTGACTTATGGGGTTGTGAAAACTGTACTTTAAACATGCGCAAGGAAATAAGAGAGAAGGTGTTGCCTTATATCAAACATGTAGACACTTAGACTGAAGTTGAGCTGCAAATAGGGGACAGACTTGTTGAAAGTCTCTGGGTAAGGATAAAGGGGTTAAAAAAACAAGAGTATTTCATGGTAGGGGTCTACTACAGATCACCTACCCAGGAAGAAGAGGTGGATGAAGGTTTTGGTTTTTTTTAAACAACTAACAAAATCATCCAAAGCCCAGGACTTGGTGGTGATGGGAGACCTCAACTACCCAAACATCTTTTAGGAAAGATAGCACAGCAAGGCACAGATTATCCAACAAGTTCTTGGGATGTATTTGTGACAAATTTTTATTTCAGAAGGTGGAGAAAGCTACTAGAGAAGAGATTCTAGATTTGATATTGACAAATAGGAGCAACTGATTAAGAATTTGAAAGTGAACGGCAGCTTGGGTAAAAGTGACCATGAAATGGTAGATTTCATGATGCTAAGGAATCGTAGGAAGGAAAACAGCACAATAAAGATAATGGATTTCAAGAAGGCAGACTTTAGCAAACTCAGGGAATTGGTAGGTAAGGTCCCATGGAAAGCAAGTGTAAGGAAAAAAAAAGTTCATGAGAGTTGGCAATTTTTCAGAGACCTAGTGGCTTGTGCTCTTAATAATCTCACTGAATAGGAAAGACAGCGAGTATGACAGGAGACCACCCTGGCTTAACCAAGAGATCTTCAAAGATCTGAAACTCAAATGAGTCCTAAAAAAAGTCAGAAACTAGGTCAAATTACAAAAGATTTATATAAACAAGTATTTAGGGAAAAATTAGAAAGGCCAAGGCACAAAATGAGATTAAACTAGCTAGAGACATAAAGGGTAGCAAGAAAACATTCTGCAAATACATTAGAAGAAAGAAGAACAAGGATAATATAGACCTGTTACTTGGTGACGGGGGAAATGCAGTAAAAGAAAATGTGGAAATGGCAGAAGTGCTAAATTACCTTTTTGTTTCAATTTTCATCAAAAAAGTTAGCAGCAACTTTACATCTAACATAGCAAATGCCAGTGAAAATGAGGGAGGATAAGAGGCTAAAACAGAGAAAGAACAAGTTAAAAATTGATAAGACAAGTTAGATGTCTTGAAGTCACCAGGGCCTGATGAAATGCATCCTAGAATACTCAAGAAGCTGACAGAGCAGATATCTAAACCATTAGCGATTATCTTCCAAAAGTCATGGAAAACTGAAGAGATTCCAGAGGACTGGAAAAGGGCAAACGTAGTGCCAGTCAATAAAAAAGGAAATAAGGACAATCCAGGGAATTACAGACAAGTCAGTTTAACTTCAGTACCCAGAAAGATAATGGAGCAGATAATTAAGCAATCAATTTGCAAACACCTATAAGAAAATAAGGTGATAAGTAGCAGTCAGCATGGATTTTTTAAGAACAAATTATGTCAAATCAATCTAATAACATTCTTTGACAGTGTAACAAGTCTTGTGGATGGAGGAAAGTGGTAGATGTGGTATATCTTGATTTTAGTAAGGCTTTTGATACTGTCTCGCGTCACCTTCTCATAAACAAAATAGGGAAATACAGTCTAGATGGGGCTAGTATAAGGTGCGTGCATTGCTGATTGGAAAACTGTTCCCAGAGAGTAGTTATCAGTGGTTCACAATCAAGCTGGAAGGGCATATCAAGTGAGGTGCTGCAGAGGTCAGTTTTTGGTCTAGTTCTGTTTAGTATCTTCATCAATTATTTAGATAATGGGATAGAGAATACGCTTATAAAGTTTCAGGGGGTAGCCGTGTTAGTCTGTATCCACAAAAACAACAAGGAGTCCAGTGGCACCTTAAAGACTAACATATTTATTTGGGCATAAGCCCACTTCTTCAGATGTATGGAATAAAAATTACAGATGCCAGCATTATTATATTAACACATGAAGAGAAAGGAGTTAATTCACAAGGGTTGGCAAGGCCAATTCAATCAGTGTAGATGTGGTCCACTCCCAATAATTGATGAGACGATGTCAATTCCAGGAGAGGCAAAGTTGCTTTTATAGTGAGCCAGCCATTCCCAGTTCCTATTCAAGCCCAAATTAATGGTGTTAAATTTTCAAATGAATTTTAGTTCTGCAGTTTCTCTTTGAAGTCTGTTTCCGAAGTTTTTTGTTGACATATGGCTACTTTAAAATCTGTTATAGAATGTCCAGGAAGATTGAAGTGTTCTCCTACTGGC
Source organism: Gopherus flavomarginatus (assembly GCF_025201925.1). Classification (NCBI taxonomy): domain Eukaryota; kingdom Metazoa; phylum Chordata; order Testudines; family Testudinidae; genus Gopherus; species Gopherus flavomarginatus. The sequence goes on along the minus strand of NC_066626.1, from coordinate 14,683,774 downwards.
ATTTGTATGTTACCATTCCTGATGTCTGATTTGTGTTCATTTATTCTTTTATGTAGAGACTGTCCAGTTTGGCCAATGTACATGGCAGAGGGGCATTGCTGACACATGATGGCATATATAACGTTAGTAGCTGTGCAGGTGAATGAGTCCTTGATGGCGTGGCTGGTGTGGTTGGGTCCTCTGATGGTGTCGCTAGAGTAGATATGGTGACAGAGTAGACAACGAGGTTTGTTACAGGGATTGGTTCCCGGGGTTAGTGTTTCTTTGGTGTGATGTGTAGTTGCAGTATCCCTGATGAGGCCACGGCACATCTGGTGGCTGAGCTTTGTGACTTTGTCCTCACCCACAACCATTTCATATTTGGGGGCAACTTATACCTTTGAGTCAGTGCACTGCTATGGTTAACCACATGCAGGGCCGTCTCCAGGCCCCAGCGCGCCAAGCGCTTGCTTGGGGCAGCATGCCGCTGGGGGCGCTCTGCTGGTTGCCAGGAGGGTGGCAAGCGGCTCCGGTGTACCTCCCGCAGGCGTGCCTGTGGATGCTCCACTGGAGTCGTGGGACCGGCGAGCAGCAGAGCACTCCCCGTGGCTTGCCACTGTGCTTGGGGCGGCGAAATGGCTAGAGCCGGCCCTGCCCACATGGCCCCACAGTATGGCAACATTTTTATGGCTAACTTAGAACAACGCTTCCTCAGCTCTCATCCCCTAGCGCCCCTCCTCTACTTGTGCTACATTGATGACATGTTCATCATATGGACCCACCGGAAGGAGGCCCTTGAAGAATTCCACCTGTGTTTCAACAATTTCCACCCCACCATCAACCTCAGCCTGGACCAGTCCACACAAGAGATCCACTTTCTGGACACTACAGTGCAAATAAGTGATGGTCAGATAAATACCATCCTGTACCAGAAACCTACTGACTGCTATACTTACCTGCATGCCTCCAGTTTCCATCCAGGACACATCACGTGATCCAGTGTCTACAGCCAAGCCCTAAGATACAACCGAATTTGCTCCAATCCCTCATACAGAGACAAACACCTACAAGATCTTTATCAAGCATTCTTAAAACTAAAATACCTGGGGAGTGAGGAAACAGATTGATAGAGCGAGACGGGTACCCAGCAGTCACCTACTGTAGGACAGGCCCAACAAGGAAAATAACAGAACACCACTGGCCATCATCACATACAGCCCCCAGCTAAAACCTCTCTCTACAGTGTAACACTGTTGCAAAAAAAGCAAACATCATTCTAGGATGAATTAGCAGGAGTGTTGTAAGCAAGACACAAGAAGTCATTCTTCTGCTCTACTGCACACCAAGTAGGCATCAACCAGAGTATTGTATCTAGTTCTGGTTACCACATTTCAGGAAAGATGTGGATGAATTGGAGAGAGTCCAGATTAGAGCAACAAAAATGATTAATGGTCTAGAAAACGCAACCTATAAGGGAAGATTGAAAAAAACTGGGTTTGTTTAGTCTGGAGAAGAGAAGATTGAGAGGGGACATGATAACAGTTTTCAAATACATAAAGAGTTGTTAGAAGGAGGGAGAAAAATTGTTCTTGTTAACCTCTGAGGATAGGACAAGAAGCAATGGGCTTAAATTGCAACAAGGGCAGTTTAAGTTGGACATTAGGAAAAATTCCTAATGGTCGGGGTAATTAAGCACTTGAATAAGTTGCGTAGGTATGTTGTGGAATCTCTGACACTGGAGATTTTTAAGAGCAGGTTAGACAGCCACCTGTCAGAAATGATCTAGATAATACTTAGGCCTACCTTGAGTGCAGGGGACTGGAGTAGATGACTTCTTGAGGTCTCTTCCAGTCATACGAGCCTATGATTCTATGATTTTGGGAATTTTTTTTTTTGCTTTTTTTTGTTTTTTTACATTTTTCATCAATGGATTTAAAGAAAGATTGTTTACAGTGCTACTTTGGCTTCATACTGAACGTGTGCATCTGCTTAGGTGCACAATGAAAAGGGCAGGACGTCTGTTTCTTTCATTACAATTTAATAAAATATTCCTCTGATTCTCTTGCTGCTGATTTTTTTATACGTTATGTCTGAATTCTCTTCAAACCTATATCTTGTATGAGGGTGAAATGTTTTGCGTTATGCAGGAGGTCAGATTAGATGATCATCATGGTCTTTTCTGGACTTAAAATCTAGAGCAAGGTATCTTCTTTTAAACATAAAAAGCAGCCAAATGCTGTAATGGAACAAACTTTTTAAAAGGTGTGGTACCTAGCTCTGAGATGGGAGAGGTGGGATGGTCTGCACCTATCCAACCCTGGTGGTGTCAGGGGCTTGTTCAGCCCCAGGCGCTGATTAGGGCAGTTTTGAGGGCTGCTGTAATTGTACTCCACCTTGTATTACCTCTAAGGAACTTGTGGGTATGTCTACACATGGCACACTAAGTCTAAGGTTTTGATTCATGTTTGAGCCCCAGCCTGCTTCCGTCCACACACAAATCAGTCTAACTTGGTCAGCAGGCACTCAGGACCCAGGTCCTAGGACTCTCTTTTGGGGGGTCAGTCAGAGCACAACTCCCTCTGTCACTTGGGTCCAAGCCCTGTCATTTTGCAGTGTGGACGCAGGTCAAGCTACAGATGTGAGTCAGAATGTCTGCATAGGGCAATATGCACATGTTAGCATGTCTGTGAGACACGGGTCCAGCAGTTGGAAACCAAGGTTGGAAACATTAAGTCCATAAGCCTGGATCCCGCAGACTTAGGCTTAATGTGCAGTATAGACATACCCTGTATGGCCCAGGGAATAGCTGGGGCATAGTGAGTGTCCTGGCTGCATTCCTTACACCCCTAACGTAATCATGCTTGACCCACACAATCCAATACAGCACCAGCTAGTTCTGCTGCCAGACAGGCACCCCTTTGTAACCTATGAGCAGAGCACCGAGGCATTCACCAGTGTTTAGGATCACCATAAAACTACTGTAGATTTGTAGTGAAAGTGTGAGGAGTTGTGCCACTTTTATGTGTGTTTTATATATGGATGAACAGCCATGGTAGATTAAGTTTGGGAAATCCTGGTGATTTAGGTAGGATTTGAAAAATAAAAATTTGCAATGGAAAAAGCTAGTGTGTATTAAAGTATAATTCTACTTTAAAAAGTGACTCTAAGAGACCAGCTAGAATCTGGCTTCCTCTCAGAAGTATATTGGTTTTGAAGGCTAAGAGTAATACAAAGCAATAAAAACTTTCTCCGATTTCAGGAGGTATGATTCTGAATACACGCAAACAGATCTATTGAGTTAAGTCAGTGCCACTTTTCAGAGTAAAACTCGCTTTAACTCACCATGCCATCTGTTCTAACCCCCATAAATAAATTATCTTCCTGTCTAGAGATCTTAGAGGGTCCAGAAATTGAATAATAACTTGCAGTTATGATATGTTACAAAAAACACATGGTATTGAAATTGTGTTATTTAAGAGCAAGCTGGCAAAAATTAATTCCATTCTTCAGCACTGTCTACTTTAAGAAGTTGCCTGACTGCAATTGGGACTGAAAGTTGAGAGTTTTACAAAAGCACCTAAGGAATTGAGTCAGGAATTGATTAATAAAGGATTAAAGATGGGCAATATTATTAATGCCAATCAACATGAATTTATGGAAAATAGATTTTACCAAACTAACTTTATACATTTTGAATGAGATTACAAAGTTGGATGATAAAGGTAATAGTGTTAGTGTAATATATGTAGACCTCTGTAAGGCATTTGACTTGGTGCAGCACAATATTTTGATTAAGAAACTAAAATAATACAAAATCAACATGGCACACATGAAGGCATGAAAATCTGGGTAAATGATAAAGTTAAAAATGGAATTGTAAATGTGGACTTATCATTGAGTGCGTGTATTTCTGTTTCATCATGGAGTGGGCCCTGCAAAGATTGGTTTTCAGCTCTGTTCTAATTAAAATGTTTATCAATGACTGGGAAGAGAACATAAAATCATTCCTGACAAAATTTGCAGATGACACACAGATTGGGGAGTGGCAAATGATGAAGAGGACTGGTCACCAATACGAAGCTATCTGGATCGCATAGTAAACTGGGAGCAAGCAAACAATATGCATTTTAATACAGGCACATGTAAAGTGATACGTAGAATCAAATAATCATAGAAATGCAGGAGTGGAAGGTACCTTAATAGGTCATTTAGTCTGCTCTCCTGCACTGAGGCAGGACTAAATATTATCTAAACCACTCTGACAGCTGTTTGTCGAATCTGTTCTTAAAAACCTCCATTGACAGAGATTCCACAACCTCCCTAGGTAATTTGTTCCAGTGTTAACTGCCCTTCCAGTTAGGAAATTTTTCCTAATGTCTAACTAAATGTCTCTTGCTGCAATTTAAGCCTATTGCTTCTTGTCCTGTCCTCAGTGGATAAGAAGAACAATTTATCACTCTTCTCTTTATAATAACCTTTTAAGTTCTTGAAGCCTGTTATAATGTCCCCCCTCAATCCTCTCTTCTCTGGACTAAACAAACCTAGTTTTTTCAATCTTCCCTCGTAGGTCATGTTTTCTAGACCTTTAATCTTCCTCCCACACTCCTCTGGACTTTCTCCAATTAGTCCACATCTTTCCTGAAATGTGATGCCCAGAACTGTACACAGTTGAGGCCTCATTGGTACTCAGTAGAGTGGAAGAATTGCTTTTTGTGTCTTGCTTACAACATTCCTGCTAATACATCCAAGAAAGATTGTTTTTTTGCAACAGTTTTACATTGTTGACTCAAATTTAGTTCGTGATCCACTATGCTCCCCAGATCTGTTTCTTCATAATTTCTTCCCAGGCAGTCATTTCCCATTTTGTATTTGTGCAATGGATTATTCCTTCCTAAGTGTAGTACTTTGCATTTGTCCTTATTGAATTTCATCCTATTTATTTCAGACCATTTCTCCAGTTTGTCAATAGCATTTTGAATTCTAATCCTGTCCTCCGAAGTGCTTTCAACTCCTCTGAGTTATGTATCACTTGCAAACTTTATAGGTGTACTCTCTGTGCCATTATCCAAATCATTTATGACAATATTGAGTAGAACCAGATGCAGGACAGATCCCTGTGGGATCCCACTCGATATGCCCATCCAGCTTGACTATGAACCAATGATAACTACTCTCTGAGTAGTGGTTTTCCAACCAGTTGTGCACTTGCCTTGTAAGAGATTCATCTAGGCTATATTTCCCTACTTTCTTTATGAGAAGGTCATGTGAGACAGTATCAAAAGCCTTCCTGCAGTTGAGAGATATCACATCTACTGCTTTCCTCTAACCACAAGTCTTGTTACCCTGTCAAAGAAGGATATTACATTCATTTGACATAATTTGTTACTGACAAATACATTTTGACTGTTACTTGTCACCTTATTATTGTTTAGGTACTTAGAAATTGATTTTGATTATTTGCTCCATTATCTTTCCAGGTACCGAAGTGAAGCTGACTGGCCTATAATTCTCTGGGATGTTCTTATTCTCTTTTTTATAGATAAGTACTCTATTTGCCCTTTTCCTGTCCTCTGAGATCTCTTTCATTCTCCACATGTTCTCAGACTTAATCATGAATGTCTCAGATCTCTTCAGCCAGTTCCTTAAGTATTCTAGGATGTATTTCGTCAGACAGTGCCAACTTGAAGACATCTAACTTGTTTAAGTAATTCTTAACTTGTTCTTTCTCTATTTTAGCCTCAGATCCTATCCCATTTATGCTGATCTTCACTATATTGGTCATCAGATCACTGCTAACCTTTCTGGTGAAAACTGAACAAAAAAGGGCATTTAACACTTTGGCCGTTGCTCTGTTTTCTGAGATTGTCTTTTCCTCCTCCGTTGTGTAATGGTACTACCCTGTTCTTGGTCTTCCTCTTGCTTCTAATGTAATTGTAAAATGTTGTCTTGCTACTCTTTATGTCCCTAGCTAGCTTAATCTCATTTTGTGCCTTGGTGTAGCGGGGTGATCACCTCGCTCCAGCCCTGAAAGGGTAAAAGCAGCCCTGGAGAGGGCTGCAGCAGGTAAGAGGGATTAAGACCAGCTGGGGAAGCTGAGTGGGTAGCTGACCACTACTGTGGCTGGTTTAATGAGGGCCCATCTGGCCCTTATAAGGGGGCTGTGGGCCAGAAACCAAGAGACACTCTCTCTCTAGCCTTTTGAGACTGAGGGTCCTGGCTGCCTGGGAAACTGAGGAGGGTACCTAGGGTGGAGCAGTGCTGGGGAAGGGCCAGGGAGCTGTGGAGCTCCAGCCCAGCAAAGCCTCAAACTGCAGGCCAAAGTAAGGGCCCACTAAAGGGTACTTTTCCTAGGCAGCGGGAGTCGGGTTGCTAGATCAGCCTTTTCCAGTCTTGCTATTCCAATACTTGCCTCATACCTACTCCATCTTCCCATACACAATCAATCGAGTGTTTTCTTGGGTGTCCTGTTCTCCACCTGCAAACTCTGATCTCAAATGCCTCCCTAGCAGGATTCTCTTCATCCATTCTTTGTACACACCAATATCATCTCTGCCTCCTCTTTTTCAGTTTCCCTCTAATACCGCAGAAATATCATTTTGATTATCATTCTGCATGTGGTCCAGCAATGTCGCCCTCTGTCACTGCCCCCACACACCTGATCGCAGTGGTTTCAAGTTTTCTCGAGTGCCTCGCTTTGGTTATCCATATCTCTGATCTGTACAGAAGAGCTTCATTTTATATAGTTGTCCCTTAAGTAGTCTGAGTTCTTTTAATTTATCATAAATCACTCGACTTGTCTTGTGCCAGACTTCTCCTGCACTCAACAGCTCTGCTTGCAGTTCTGTCAGTTTTTCCATTTGCTGCTAACCAGCCCCCAGGTATGTAAAATTTGTAACAGTGATGTAAGGCAAGCACTGTGGTGAATTCTGCATCACTGAACATTTTAAAGTCAAGATGGAATGTTTATCTAAAAGATATGCTCTAGTTCAAACAGGAATTAATTCAGAGAAGTCCTTTGTCCTTAATGATGCAGGATGTCAGACTAGATAATCACAGTCAAGGCCGCCCAGGGGAGGGCAAGTGGGGCAATTTGCCCCAGGCCCCACAGGGGCCCCCATGAGAGGTTTTTGGGGCCCCTGGAGCAGGGTCCCAGGCCCCCGGAGCTTCTTCTGCTCCAGGTCTTTGGTGGCAATTCGACGGCGGGGGGTCCTTCCAACCCAGGACCCGCAGCCGAAGTGCCAGGTCTTCGGCAGCAATTCAGCGGCGGAGGCCTCCCACTGCCAAAGACCCCAGGCCCCCTGAATCCTCTGGGCAGCCCTGATCACAGAGGTCCCTTCTTTAGAATCTCTGAATTCAGATGGGACTTGTTCGCCTAACTCCCTTAGGCATTTTTGAAAAATGGCTCTCAACTGCTAGGATAGTTTTGACAAAACTGTTTTCAGCACTGTTGTAGTGTGATTGTGTCTCACTCACATTTAGTGGGACATCCTTCTTTCTGTAACATTGCTGAAAACAGTTTTGCCCCATATACACTAGTAGTTCTCTTTCATTCAACTTGTGTTCAACACCAATTTACGTAGTTGGAGATGTAGGGGCAGACGTGCCAAACCTGAATGGCATTGTGACTAACGTGGTCCCATGACCACCACACCAAAATTGTAGTCTTACCTTTTGCTAACAACTATCATCATCAGTGGGTCAGTTTTTTAGTGTACAGAGGGCCATAATCTCTGATGTTGGCAAACTAGTCTGAAGACTCAGGGTATGGCTACACTTACATTTGTGCAGCGCTGGGAGTTACAGCTGTGTTCGTACAGCTGTGTAGGGCCAGCGCTGCAGTGTGGTCACAGTGACAACTACCAGCGCTGCAGTGTGGCCACATTTGCAGCATTTGCAGTGCTGTTGGGAGTGGTGCATTGTGGGCAGCTATCCCACAGAGCACCTCGTCCCATTTTGGCACTGTGGCTTGTGGGAAGGGGATGGAAGGGTGCGAGTCTTTCCGCTTCCTGTTCCAACGCCCTATGGTTCTTTGCTACACATTCCAAGCAGTTTGGCTCCATTGTGAGTCTGCAGCGCGATTTCTATTACAAATGGAGCCCGAGCTGCTGAGGACTTTGCTGATGAATGTTGCCAGCACATCACGCATGGCAGTGGAGCTATTCCTTCAGCTCCAAAGTGACAGTGAGGAGTCAGACGATGATATTGATTCACCTGACACGCAAGACAATAAATTGCTTGTGGCAGTAATGGACGTGCTCAGCACCGTGGAACGCCGCCTTTGGGCTCGGGAAACGAGCACTGAGTGGTGGGATCACATCATCCTGCAAGCCTGGGATGACGAGCAGTGGCTGCAGAACTTACGGATGAGAAAAGCCACTTTCATGGGACTGTGTGCTGAGCTCGCCCCTACCCTGCGGCGCAGGGACACGAGATTGAGAGCTGCCCTGCCAGTGGAGAAGCGGGTGACTATTGCAATCTGGAAGCTGGCAACTCCAGACAGCTACTGATCGGTGGCCAACCAGTTTGGAGTGGGAAAGTCAACCGTTGGAATAGTGTTGATGCAAGTTTGCACGGACATTAATCGCACCCTGCTAAGAAGAACCGTGACTCTGGGGAACGTGCAGGACATTGTGGATGGCTTTGCACAAATGGGTTTCCCTAACTGTGGAGGGGCAATAGATGGGACGCATATTCCTATTCTGGCAGCACTCCACCTGGCATCAGAGTACATTAATTGCAAGGGATATTTCTCTGTGGTTCTCCAAGCACTTGTTGATCACCGTGGGCTTTTCACTGACATTTACTCAGGATGGCCTGGAAAGGTGCATGATGCACGCATCTTTTGGAACAGTGGCCTGTTCAGGAAGCTGATGGCTGGGAGTTTTTTCCCAGACCGGAAGATCACAGTAGGGGACATCGAAATGCCCATTGTGATCCTTGGAGACCCCGCTTACCCCTTAATGCCATGGCTCATGAAACCGAATGCCGGGAAGCTTGACAGGAGCAAGGACCGGTTCAACTACAGGCTGAGCCGGTGCAGAATGACTGTGGAGTGTGCTTTTGGTCGTTTAAAGGCGCGCTGGAGGTGTCTCTACGGGAAGCTAGATTTGGGGGAAAGCAGCATCTCCGCTGTTATATCCGCGTGCTGTACCCTCCATAATATTTGTGAAGGGAAGGGTGAAAGATTCAGTGAGGAATGGGCCTCCGAGGTTCGACGCCTAGAGGCTGAATTTGCACAGCCAGAGAGCAGGGCTACTAGAGAGGCCCAGCAAAGGGCTTCAAGGATTAGGGATGCCTTAAGGGAGCAATTTGAGGCCGAAAGCCAACAGTAATGTTTGGTGCCTTTGCTGTGCCCGTTTTTCCCTTGGGGTACAGTATTTATCACTTTCTTCAATAATAAAAAATGTTTTATAAGCCAAGAAATCATTTATTCAAAATACAGTACATAAAAGGGCAGGGAGGTAGGGTGGTGGACTGTACATTCAGAGGTATGAATATGTCCTGCTTGGATTGCTGTTCAATGCCTGCTGCACTTCAGGATTAACATGCTGCATCGTGATGGGGGTTGAGTGCATAGGGTAAGGGTTGTAGTTATCAGGGCTGGTAGGTGATCGTACAGGTGTTGGGGGTAGCTGGGGGTGGTAAGAACCAGGCTGCTGGAGAAAGGTGTTTTGTGCAAATACTGGGGAACAAGGGAGAGAGCTTTGGGAGGGGTGGGGGTTACCACAGTACTGATCTGCCTGCATGGCTACGAGAGACTGCATACAGTCAGTTTGGCGAGCCAGGAGGCTTATCAGCTGCTTTGTGCTTTTGTTGGTAGCCAATTCCTTTCTCCTGCTCTGTGTTTGTCTCCACTCATGCATTTTCTCTCTCCAGTCCTGCAGCCTTTTACTGTCTCTGGCGTACTGATTCATAACTGCTTTGATCAAATCTTCTTTTGATTTTCTAGGATTTTTCCTCAAGTTCTGTAACCGTCAGGCAGGCGGTGATAGTGCTGGATTATTCAAGGTCACTTAAAAAAACATGAATAGAAACATTTAATACAGAGGCTACATTGTTTATTATCACAGTGAAGGAGTTTGTAGACTTTTTGTAGCATCATTCCCACATACCTAACATAGCACAGAGAGGCCACGGCAGCGAAGGCATAGGCATGTCTAGCAATGGGGTGAGTGTTTCTGCCGCGACTTCACCTGTGAAGGGGAACTGCCAGAGGGCTGGGGTTTCTGTGCACTGGGGAAAGCAGAGGGCAGGCAGTTGGGGAGCAGCAGTGGGGAAAGCAGAGGGCAGACAGTTGGGGAGCAGCAGTGGGAAAAGCAGAGGGCAGGCAGTTGGGGAGCAGCAGTGGGAAAAGCAGAGGGCAGGCAGTTGGGGAGCAGCAGTGGGAAAAGCAGAGGGCAGACAGTTGGGGAGCAGCAGCGGGGAAAGCAGAGGGCAGACAGTTGGGAAGCAGCAGCGGGAAAAGCAGAGGGCAGGCAGTTGGGGAGCAGCAGTGGGAAAAGCAGAGGGCAGACAGTTGGGGAGCAGCAGCGGGGAAAGCAGAGGGCAGGCAGTTGTGGAGCAGCAGCGGGAAAAGCAGAGGGCAGGCAGTTGGGGAGCAGCAGTGGGAAAGCAGAGGGCAGACAGTTGGGGAGCAGCAGTGGGGAAAGCAGATTGCAGATAGTTGGGGACCTGCACTGAACAATCATCACTACATTTTCAACAGGATTTTCTACTGCCAGATATATCACTGCTGCATGTTACCTAGCAAGAGAGGGAGGGTCTTCTACAGCAATGTGGATTCCGCCCTGGACCCTATGCAGCTTGCCTGTGTGCAGCAGTGGTCCCCCCACCCCTCGCGGCACAGTGGCACGGACGAGTTAGCCTGACCGGGACAAGGACCACGGTGGCTCTCCTTATAAACTTGCGCAAGCACATTGCCCACGCTCTGGCTACAACTTTTGAAGAGATTACCAAGGCCGATTACAGAAACGTGATAGACCAAATCAATGGGCTATTCCACATTTAGGCATGCATGCAGGCAGCCATAACCCCCACCCTCCTCTCACAAAACATTGCCATCCTGAAAATAAAATCTGCTTACTGGGAACACGCTCCTCTCCTTCCTCTTCACCACCAAGTTCCAGCTGCTGCGACTGGCTAGCCTCCTCCTGGCTTGAGAAGAGCTCCTGGCTGCATGCCTCCTGGGACTCCGGGGTGTCTCCCTCCACCCCAGTAGCCTCACTCTCCGCTTCCTCTACACCCTCCCCCACTTCTCCCTGCTCTGAACTCTCCATCATGCTCCTCGGATTGGCAGTGGGGTCACACCCAAGTATGGCATCCAGCTCCTTGTAAAAACGGCAGGTCGTGGGGGCAGCTCCTGAGCGGCGATTTCCCTCACGGGCTTTGCAATAGGCATTGCACAGCTCCTTTACTTTTACCCTGCACTGCAACGCGTCCCGTTCATGGCCCCTTAGCAGCAAGGACTTTGATATCTGCCCATAGGTATCATAATTTCTACGGCTGGAGAGCAGCTGTGACTGCACAGCTTCCTCACCCCAAACACTGATGAGGTCCTGCAGCTCGGAAGTGTTCCATGCTGGGGCTCGTTTGGGGTGTGGAGGCATGGTCACTGATTGATTGATTGCACTCCACACCTGGCTGAGCAAACAGGAAGGGGATTTTTAAAATTCCCGGGGCATTTAAAGGGCGGGTCACCTGAGCCCAGGGCAGTGGAGTGTGAAACGATGAGCAGAGTGGCTGAAAAGGTATGCTGGGATACCTCCTAATACCCTGGAGGCCAATAAAAGTGCTGTTGGTGTCCACACTTGATGAGCAGCGCTGCATCACCAGCGCTGGAATCGCTACACCCCAGGCAGACCAGGTGTACAGCCAGCGCTGCAACCAGGGAGTTGCAGCACGGGCCGTGCTTTGCAAGTGTGGACACAGAGTGAGTTGCAGCGCTGTAACCCCATCACCAGTGCTGCAACTCTCTGATGTAGCCATGGCCTCAGTACTTTCACTACAAACTACAGGTCAACACGTTATACATAATAGCTTTGTTTGTGTTTTTAATCATCCTATGGGGCATGGGATAACAGTTATTAGTTAACAAGTTGTTTTGAAGCGGAATAAAGTAAAATGAAATACAAAAGGGAGTAGTATGGGGGGCATCAGTAAAGGATAATTGCAAATTAATCAATAACAAATGGTTTATAAATGTGTCTACCAGTTCATTATAATGATATATGAACCCTTGTAAACTATTTTTGCTTATAAATGTTATTGAGATGAGTACATATGAGAAGGGAATTCTGAGTTGATTGTTGTTGGTTTTTTTTTTTCCTAACAATACATTTTGGGTTCTTTTTATATGCCTTAAGGGTGCACTGGACATATTCACAGCTCTTTTGGGTCTAATTTTTGTTTCATTTACATTACACAAGTAGTTCTGTTTAAATCAATGGGATTATTTACACAAGCGAGGCCAGCAGGAGCTTTAAGAAATCAATCAAATATTATGAGACTCTCAATAAAATTGCAAGACTTGGCAATATTTCATTCCTTCCTTCCCAAACGTTAAACACAGTTGTCAACTGGAATGTTAAATTACAATTTGCAAACTTTCTTTAGGGTTGGTCTTCCTGAAAAATGACAATACATCCTGTTGAAATAGGTACAGTTTACATTGTGTAATGCATATGCAGTAGACATTCATACAATATGTGAAATACTGCATGTTCATAATTATAATTAAAATACAAACTTCATTTTTTAAATTGAAATTTTTTCCTGTATCTTTTTATTATTGGGAGAATAATGAATTAAATAGTGGTTTTGGAAACTGTAACCAAAGTGTTGGAGTACATCAGAAAATCATTAAAACAGATTTCTCTAAAGGCTATGATACACTTTCATCATAAATTATTACTGATTAATTGTATTACTGTTGCTCCTAGGAACCCTTATCACAGACCAAGACCTCCTTGTATAGGTACTGTATAAGCACAAAACAAAAGTCCAAATACAAGGCAACAGATGAACATAAACAGGCTGGCATAATGTTTGCTTTATTTAAAAAAAACCCAAAAACTGGATTACGGCTACCAGATGTATTTAGTTTACAATAGAACCTCAGAGTTATGGACACCTCGGGAACGGAGGTTGTCTGTAACTCTGAAATGACCATAACACTAAACAAGGGGTTCAGTCATTGACGGTCAGAGCCGGTGACTGGGGGCTGCAGCTGCAGTGTGTGTGGGGGGGGGAGGGACTTCTGGCCCTCCAGAGCACCAGGGCTCAGGGCTTTAGATCTGGGCTGGGGACGGGGGAGTGTTGGGGCTCAGGGCTTCAGCCCCACAGCTCCCCTCCTGGTTTCAGTCTTGTAGGGGGAGCCAGGGTTCAGGACTTCAGTCCTGCAGCTCTGTTCCCGGTTTCAGCTTCAAGGGGGGTGCTGGGGTTTGGGGCTTTAGCCCTGCAGCTCCGTTGCTGGTTTCAGTGGTGGGGAGTGGAGATCAGGACTTTATCTATGGGGGGGGAGTGCTGGGGCTGAAACCAGTGCTCCCCTCATAGCTAGAGCCCTGGCACCCCCCCGCAGGGCTGAAGCCCTGAGACCCTGTACTCCCGAGGATCAGAATCCCTGAGCCCCATGCCCTGCTGGGAGCTCTAACCTCCCTCACCCTGCGGCTGCAGCCTCAGCTCCTCCCTTCCCCTGGCTGAAGCCCTGAGCCCCAGGGATAATGCCCTGAGGCAGTAAAGTATTTGCTTTTTGTGTGTGTCTCTCCGCTGCTGCCTGATTACTTCCGGTTCCACATGGTGTCCGGTTGACCGATAAGTCCGTAACTCTGGTGTTCGTAACTTTGAGGTTCTACTTGTTAGAGAGCTTATTCCTTCACTCTCACCCTTCCCTGGTCCTTCTCGCATGAACAGAGAGCAGCAATACCTGAAGTCTGAAGGTGCAAACAATTCGATGTTTATTGGGATGAACTTCCAGCAAGTTTAAATTTAAGTTCCTTTTCCTTATTTTCGAATCCCAACTTACTTCCTGTTTGCCCCTGATTTATACAGTAATATTCTTAGCTATACCTTAACCAATCATTCTACTAAAATTTACCTAACCAGTCCTAATGTATTGTAACATGATTAGCTAACCAATCATATCCCACCACCTTAATTAATTTATACCCAGAAAAATTAATTATACAGCAGACAGAAACAATCACAGAACCAGACACAGACCATGCAAATAAACATACAAAACAATGCAGAAGTGAGGATTTCACAACTACATCTATACAGACATAAGGGTTCTCCAGCTGTGTCTATTGATAAGTGAGTTCTTACCAGACAGAAAACTGTCAAACTAAATTTCCTTTTACATGTTTTAGGCTCTTCCCTTTCTCTGGAGGTGATAGATCGAATCACCTTCCTAACAGCCCCAGATTGCCTTATTTCAACATGACTAAACAAGGCCTCAGACTGTCACAGTGAGAGAAGGCCCTTACACAAATAGACAGTGATTTTGATTCTTTCTTTCTTTTATACCTCTATAACTAGCTAAGTGATAAGAATACACCTACATTCTTAAAGTATAGGCCAGACAGGCTTGAATATCTGTATCCTAACCCTACTGTATAGTAAGTGCAGTGGTCGACTTTGACAATTACATAACTTTGTGGGGAAATAGCAAAAAAACACAGTACACCAGAATGGCAGACAAAAGTGAACTTGTCAGACACTTGAATGCAATAATATTTTTAGTTATTACAATCTTGAAAGTGACAGTTACAGTAATGTAAATAATTTACAGCAACTCCTTACATTGTGTGAGTCAAGTTTTAAAAGGTGACCTCTTTTATTCAGGTGCATTCTTGTTCGTAGAATCATAGAAATGTAGGACTGGAAAGGAGCTTGAGATGTCTTCTAGCCCAGGGTCGGATTAGTCACTGGGCTGACAGGGCCCATGCCCAAGGGTCCCAGTCAACTAGGGGGCCCTGGAAAAAATCTTCTGCTCGGCGGTGGAAGCCCAGAGCCCAGCCACCAGTCGGGTGGGGGAAGTCCCCTGGCAGAAGCTGTGGGATGGGGGAAGCCCCCTGACCCCTTAGGTCCCTTCCAACCCTATTCTTCTATGATTCTTGGGCTTGGTCTGGGTAGTACCTGTTCATCTCATCCTGCCCATCGGGTTGGCGCAGTGGCTGCATGACTCACTCCTGCCTGCTGCGACTGCCCCATTGTACTGCAAATGCTGCAGAGTGAGAGTCTGTCTTTGTGACTTGTCAGCATACTCAATCTGCAGCACATACAAGGCTGCAAGGTGGTGGGGGCTGGCAGGAGTGGGGCACCGACCTCCCAGGCAGGAAGCAGCCAGAGATGGACTGTGGGCATGAGGAGCAGATATCCACAACTAGGCTGAGCCCCAAGAATGAGGTGGTGGTAGTGCTGACCCAGATTTGGGCTGGGTCTGAAAATGTCTTGACACTCACAGGACTGGACCAGGTTTGGGTTGTTATGGTGTAGTCAGGTTCAGGTTTGGCTTTAAAATTAGGACTGAGCAGATCTCTGCACAGTAAAGAAAGCTCATAATAATCTCTCTTAGTTAATATATGTTAAAAATGATGAAATGTCTGGCTCATAATGGCAACATTTATAAAGTGCTCTACAAAGCTGAACTAGAAGTCGATCGTATCATGAAAATTGCCTACTTTAACATGCCTAATTGAATTGTATGGGTTATGCACCATGTGTTGCAGTCATTTAAAATATCACTGAAGTCTGGTAGAACCCTAAGCAAAATTTAAATCTACAAAATTAAATTATTTTGCAAGTTTGCATATGTTTACACCAATTTTTATTTTATAGTTAATCATAAATATAGTTGCTTTCTCAAATGTAAGCCTTTTTTGAGGATGAGACAGGTAATGTCCTCAGGAGTAACATACCTTTAATTGTGATGTGCCAAAATTGTCTTGAAAATTTATGAGTCAAAGTGTAAAATGTACCTGCATCTGTTTTACCATAAGACTGATGATAGTATTTTTATTAACATTATTTTCTTCCCTTTGGAAGTGGAATTTCACACGTCTGATTTAATTTGCAACCATGTTCTCAGAAGGTCTTTTCTGTGAAATCATTGATGTTTACACATCTGAGTAGCTGTAGTCTATATTTACATAGTGGGGAAAAATGGATACAGTTTTGCATCTCAAAAGGGAGTGATTTGCTATATTCAAGGTAATTACCGTATATATTTGATGAATATGCTGGAGCATATTCTATCATAATAACTGAGTGATGTCGTGGCAACAAAAATCAGTATCAACACAATAAAGGTTACTAGTTATAAAATATTAGAGTTTATTTTCCCATCTCTGGTGGGGATTTATATACCTAACCCCTATTAATGTTAATGGGAGCTAGGTGTGTAAAATCCAAGGGCATCAGGAGGAGAATATACTCTGTGCACCCTATATTTATAATATAGAATGAAACAATTTTGCTATTTAAGGTATGAGAATTAAACGTGCATATTTACTTATCTGTCGTGGCCAGGTTATGGGTGGCCAGACCCCATAGTTAGAGCCAGAGTCTCCAGTCATGAGACAGAAGTTGAGTATGCTGGGCTAGCATACTGGGAGGTCAGAAGCAGGAGACAAACTTGAGATCAGGACCATGAGCTGGGAACCAGAGTCAGGCTTGGACAGGATACCAGAGGAGCCCACTGGATGTCAGGAATCACCGATCAGATGCCAGGAGACAAGTCAGGTCTGGATGCCAGGAAATCAAGCTGGGGGGCAATAGGCACACAATCTGAAGCAGGGCGGAGCCCTGTTGTTCAGACAGCTTCCTGTTCCTGCAGCTGGCTTTTAAATAGGGCCAGCAGGACAACCAGCTGCTCTAGGAGTCCATGCTAGGCCTGGTCTTTGTTGGTCCCAGGTAAAGAGTTGTCAGTAGGTGGAGGGTTGGAGCATGGCTGCTTCCATGAACCCTGTAAGCCCACATTTGAAATCCATGGGTCACAACAATATCCTTATTCCTAACACCAAGGAGTAATAAAACAACTGGGTAATCATTATGTAGTGTTGAGACTGTAACTGGATATAGTGAACTGAATTATTGTCAGCATCCTGTCTCTGAGCTCACAGCTACTCAATTTATTGACCTAGAAGAAATCCTAGATGTGCTATATTGCACAATGGATATGGCAAGATTTTCACAAAGATGGGGGGCGGGGAGGAAGCTAGAGGCAAAAATACCTTTGATCAGGCAAGGGGTTTCTTATCCAAACTGATCTAACTCTTCCTAAAGAATTATTCAATGTTTGGGCTGAGGTTCAGGGTGGTCCTTGACTTTTACTGACTTGTTCACTCATTCATAACTTTCATACTTTGTTTTGATATTAAAAACCAAGTCCTGGTGGCCTAACTTAGTTGATTTCAATAGAACTACATGTGCAAGTGAGATGAGAGTTAGCTCCAAAAGAGCTGTGAATATGTCCATTGTGGAGGCTATTCCAGGAATAATTCAGTTTCTCTGCTGTATTACTGTCCTTCACAGCTGAACAAAGAATATACAGAATGTGAAGTTTGAGGGCCAAATTTTTCCTGACTTCAGTTCATGAATGGAAGAGGGAACATGAGTTGTTTTTTTTTTTCCCCTCACCTTGTATATCCCACAGAAGGGACAGGGAGAAGGACAAATAGCAGTCCCTATGCTTTAGCATGGTGTGAAGGCTATTCCTTCTGTGTGAAAACCATATCACTTGTGTGAATGCAGAGCAGCTGGGGAAATGAAATCCATTTCTCAAGCAAGGGTTTGGGTTCACGGCTTCTGTGCTGGTCCCAGCTCTCACCCTCCAAGCAACCATACCAGCCAGTGAGCTGCAATAGTGGTTACAGTCCCTCCATACATGTGAGGTTTTGAGCTACTGTACCTGCATGCGTAACCCACACACCTCCTGGCTGTTGTGTTCTGTGCCATCTAGTGGCACTGAGACCACTTAGAGAGAGAGAGAGATTAATAAGTTTGCACTACAGCCTTAGCTAAGAGCCATATGGCTTTTTGATTATGCACTAGAGGCTCATGCACTAAGCTCCAGAGGCCCCAGGTTTGATCCCACCCGCTGACGACTGGGGTCTGTCGGTGTTACAAGTGGGGGCTTATGTGGGATTTCAACTGGGAAGTCTCTGAAGCTCGAGACACACTTCCTCAGCTAAGGGAACTGGGTAATCCACACACCTCCTGTGTGTGGTGTTCTGTCCCATCTAGTGGCACCAAGACCACTTAGAGAGAGAGATTAATGAGTTGGCTCTACAGCCTTAGCTAAGAGCCCTAAGGCTTTAGGTCATGCATTTAGTTTTAGAGATCCCAGCTTCAAACCTGTCAACCAGGGTCTGTCGGCGTTTCATACAGATGCGTGTCTGTGGCCACTCCCATTGTGGTATTCTGCAAATGCCTGTTGTGATTGACCCAGGCCAGTTGGGTACAGCAGAATAGCAGAAGGCAGATATACTGGCCACTGGGTTAACAGTTTTCTGTTTTCTGACTGACCAGAGCAGGGGCTGCTCCAGGCTAATGAGAACACCTGACTCTAATTAATCTGCAAAGCGTCAGGTGAGGCCATTCAGTTAATGTGACCACCTGACTCTAATTAAGGCCCTGCTGATACTATAAAAGGGGCTCACTTCAGTCAGACAGGGAGGAGCTAGGGAGCCAGAGGCGAGGAAGTGCAGCTGAAGGACTGGTTACTGATGGTGCCCTCAGACCATCATTAGGGGAGCCCTAAGGTAAGGGTGAAGAAGAGAGAAGCAGGAGAGCTGTGGGAAAGTGGCCCAGGGAAATGTAGCAACTCTGGCAGTGAAAGGTTGGCTGCCAACAACTGCTACCATTAGGGTCCCTGGGCCGGAACCCGGAGTAGAGGGCGGGCCCGAGTTCCCCCTGACCCACCACTACAAGAACATCTCCTGGGAGGGGAAGTCAGGCCCCTGTCAGGACAGGAGGCTGAACAGAGACTATGGGAGTTCTCTCACCAACCTCCTTGCTGGCCTATGATGAAAAGGACTCAATAGACTGTAACCCTGGCCCTAGAGAGCGAAGAGCTACGTGGAAGGTCACAGTAAGCCACTGAGGCTAGCATAAACTGCCTAGAAGCGCAGGACCCATGGGAGCAAGGTCAGAGCTCTGCCACACTATGTGGCTCCAGTTTGTGCAGCACATACACAGGCACCCTGGTGTAGCTGTTCTCCCAGGGGAAGCCCTGCTCAGTTCTTTTACAGGGCTTAAATAATGGATATATGGATGAATTTGTCTGTATGCCTGCAGTGAGTGAATTCATTTATACGCCCCGAGTAGCACAAATGATGGATGATGCACAAATGATGGATGATGCAGCCTGTACGTTCGTGTGGTATCAGGGAGATTGGGGAGGCACAATCTGTCTCAGAGCTCCACCTGGTTGGGTGCCACTCTCCATTACCCTCCATGCCGAGCCTCTAGGTGACTGACAGAATCTCTCCTTGAGTCATTATAAACCTGTTACCTTGATGGTATATGATTTTGTGTTGGATCCTTTACATATGTAGTTCGTTTCATTTGAATGTAAATGATTGATTGAGATATGTGATTGGCACAGAAATTGGCCAGCATGTTTGCAGAGTTTAACAGGAGCAAGAGTTGCCTCTGTTTCTGTAGGATTGTACAGTATGGCTCACATAGAATATGCTCAGAAGCTTTCCTTAGTTTGATATTTACTTTTACTATCTGTATTAAGGGCACTATAGGGTAGTCAAGTAATGGTAATGGTTTGAAAAAAAGATTACTAAACACTATTATGCACATTGTTGAATTGTACACTTATTTAGTATCAGAAATGTAATCTTTGATATGATATCCAATTTTGTTCTTATTCCCTAAGTCCACTGATATACTAAACAATGCTAAGTATAATTTTAACTAGTGTAATAAAATAAATACACTACTAGTTAAAACCAGCAGCATTTCTTCTCAATCTGTGTGCTCTTTTTTCTTATAATGAACAGTTGTTCATTTCCCAGCCAGGAAAGTATCATTAAGCACCGGAGAAGACAATGCCACTGCTTCCCTATCTTCTTCACTGCATAGACAACTGCTGTAGGAAGTTGCCTTGGCAGAACCTTAAAACTAACGTTGTAAGAAGCAATTTCAGATTTAAATTTACACTTGGCACCAGTACTTAAACTGTGTCTGAACGGTTTGATGAACAAAGTAGTCCTGGAGATGAAGTAAGAACAATTTTACAATGGCTTTTTTAATTAATCTAACTTTTACTATCTATTGCATATTTGTTTTTTTGTTTTTTTTTTAAATTCAGGGTTATAAAGCTGAGTAAGGGAGATTTATATAGTCACAACCTTTGTGGGTGATTTTTATGAGTTTTATTAACAAGCTAAGCAAGATGTAGTATGCAATAAAACTGAGCTCTCCCGGTATCACTTTCAACTTTTTTCCTGATATTTCAGATGTTTATAAAATAATTGTACTTCTGATTAAAATAAACGTGTGACGTCATACTATGATACACTGATGAACCCAGTGACATTTTGGAAAGCAAGTTTCTTGAATATTAGAGATCATACAAGATTCCTACAGATTGGTAATATATTAATGACATTTCATTTATTTGATATATTTATGAATTACTTAGATTGTAGTTTCTTGCACATAGGGCTAACAGTGAAGAATGGAAAATTGGTCTGAGTGGAAAGGACGAATAACAAAAAGGAACAGTAGTGGGTTGTCATATTTTACACTCATATAATGTGGTGCTTACAATATAATGCTTAGACCCACAATAATTCAATGGTTTCCTTTTTATAGTTGGTACATTTAGAATCAAACTGTCTCCTCAACACCAAAGCTAAGTCACCTGACTGTGTGGGTCTAAAGGGTGGAGCCAGAATTTGCAGGGTATGGGGAAAATAAACTAACCTGAACCTTTCCTTAGATTTCAATTGTTTTAAGTTCGGCTTGAGATTTATCTTAGTTAGTCGGCCTTATTCATGTGCTTCAGAACCTGCACCTTCTGTTTTTTTTGAAGACAAGAAATGGAGCTGCAAGAATAATAAGAGGTTTGCAATCTCTTGAGAGAGATTATTATTTTTTGTTCACTTATGAAGTATCAGTAACTTTATAAAAAACATTCAAATATTGAGGTATTGAACTGACTGGAGATCACCCATCATAAACACAGATGCAATTAAGATGATTTTTGCCCTTTTTTTGATATTTGGATTTTCCAAGAATTTCTTTATTTATATCTCCACTATTGGATTTAGTGGGTTCTTAGTGACTTTAGAATCATCTTGAAAGCAGCTGGGGCTTGGATGCAATACTGATCTCTACAGCATGGTTCTGCTGAGACACTAGGGCGCTAATCTAGCAAAACCCTTATGCTTAAAGTTAAGCATGCTTGTGAGGAGTCCCACTGACTTCAGTGGGACAGCTCTCAGGCTTAAATAAGCATGTGTGTAAGTGCTTTGATGGACTGGGGTCTGTATTTGTGCTACTTTTATCTTGGCCATTAATTTTTCTCTTAAATGTATATATGTATTTATATAATGTCTTTATTTGTTTCTTAGTTACTATCTGGCTTTATATCATTGACTTTTTGCTTCCTTTATTTTGGGGCTAATTTGCAAAAAGACAGGCTATTTTGCATGCCTTCCATGCATGGTTTTACACATCGTGTGAAATGATGCTCTACATCCTTCTATATTTTCTCTTCAGTAGGTATCATCACAGATCTTATTCCACATTCTTCTATATATTAAAGGCCCCAAATGAGCTCCCTTATATATCCATGCAGAGTCCCACTGAAAAGATTAGAGCTCTGCATAGATGTGGGGGTTCATCTATCTGGAGCTGTTTGCACATCTGGGAGCCTAAAAATGAAATTTTAGCTCAACTTTTTATTCGTTCATGTGTAACTCCAGTAGGCTGCTGCGAGATCACATACTCAATGGACATATCCAATCCATTTACAATAATGCAAATGTGACATGTATATGGACTAAAGTGGCAGATTATTGATCTCCGAACAAAATTCAGTGCATACCCACAATGTATTTAAAAAAAAACAGCTTCTCAGCATAAAGAAAATCTGTTTCTACTGGACCATTGGAAGGCATATATGTACAAAGGGCCAACTCCCAAAGAAATTGTAAATTTCTTCTTCCTGTTGACATGTAGCTGCTTTTTTTTAAATGTAATTTTTTTTCCACTCTTCTGTCTCCGAAACGTTTGAAAGTTATTTTTGAGAATGAGGTCATTTTGAAACATTCAAAAGAGAGAATGTTTTCAAGCAGAGATCAAATTTGTCAAATTTCAGCTTGGAAGGTGTTATAAACACCTGAAAATAGCCATCTGTTTTGAATAAATATTAGAGCTGTCAATTAATTGCATTTAACTCATGTGATTAACTCAAAATTAATTGCAATTAATTGCACTTTTAATAGAATACTAGTTTGAAATTTAATATTTGATGTTTTTCTACATTTTCAATATTGATTTCAATTACAACACAATACAAAGTGCACAGTGCTCACTTTATATTACAAATATATGCACTGTAAAAATGATAAACGAAAGATAGTATTTTTCAATTCACCTCATACAATGCTGACACGCTTTCACAACAGAGATTGCATAACTTCCAAATGCAGATTTTTTTGGTTACATGTGTCATAACCTTAGTCCCAGATTTGGACCTTAGCGTCCAAAATATGGGGGTTAGCATGAAAACCTCCAAGCTTAGTTACCAGCTTGGACCTGGTACCTGCTGCCACCACCCAAAAAATTAGAGTGTTTTGGGACACTCTGGTCCCCCTGAAAAACCTTCCCTGGGGACCCCAAGACCCAAATCCCTTGAGTCTCACAACCAAGGGAAATAATCCTTTTTCCCTTCCCCCCTCCAGGTGCTCCTGGAGAGATACACAGACACAAGCTCTGTGAATCCAAACAGAGTGACTCCCCCTCTCCGTTCCCAGTCCTGGAAACAAAAAGTACTTTCCTCTTTACCCAGAGGGAATGCAGAATCCGGCTAGCAAATCCAACACACAGATCTCCCCGATTTCTTCCTCCCACCAATTCCCTGGTGAGTACAGACTCAATTTCCCTGAAATTTCCCAGTAAGGAAAACTTTAACAGGTCTTAAAAGAAAGCTTTATATAAAAAAAAGAAAGGAAAAATACATACAAATGGTCTCTCTGTATTAAGGTGACACAATACAGGGTCAATTGCTTAAAAGAATATTGAATAAACAGCCTTATTCAAAAAGAATACAAATCAAAGCACTTCAGCACTTATATTCATGCAAATACCAAAGAAAAGAAACCATATAACTTACTATCTGATCTCTTTGTCCTTACACTTAGAAACAGAAGATTAGAAAACAGAACTACTTCTCCAAAGCTCAGAGAAAGCAGGCAGACAGAAAACAAAGACTCAGACACAAACTTCCCTCCACCCAGAGTTGAAAAAAATCCGGTTTCCTGATTGGTCCTCTGGTCAGGTGCTTTAGGTGAAAGAGACATTAACCCTTAGCTATCACCCTTAGCTATCTGTTTATGACACGCCCCCCAAATTGCAGACAGTGGGGAAGCTCACTGGCGGCGATTTCCTTCTAGAACTTTAAAATAAACAGATTAATACAACACATGCACCTTTACATATACCCCTAAGTATATAACTAACAGACTTCTACATTTTAAGAACACTTTTTAACTACTGAATTCTGGGAAACTCTCACGGGAGAGTGCATCAGCTACTTTGTTAGAAGCTCCTGTGATGTGCTGAATTTCAAAATCAAAATCTTGGAGAGCTAAACTCCAACAAAGAAGTTTTTTGTTGTTCCCCTTGGCAGTATGAAGCCACTTTAGTGCAGCATGGTCAGTTTGTAGTTGGAACCGCCGTCCCCAAACATATGGGCGTAGCTTTTCCAGGGCGTACACAATGGCATAGCATTCCTTTTCACTGACTGACCAGTGACTTTCCCTCTCAGACAGTTTCTTGCTGAGAAACACGACAGGATGGAAGTTGTGATCTGTTGCTTCCTGCATGAGCACTGCTCCTATACCACGCTCAGATGCATCCGTGGTTACTAGGAATGGCTTGTCAAAGTCCGGGGCCCTGAGCACAGGGTCAGACATGAGCATCGCCTTAAGCTGGGTAAAGGCCTTTTGACACTCATTAGTCCACTTAACGGCATTTGGCTGGGTCTTTTTGGTCAGGTCGGTCAATGGGGCAGCGATTTGGCTGTAGTGTGGTACAAATCGCCTGTAGTATCCGGCCAAGCCTAAGAAGGATTGGACCTGCTTCTTGGACCGTGGGAGAGGCCACTTTTGGATAGCATCCACCTTGGCCTGTAGGGGGTTTATGGTTCCTCGACCCACCTGGTGCCCCAGGTAAGTCACTCTGTTTTGGCCTGTTTGACACTTTTTGGCCTTAACAGTTAGTCCTGCCTGCCTGATGCGCTCAAAGACCTTTTCCAGGTGTAGTAGGTGTTCGGGCCAGGAGTCTGAAAAAATGGCCACATCATCGAGGTAGGCAACTGCAAATTCTCCCAGTCCAGCTAGTAGACCATCTACCAGCCTCTGGAAGGTGGCGGGTGCATTTCGAAGGCCGAAAGGAAGGACATTGAATTCATACACCCCCGCATGGGTGACGAATGCTGACCTCTCCTTGGCAGGTTCATCTAGCGGTACTTGCCAGTACCCCTTGGTTAAGTCTATTGTAGAGATGAACTGGGCACGTCCCAACTTCTCCAATAGCTCATCGGTGCGTGGCATTGGATAGTTGTCCGGACGAGTTACAGCATTTAGCTTACGGTAGTCCACGCAAAAGCGTATTTCCCCATCTGGTTTGGGTACCAGAACCACTGGAGATGCCCATGCACTGGTAGATGAGCGGATTATACCCATCTGTAGCATGTTCTGGATCTCCCGTTCTATAGCAGCTTGGGCATGAGGAGACACCCGGTAGGGTGGGGTTCTGATTGGGTGAGCATTACCTGTATCAATGGAGTGGTATGCCCGTTCAGTCCGTCCTGGGGTGGCTGAGAACAATGGGGCGAAGCTAGTGCACAGCTCCTTGATTTGTCGCCGCTGCAGACGTTCCAGGGTGGTTGAGAGGTTCACCTCTTCCAAGCCACCGTCTTTTTTCCCGTCGTAGTAGACACCGTCAGGCCACTCAGCATCATCTCCCTGGACTGTAAACTGACAAACCTGTAAATCTCTGGAATAGAAAGGCTTGAGAGAATTAACATGGTACACTTTAGGCTTTAGTGAGGAATTGGGAAATGCTATGAGGTAGTTTACAGTTCCCAGGCGCTCTTGGACCGTGAATGGCCCTTCCCATGATGCTTCCATCTTATGGGCCTGTTGCGCCTTCAAGACCATAACCTGGTCTCCTACCTTGAAGGAACATTCTCTGGCATGTCTGTCATACCAGGCCTTTTGCTCTTCTTGAGCATCCTTTAGGTTCTCTCTAGCAAGGGCTAAAGAGTGTCGGAGGGTGCTTTGTAGGTTGCTTACAAAGTCCAGAATGTTAGTTCCTGGAGAAGGCGTAAACCCCTCCCATTGCTGCTTCACCAACTGTAATGGTCCCTTAACCTCGTGACCATACACAAGTTCAAATGGTGAAAACCCTAAACTGGGATGTGGTACAGCCCTGTAGACAAACAGCAACTGCTGCAACACTAGGTCCCAATTATTGGAGAATTCGTTGATGAATTTTCGTATCATGGCCCCCAAAGTTCCATTGAACCTTTCCACCAGGCCATTGGTTTGATGGTGGTATGGGGTGGCAACCAAGTGATTCACCCCATGAGTTTCCCACAGTTTTTCCATGGTCCCTGCCAGGAAATTAGACCCTGAATCTGTAAGGATGTCGGAGGGCCAACCTACCCTGGCAAAGATGTCTGTTAAGGCCAGGCACACAGTGTTAGCCCTGGTGTTGCCTAGAGCTACTGCTTCTGGCCATCGGGTAGCAAAGTCCACTAAAGTCAGTACGTACTGCTTTCCTCTGGGTGTCTTTTTTGGGAAAGGACCCACAATATCCACAGCTACTCGCTGAAATGGGACCTCAATTATGGGGAGTGGCTGGAGAGGGGCCTTGACCTGGTCTTGAGGCTTTCCCACTCTTTGGCATACCTCACAAGACCGGACATACTCGGCAACATCCTTGCCCATCCCCTCCCAGTGGAAGGACTTCCCCAACCGGTCCTTGGTTCTGTTCACCCCAGCATGGCCACTGGGATGATCATGGGCTAAGCTTAAGAGCTTCCCCCGGTACTTAGTTGGAACCACCAACTGTTTTTGCGGCTGCCATTCTTCCCGGTGTCCACCAGAAAGAATTTCCTTGTATAAAAGTCCTTGGTCTATAACAAACCGGGATCGATTAGAAGAGCTGAGAGGCGGTGGGGTGCTCCGTGCCGCCGCCCAAGCTTTCTGAAGGCTGTCATCTGCTTCCTGCTCAGTCTGGAACTGTTCCCTTGAGGCTGGGGTCACCAGTTCTTCCTCAGACTGTGGACTTGGGCTTGGTCCCTCTGGAAGCGATGTAGGTGATGGGGTTGTTTCCGTTGCTGGTGTACCGCTCTCCGCTGGTGCACCTGAGGGTATTTCAGGCTCTGGCTGAGCCTTTTGGGTATGGCTGTCTGTTGTTTCTGCCAGTTCTGGCTCGCTGGCGCCCTCTGGCGTTGAGTTTGAAGATGTGGTTGCACTTGCTGGTGCTGGTTGCTGTTCCAGTTCCGGGCCTGGGACTGGAGATGCTGTGGCTGTTTCAGTGGTAGGCATGGAATCAGGGTCCACTACCTCTGTCTGGGTCTCTGGTAACACAGACGGGGCCTCTGTGGATGGTTCAGGAACAGGAATGGGTCTGGGAGCTTGCCTGGTTTGGCTACGGGTAACCATTCCCACTCTCTTGGCCTGCCTCACCTGGTTGGCCAAGTCTTCCCCCAGTAGCATGGGGATAAGATAATTGTCATAGACTGCAAAAGTCCACATTCCTGACCAGCCTTTGTACTAGACAGGCAGTTGAGCTGTAGGCAAGTCTACAGCTTGTGACATGAAGGGGTAAATTGTAACTTTGGCCTTTGGGTTGATGAATTTGGGGTCAACGAAGGATTGGTGGATAGCTGACACTTGTGCCCCCGTGTCTCTCCACGCAGTAACCTTCTTTCCGCCCACTCTCAAATTTTCCCTTCGCTCCAAGGGTATTTGAGAGGCATCCGGGACTGGGGATCTTTGGTGTGATGGTGGTGTAATGAATTGCACTCGCATGGTGTTCTTGGGACAGTTGGCCTTGATATGTCCCAGTTCATTACACTTAAAGCATCTTCCATTTGATGGGTCACTGGGCCGAGGTGAGTTACTGGAGACTGGTGAGGTGGAAGAGTAGGGTGTCTGTGGCTTTACTTGGGTGGTATGTGGGGTCTTTGGCTGTCCTCGGTTGTAGGGTTTATGGTCTGTGTGCCCCCTGGGGTAATCGTTCCCCTTGACAGTAGCTTTCTTGCTTTCTGCCAGTTCCATCCATTTGGCTCCAATCTCCCCCGCCTCAGCGAGATCTTTGGGTTTTCCATCTTGTATGTACCGTGTGATGTCTTCAGGAACACCATCCCAGAACTGCTCCATTTGTATGAGGAGGTGCAGTTCTTCCAAGGTTTGAACGTTGTTTCCGGTTATCCAGGCCTCATAGTTTTTTGCAATGTAGTAGGCGTGTTTGGGAAATGACACCTCTGGTTTCCACTTTTGGGTTCTGAAGCGCCGACGGCCATGATCTGGGGTTATCCCCATTCTGTATCTGGCCTTGGTTTGAAAAAGTTTATAGTCATTCATTTGCTGCTTAGGCATTTCAGCTGCCACCTCTGCTAAAGGTCCACTGAGCTGTGACCTCAATTCTACCA
Organism: Gopherus flavomarginatus; assembly: GCF_025201925.1. Classification (NCBI taxonomy): domain Eukaryota; kingdom Metazoa; phylum Chordata; order Testudines; family Testudinidae; genus Gopherus; species Gopherus flavomarginatus. Next base: position 14,655,885 of record NC_066626.1, on the reverse strand, counting down.
TGTACTGGTCTTCGGGGATGTTGTACCCAAGACAGGCTCTTTCAAAATTTTCCAAGAAGGCCTCGGTGTCATCACCTGCCTTGTAGGTGGGAAATTTCCTGTGCTGTGGAGCAATAATTGGCGCCGGGTTGTTAGGGTTGGCTGGCACATGCAGCCCAGCTTTTGCCAACTCCAGTTCATGTTTTCTCTGTTTTTCCTTCTCTTCATTCTCTTTTTGGTGTTTTTCCATTTCTTTTTGGTGTTTTTCCATGTCTCGGCGGTGGGCCGCCTCTTCTTCTGCTTGTTTCCTTCGGTAGGCCACCTCTTCTTCTTCTAGTTTTCTTTTGTGTGCTGCCTCTTTGGCTTGTTCTTCTCTTTCTTTCATCTCCATTTGTCGCCTGTGTTCAGCTTCTTTGAATTGCTCTTCGGCCTCAATTTTTGCCTTAGAAGTCATGATTCCTGTTTTCTTGTGTTGGGGTGTCCTCCGGTGTTTATCTTCTGAACTGCAGGCTCTGTTGCCTCCTGGAGTCTGCCTAGCAACAGTGCCTTTAGCTAATCTTCAATGTTAAGTAAACCTGAAAAACCACTTTATTTGCATGCATATAGTGCTGGTACTTGCCTCCTAATGGGAGGGCTATTGTGTGACAAAAGACCCTTAACAGTCTCTTAATGGCTTCTTGCTTATTATGCAAGCCACAAACTGCCAGAGAGAGCAGAAAAAAAATTCTCTCTGGTTCCCTTTTAAAACCAAACTGTTTCTCTCTGCTAAAAAGCCCTTAGCAGAGAAAAGAAAAAAAATAATATTCCTACTGGCTTCTGGATTTTGTCTATCCCACCGCTACCACCATGTCATAACCTTAGTCCCAGATTTGGACCTTAGCGTCCAAAATATGGGGGTTAGCATGAAAACCTCCAAGCTTAGTTACCAGCTTGGACCTGGTACCTGCTGCCACCACCCAAAAAATTAGAGTGTTTTGGGGCACTCTGGTCCCCCTGAAAAACCTTCCCTGGGGACCCCAAGACCCAAATCCCTTGAGTCTCACAACCAAGGGAAATAATCCTTTTTCCCTTCCCCCCTCCAGGTGCTCCTGGAGAGATACACAGACACAAGCTCTGTGAATCCAAGCAGAGTGACTCCCCCTCTCCGTTCCCAGTCCTGGAAACAAAAAGTACTTTCCTCTTTACCCAGAGGGAATGCAAAATCAGGCTAGCAAATCCAACACACAGATCTCCCCGATTTCTTCCTCCCACCAATTCCCTGGTGAGTACAGACTCAATTTCCCTGAAATTTCCCAGTAAGGAAAACTTTAACAGGTCTTAAAAGAAAGCTTTATATAAAAAAAAGAAAGGAAAAATACATACAAATGGTCTCTCTGTATTAAGGTGACACAATACAGGGTCAATTGCTTAAAAGAATATTGAATAAACAGCCTTATTCAAAAAGAATACAAATCAAAGCACTTCAGCACTTATATTCATGCAAATACCAAAGAAAAGAAACCATATAACTTACTATCTGATCTCTTTGTCCTTACACTTAGAAACAGAAGATTAGAAAACAGAACTACTTCTCCAAAGCTCAGAGAAAGCAGGCAGACAGAAAACAAAGACTCAGACACAAACTTCCCTCCACCCAGAGTTGAAAAAAATCCGGTTTCCTAATTGGTCCTCTGGTCAGGTGCTTCAGGTGAAAGAGACATTAACCCTTAGCTATCACCCTTAGCTATCTGTTTATGACAACATGACTACGCTCAAACAAAACAGTGTAAAACTTTAGAGCCTACAAGTCCGTTCAGTCCTACTTCTTATTCTGCCAATCACTAAGACAAACAAGTTTATTTACATTGATGGGAGATACTGCTGTTTGTTTCTTTTTTAATGTCACTTGAAAGCGAAAACAGGCATTCACATGGCACTTTTGTAGCTGGCTTTGCAAGGTATTTACATGCCAGATAGTATGAAGGGGCATATGAATGATTAGTAACCCTATCTGCTCCACTGATACTGACTTGGACTCCTTATTCATCCCATGGGTGGCGAACCCGAGCCCACTTATTCACTGACACTTTAAAAACCCTTGCACCCCAATCTGGGTCTACGCCAATTATGCGATATGTATGTATCTTTTCATCCTTGCAAACGGTATCTGTAACCCCCCATAACCCCAGCCTGACCCCAGATGTACAGTACCTTCCCTCTCAACCTATGTATATTTTATTTCAAACATTTCTTTAAAATTTTTATATCTGGCATGTAAATACCTTGCAATGTTGGCTACAAAAGTGCCATCTGAATGCCTGTTCTCTCTTTCAAGTGACATTTTTAAATAAGTGGAGATATAACTATCTCATAGAACTAGAAGGTCATCATGTCTAGCTCCCTGCCTGCACTAGCAGGACCAAGTACTGATTTTGCTTAGGTGGCCCCTCAAGGATTGAACTCACAGCTTTGGGTTTAGAGGGCCAATGCTCAACCCACTGAGGTATCCCTCCCCCTGCTTATTGTAAACAAGAAGCAGGCAGTAGCATCTGCACATTGTTTTGTTTTTTTACATAATTCTACATTTTTAAGTTCAACTTTAATGATAAAGAGATTGCACCACAGTACTTGTATGAGGTGAATGCATAACTACAGTAGGACCTCAGAATTATATTTCATATTCCTAATTTCAGATACAAGACTGATACATTCATACAAATAGGATTAACACACTCTGTAGATTATACACTTTGCAATAATATCTTACACAGAACTTTTGCAAAAAGCGTATTCCAGTTACATCATATTTATACTTAAACATTTTTGTAAAACATGGAGTGCAACGTCAGTGATTAATCGTGATTAATTTTTTTAATCGCTTGATAGCCCTAATGATAGCTCATCTCAATTGATTAGACTCTTCCTGTTGGTATGCATACTTCCACCTTCTCATGTTCCCTATATGTATAAATATCTCCTGTCTGTGTGTTCCATTCTATGCATCCGAAGAAGTGAGCTGTAGCTCACAAAAGCTTATGCTGAAATAAATTTGTTAGTCTCTAAGGTGCCACAAATACTCTTGTTCTTTATAAGTAACTATGTGCTTCATAATAACTGGTAGTAATGCTGAATGCTTGTAATCGGAACTGGTTGAAATATTTGAGAGAGAACACTTTTCTATTGGAAACTGCAGTTTTGTCAAAATCTAAGCGTTTTTTAGGAAAGTGTCAGAATGAATAGTTTCAGCTTTCTAATTTCATTTTGTTAATGTAGAAACATTTTGTTTTGATAAGGTAAAAACTATTTTTTACTTTATTGTCCCATTTTGACTTGTATATTATAATTTTGATATGTATTATGTATTGTTTTAAGATATTATGTAATCAGAGTGTCACAGCTAAGGTTAAGCTTTTATCTTGGTTATTTGGTTAGTAAAGGTCACAGACGGGTTGCAGGCAATAAACAAAAGTTCACAGATGCTCAAGCACCCCAGTGTGGGGCTGAAGCCCAATCCCTGCCACTGGCAGGTGTGTGGGAGGTGGAACTGACAGCCAAGCCCTGCCATCTGGGGCTGACAGCTCAAGACCAAATATCCTGGAGGTCATGAAAAATCAGAATCTGTGACCTCTGTGGCCCTAATCTAGCAATCTGGCCTGAATCTGAGACAGGTTTGTAATCTTAGTCACAGCCAAATACAAGGTGGAGCAGATTGTTAAGCATAAAGGGTTAATTCATGTTTCAGTGGGCAATTAACACCTCTGCAGTTGTAGGACAAAGAAGGGTTAGTAGGTTACAAATTGTGAAAAGTGAGGGAAGGAATAACCTCAGTTCTCAACCTCAAAGGAAACCTACACAACACCTTCAAAAGACAAGCTTGGGAACTTAAATTCATCACTCTGCTAGACACTAAAAATCATGGACTCAGAGATACTGGTTTTATAGTTCATTATAACAGTTTGTAACCTACTAACCATCCTTTGTCCTGTGATTGTAGAGTTGTTAAAATGAAGTGGGCAATTAAGTGGTCTCCTGTGACATTGTTAAACATAAGAGGTTAACACATCTGTCCCAGCTTGTATTTAGCCATGACACTGAATACTTTTTCCACACCTGAAGAACAGCTTGGTGAAGCTTGAAATTTCTCTTCCACCAATAAAAGTTGGTCCAATAAAAAATATTACCTCATCTACCTTGTCTCTATCATTTTTATGTGGCATTCTAGTACTATTCAAAAGAATAGAAAATAAATTCTAATTCCATGAACAGAAGGTACATTTTTAACATGTTGCATCAAATTGACACCTCTAAAGATAATATTTTTATTTCACTAAATTCATCCTAGAAAGGGGCTGAACTGGTTTGAAAAGATTTAGGAATCTCTAAACAGTCCTGTGAGTGGATCACAGACCGTGACTACCTAACTTACTTTCTAAACTGCTAGAAGCTCTTATCTTAAATGAAGTTTCTTTGCTGCAAAAGCAGTTTTTCTGGAGAAGATGTCACAATGTTACTGTAGTCAACACTGATTCTTTCTACTAAGCTTGCTTGTATATAGATACTTTTCTTTTAAAGGCAATTTTGTCCTCCAAAATATAAATACACTTACAAAACATATTAACACTTTCCTAAAATAGTAACATGAACAACTCTTTCCAAAAGAAGATGCACGTGTCTCCCTTTCTTTCTTTTCCTGCAGGAAGTAAAAACTGATTTTAATGACATGAAGTTTATGAATGAGTATATATGGTAAGACATGGGAGGTAGTTGTCCCTCTCTGCTCTGCACTAGTGAGGCCTTCACGAAAGTATTGTGTCCAATTCTGGGTGCCACAGATTAGAAAAGAATTGTATAAATTAAAGAGTGTTCAGAGGAGAGCAACAAAAATGAGAAGGTTCAGAAAACTGGAAGCATGAGGAAGGTTAAAAATACAGGGCAGGTTTAGTCATCAGAAAATAAGACTGAGGGGAAGACCTGTTAACAGTCTTCAGCTATGTTAAGGATTTTTATGAAGAGGATGGTGATCAATTGTTTTCCATGTCCTCTGAAGGTAGGACAAGAAGTAATTGGCTTAATCTGCAGCAAGAGAGATTTAGGTTAGGCCTGGTCTACACTATGCGTTTAAACTGATTTTAGCAGTGTTAAACCGATTTAAAGCCGCACCCATCCACACTATGAGGCCCTTTATATCGATATAAAGGGCTCTTTACATCTGTTTCTGTACTCCTCCCCGACGAGAGGAGTAACGCTAAAATCAATATTACCATATCGGATTAGGGTTAGTGTGGCTGCAAATCGACAGTATTGGCCTCCAGGCGGTATCCCACAGTGCACCACTGTGACCGCTCTGGACAGCAATCTGAACTCGGATGCACTGGCCAGATATACAGGAAAAGCCCCGTGAACTTTTGAATTTCATTTCCTGTTTGGCCAGCGTGGAGCTGTGATCAGCACAGGTGACCACGCAGAACTCATCAGCACAGGTAGCAATGCAGTCTCCTAAGAATCGAAAAAGAGCTCCGGCATGGACCGCACGGGAGGCACTGGATCTGATCGCTATATGGGGAGAGGATTCAGTGCTAAGAGAACTCCGTTCCAAAAGACGAAAAGAACAAATATTTGAAAAAATTTCCAAGGCTATGATGGAAAAAGGCCACACCAGGGACTCAGTGCAGTGCAGAGTGAAAGTTAAGGAGCTCAGACAAGCCTACCAGAAAACCAAAGCAGCAAACGGAAGGTCCAGGTCAGGGCCGAAAACATGCCGCTTCTACGCTGAGCTGCATGCAATTTTAGGGGGCTGCGCCACCACTACTCCACCCCTGTCCGTGGATTCTGAGGTTGGGGTTGTAATCTCAACCATGGCTGAGGATTCTGCGGAGGGGGAAGATGAGGAGGAGGAGGAGGAGGAGGACGACCTTGCAGCGAGCACACAGCACTCCGTTAGCCCCAACAGCCAGGAGCTTTTTGTGACCCAGACGGAATTACCCTCCCAGCCCTGCCAAGCCACTAGCTCAGACAGTGAAGCCATGGAAATGACCTCTGGTGAGTGTACCTTTGTAAATATAAAACATGGTTTAAAAGCAAGCGTTTTTTAATGATTGATTTGCCATGAGGGCTTGGGATGCATTCGCAGCCAGTAAAGTTACTGGAAAAGTTTGTTAACATGTCTGGGGATGGAGCGGAAATCCTCCAGGGACATCTCCATGAAGCGCTCCTGGAGGTACTCCAAAAGCCTTTGCAGAAGGTTTCTGGGCAAGGCTGCCTTGTTCCGTCCACCATGGTAGGACACTTTACCACACCATGCATGTAACAAGTAATCTGGTATCATTGCATGACAAAGTATAGCTGCGTATGGTCCTGGTGATTGCTGGCATTCAAGCAACGTCCGTTCTTTATCTTGCTCTGTTATCCTCAGCAGAGTGATATCGTTCATGGTAACCTGGCTGAAATTCAGGAATTTAATTAAGGGGACAGAGATGGCCATTTTCCTACTCGGCTGTTGCTTAAAAGAAATCCTTCCTTGCACGTAGCCAAGCGGGGGGGGGGAGGGGGGGGAAGGAAGGATAGCGCTGAGCTTTTTTGCATTTGGCTAGCAGGAATCTTCCCAGCTACCAGCCACGCGGTGGGAGGTGGAAAGGGGGGTGATTAGCAGTGATCTTCCATGATACCAGCCATGCGGTGGGGGGAGAGGTAAAGCAGTAATCCTAGAGAATTGGACGTGGGGGTTGGCTTCTGCTGCTGCGTGTTAACAGGACAGAAGCATCAGAGGGCACTGTGTATATTAAGGCTGGAGAAGCCGAAAGACAATGGCTTACCATGGCTGCATGCAAGCTGAATTCTGATGCCCGGACCTGCATCTGTGAGATCTGTAACACCAGAGCCACAGGCACTCAATATTAAGATGCAAAATGCGACCTTGTAGTGAAATCACATGTGCTATGTAAGGTGAATAGTTTTGCTCACTGTGAAAGAGTATAACCATTGTTCTGTAAAATGTATCTTTTTAAATACTTCTCTCCCTTTTTTCCCTCCCTCATGCAGCTGCACATTTTTCAAGTCTCCCTACTCCATCCTGAAGGCTCTCTCAGATAAGGCGGAGGAAAAAGAAGACACGAGACAAAATGTTCTCGGAAATCATGGAAGTAACCCGCAATGAAAGAGCTAATCTGAATGAGTGGAAGGATGTGGTAGCAAAGTACAGGAAAGATGCCGTGAACGTGAGGATAGGAGGGACGAACGTGAGGATAGGAGAGACGCTCGAGATGAGAGGTGGCGGCAGGAAGATCAGAGGTGTAGGCAGGAAGATCTGCGGTGGCGGGATGCAACGCTGGAGCTGCTGCGTGATCAAACTGATATCCTCCGTCTGGTGGATCTTCAGGAAGAGCAGCGGGGTCACAGAGTGCTGCTGCAGCCTCTGTGTAACCACCCTCACCACTCACCATGTTCCATATCTTCCTCACCCAGACGTGTAAGAACGCGTGGGGGAAGGCTTCATGCACCCGCCCACTCCACCCCCGTGGACAGTCCAACCAAAAGGCTGTCATTACATTGAAATGTGTTTAATGGCCTTTTCCTTCCCTCCTATCCTCCTCCCAAACCACACCTGGGATAGCTTGTCATTTCTCTGCCTCTTTTTATAATTACTTTTTAATAATGAATACATGATTTTTAAACGATAGAGACTTTATTTTCTTAAGCAAGCTGTAATCGAAGGGGGAGGGTGGGTTGCTTACAGGGAATGACTTTTAATAATGAATACATGATTTTTAAAGGATAGTGACTTTATTTCCTTAAGCAAGCTGTAATCGAAGGGGGAGGGTGGGTTGCTTACAGGGAAGGAGTCAATAAGGGGGGGGTTCATGAAGGGGAAACAAACACAACAGTCACACCGTACCCTGGCCCGTGATGAAACTCGTTTTCAAAGCTTCTCTGATGCGCAGCGCTTCCTGGTATGCTCTTCTAATCGCCCTGGTGTCTGGCTGCGCGTAATCAGCGGCCAGGTGATTTGCCTCAGCCTCCCACCCCGCCATAAAGGTCTCCCCCTTACTCTCACAGAGATTGTGGAGCATACAGCAAGCAGCAATAACAAAGGGGACATTGGTTTGGCTGAGGTCTGAGTGAGTCAGTAATGTGCGCCAGCGCGCTTTTAAACGGCCAAATGCACATTCTACCACCATCCTGCACTTGCTCAGCCTGTAGTTGAACAGCTCCTGACCACTGTCCAGGCTGCCTGTGTATGGCTTCATGAGCCATGGCATCAAGGGGTAGGCTGGGTCACCAGGATAACTATAGGCATTTCAACATCCCCAACTGTTATTTTCTGGTCTGGGAAGTAATTCCCTTGCTGCAGCAGTTTAAACAGAGCAGTGCTTCTGAAGACGCGAGCGTCATGAGCCCTTCCTGGCCATCCCAAGTGGATGCTAGTGAAACGTCCCTTGTGATCCACCAGTGCTTGCAGCACCATTGAAAAGTACCCCTTGCGGTTTATGTACTGGGTGCCCTGGTGCTCCGGTGCCAAGATAGGGATATGGGTTCCATTATCGCCCCCCTACAGTTAGGGAATCCCATTGCAGCAAAGCCATCCACTATGACCTGCACGTTTCTCAAAGTCACAACCTTTCGTAGCAGCAGCTTAATGATTGCTTTGGCTACTTGCATCACAGCAGCCCCCACAGTAGATTTTCGCACTCCAAATTGATTCCCGACTGACTGGTAGCTGTCTGGCATTGAAAGCTTCCAGCAGGCTATTGCCACTCGCTTTTCCACTGTGAGGGCTGCTCTCATCTTGGTATTATGGCGTTTCAGAGCAGGGGAAAGCAAGTGACAAAGTTCCATGAAAGTGCCCTTACACATGCGAAAGTTTCGCAGCCACTGGGAATCGTCCCACACCCGCAAAACTATGCGGTCCCACCAGTCTGTGCTTGTTTCCCGGGCCCAAAATCGGAGTTCAATGGCTAGAACCTGCCCCATTACCATCAGGATCTCCAAAGCGCAGGGGCCCGTGGTTTGAGATAATTCTGTGTACATGTCCTCATCACTCTCATCGCCGCGCTGCCGTAGCCGCCGCCTCCTCCTCGCCTGGCTTTGCAGGTCCTGGTTCAGCATAGACAGCACGAGAATGCGCGAGGTTTTTACAACGTCCACTATTGCGGTATTGATCTGAGCAGGGTCCATGCTTGCTGTGCTATGGCGTTTGCACAGTTCACCCAGGAAAAAAGGCTCAAAATGGTTGTCTGCTGCTGTCACGAAGGGAGGGGTGAGGCTGTACCCAGAACCACCCATGACAATGATTTTTGCCCCATCAGGCACTGGGCTCTCAACCCAGAATTCCAAGGGGCAGGGGAGACTGCGGGAACTATGGGATAGCTACGGGATAGCTACCCACAGTGCAACGCTCCAGAAATCGACGCTAGCCTCAGACCATGGACGCAAGCTGTCGAATTAATGTGCTTAGTGTGGCCGCGTGCACCCGAGTTTATACAATCTGTTTTATAAAACCGGTTTATGTAAAATCGGAATAATCCCGTAGTGTAGACATACCCTTAGATATTAGGAAAAGCTTTCTTACTAAGGATAGTTAAGTACTGAAGTAGGCTTCCAAGGGGAGATGTGGAATCCCCAACAGTGGAGATTTTTAAGAGTCAGTTGAACAAACTCTTGTCATAGATGGTCTATTTCTTGGTCCTGCCTCAGTGCAGGAAGCTGGACTTGATGATCTCCCAAGGTCCTTTCCAGCCCTATATTTCTATGATTCAATGATTGATCTGTGTTTACAAGTTTGAAAGTTGCAAGTCAGTGACTAACATCATTGCAGATGTTGAAAGATGTAATTTTCAAAGCAGAGCTTTAAACTGATGTTGCAGAGCTGTCAAATGATTTTTTGAAATGGAAATAGATTCCTGCTCCTCACTACAGAGGTTTCTGAGTCACTAAGCTGCTTTCTGGCAATCTCCCTCTTAATAATGTGCTCACATTTTGCAAGCAAGGTAACAAGTTTGACTCTGCTGACATTTTCCTAATGAAGTTGACTGCTTAGATTTCTATCTAAAACTGCTGGCAAAGCAGAATCCTAGCATTTTAGCCACATTGATATAGACAAGGCTGAGATTTGACATGAATGCACTAATTTAGATGCGCAATACTTCCTAATACTTCACATATCTCTTACACTATGTCAAACCTTTCTTGAATTTTGGGACTGATTTAGATAAATTCCACTCACACACCATTTGTCTTCCATAAGTTTTAGCAGAGGTGTTTGCTGGCCAGGGGCGGCTCTAGGGATTTTGCCGCCCCAAGCACGGCAGGCAGGCTCCCTCCGGCAGTTTGCCTGCGGACCCACCGAAGCCATGGGACCAGCGGACCCTCCACAGGCAAGCTGCTGAAGGCAACCTGCCTGCCGTCCTCATGGCGCCGGCAAAGCGCCCCCCAGGCATGCCTCCCCAAGCACGCGCTTGGCATGCTGGGGCCTGGAGCCGCCCCTGTTGCTGGCCCCTATTTCTGCTTTGTATTCTGGTGTTCCCCGCATAGTAGATCCCCAGAGTACACAGAGTATTTTGAAAACCCCTGTGCTTATGTGCTTTGGAACTTCTGAGTCATATTGTGCATGCTGGGTTGTTACTGATCTGAAGTGGAAGCCATAGAGCAAGTATTAATTCAAACCAGGCAGCAGCAGGACACAGCAGAAGAATTGGTGGACTCTGCATTCAGGCAGCTGCAGCTAATCTTGCTGGGATGGTAGTCAAACTTCCTATCTAAACACAGGGCCAGCTCTAGCCATTTTGCCGCCCCAAGCGTGGCAGCATGCTGCGGGGGGCGCTCTGCCGCTCGCCGGTCCCGCGGCTCCGGTGGACCTCCCACAGGTGTCCCTGCAGAGGGTCCACTGGTCCCGCGGCTCCAGTGGACCTCCCGCAGGTGTGCCTGCGGATGCTCCACCGGAGCCACCTGCCGCCCTCCCAGCAACCGGCAGAGCGCCCCCCGCGGCATGCTGCCCCAAGCACTCGATTGGCGCGCTGAGGCCTGGAGCCGGCCCTGTCTAAAATTACTGTTGAGTCTCACTCCTGAAAAATCTGTTAAGTGTAAGGGAGGGCCCCATAATTTTTTTCTCAGAAAAATCCTGACTGAGGGCCACAAAGTTGTCCTGAAGAGTGCTGCTGTCAGAAGTGGGAATGTGTCCCCACAGTAAAGATACAGGACAGAGAAGGAAGAACCCCTTTAGGTACCTCATAAAATTTGTAAATTGGGTTAATAAGCAGATATGTATCTTAATATCTTGGTAGGAAGGATGGTCTGATGGTTAAGGCACTGTACTAGGACTCAGGAGATAGGAGTCCAATTCTTAGCTCTGCTATACCTTTCCTGGGTGATCTTGGGAAAATTACTTAGCCTCTCTATTCCTCAGTTTCCCATTTATAAAATAGTGGATGGAGCACTGAACTGGAAGTTGGGAGACCTGGATTATATTCCAGTGCTCTCATAGACCTGCTGAGACACCTTGGACACTTTACTTCACTGCCCCGTGCCTCAGTTGCCCTATCTATCAAATGGAAATAATGATACTTACTCCTCTGTGTAAGATGTTTTGAGATCTATGGTACCACTGTATAAGAGCTTAATAGTAGTAATATCAGACATCATCCTGGCATTGCGATTGGCTGACGCAATCCATTTCACTGTAATTTTAAATAACAAAGATACTGTGACTTGTAAATGACACTCTGGGCATACAGAAGGGGTCATTTGTTTTCACTATCAGCAGAGACTAAGGCCATTGTGCTCAGAACGGCCAAGTTCATGGACATTCTCTCATGGTCACTATTTAGAAGTCGCTGTTCTTCGCCTTAGATGATAAAGTAATAGAATATTTAATTTTACAGTCAGGAAATGCATTATTCTGTCTTATACATAGTGTGGAGAGAGAAGTGTAAGGTCTTTAATGTGCAATGTAATACAAATGTCTAGCACATTGTGGATGCTAGAGCATACAAAACTAATACATAATAATAAGTACACATTGCTTTGGGATCTTAACTTCTCCATTTTTTGACTTTTGTATATACAAATGCTTATTGTTGATGTTGAAATAGCGTACATTTTTGCAGTCAATGTTTGCATTTGCAAGAAATCCTCAATGTACTACATCTCAGCTGTGTTGCGCTGAGGATTTCCTGCTGCTCTTAGGGTTAGTGCTTGAACACAGAATGAGGATTAAACAATGAAGAGCTCTTGTCTCTGCCAAAACTTGTTGGCATTTACCTTCCAATCAGAGAACACAGTTTGGCTGTCGCATTTTTGTTGAATGATACTCTCCCTATAAGGATTGTGTATTTATTTCACAATGCTAAATAATTATTACCTTGGGGTTCAGTCCTGATCTCAGTTGACACCTTTGACTTCAAAGGGAGCAGGTATGGATTCTTTTGTGGACCAGGACTCAGAAGCTCCACAATGAGCTAGTCCATCATGAGAACTGAAGAGGAGAAAAAACATGAGGAAGGGTGGACCAGTGGTTAGGGCACTAGCCTAGGACTAGGGAGACCTGGTTCAATTTCCTTCTTTACCATGGACTTCTGACATGACCATGAGCAATTCATTATAGCCTTTCTGTCCCTCAGTTTCTCATCTATAAAACAGTATAATAATACTTCCCTACCTTACAGTGATGTTGTGAGGATAAATACATTAAATATTATGAAGCGCTTTGAGATCTACTGATGTTAGGCACTATTTAAGAGCCAAGTATTATTCTGTGTAAGTTAATAAACAAAAAGATTTGTACTAAACGTTTACTGCACTAGGCAGAATCTAAAACTGGTTCCAGTTCTGAACTCCATGCAAAGTAGTTACCTCAGTAGTAAGTCTGACTGATTGTATTAGAGAGCCAGATTTTCAGTTGAATTAAATTGGGATAGCTCCACTGAAATCACATTTCAATTGGACATCAGGGTAGCTGCCACTGTTTACATCATCTGGGCCTTGAGGTGCGATGGGATCTTCATAGTTAAGAATGAATTTCATGTTCCAGAATAATGCAGGATTCAGACTCTTAAGGAGTGAAGCATTTAAGGAGTTACATTAATCACAGTAATGTGCTCTGACTGAAGAGTTTGTGCCAGCTGATGCTGGTCTAAGCCATGGCAGAATCTCAGGATGGAAACAGTGCAGTGATGCTTAATTGCAATGGCAGCTACAATATCTCTTATGAGATAAGAAAGGGGACATTGTAGGCCAATAAGTGAAAAGCGCTTGCATAGAAGGGGACAAATTCTCACTCTTTAAAGAAACAATTCAAAAGTGTATTAAAGAGTAAAATCCAATACTCTGTGAAAGTAGTATCTAAAGTTTCTTTAAAAAGTCTGAAGATATGTCACATGAAAAACTGTATAACAGACTTGTCTATATTTCAAACTACGGGGGGTGGACTGTGGGGCTCTGAATTGTAAAGTGCACCAAAGAGTTGCACTGTAAGTGCCACATATGGATGCTGCTGGTGCAAACTGGTACCTAGTCGCTGTTAACGTAGTCCCCTTTCAGACAGGACTAAGCTAATGTGAGCTAGATACCACATCCACATGGGGTAGTTAGAATGGAACTCTCTGGTGTGCTCTTCAGTTCACACCTCCATAGTCCACACTGTGGAACTGCGTAGACGTTGCCTGAATCAAAGAAGAAATCCTTAAAATAAACTATGTTAAAGTTTTGTACATGTATTTCTCTGGAAGAAAACAGCTTCAGAGATACTGATAAATGACTCTTCTTCTTCAAGTGCTTGTTCAAGTCAATTCCAATCAGGTGTGCGCACTCTGCGTGCACGGTGATTGGAAACTTTTTTCCTTAGCACCTCACGTTGGGTCAGCTGGGGAGCCCCCTGGACTGGTGCTTTCATGACGCTCAATATATGACCCTGCCAACTCGACCCCCCATCAGTTCCTTCTTACCATCTGTGTCAGCCGTTGGAATGGTGACTCACTTGTTCTGCAAGCGCTCCCTTGGTGTAGTTACCTAATCTAGTTCTTCTTCTTGTTTTCTAGTTTTGTAGTTGTTAGTATAGTTATAGTTGTTAGTAGAGGTCGGGGCAGGCAACCTATGGCAAAGGTGCCAAAGGCAGCACACGAGCTGATTTTCAGTGGCACTCACGCTGCCCGGGTCCTGGCCACCAGTCCGGGGGGGGCTCTGCATTTTAATTTAATTTTAAATGAAGCTTCTTAAACATTTAAAAAACCTTATTTACTTTACATCCAACAATAGTTTAGTTATATATTATAGACTTATAGAAAGAGACCTTCTAAAAACGTTAAAATGTATTACTGGCACGCAAAACCTTAAATTAGAGTGAATAAATGAAGACTCGACACACCACTTCTGAAAGGTTGCCAGCCCCTGGTATAGGTGTTTGTGAGCGGGATCTTTCCCTATCCCATCAACCCCTTCTTGGGCTCTGGAACATGCCGCAAGCTCAAGGCTTTAAGTCTTGCAGCACATGCCACAAGCCCATGCCAAGTAGTGATCCCCTCAACTCTTGCCTACGCGTCTGGGAGAGTCGCATGAGACCGAGCGCTGCAAAATCTGCAGGGCTTTTAAGCCTAGGATGAAAAAGTGGCGGGATTTCCCTTTGAAGCAGCTGCTCATGGAATCTGCACTTCATCCAGCGGCTTCAGACCACCCAGGCTCGGGCCGAGTGCGTTGGTGCAGAGTGCTCTGGCATGGGTTCATGACTTGGGGCCGAGGAAGCAGTCTAGTACGAGAGACCCTCGGCACTGCAACAGGGAGCAGTGGCCCAGCTCCACTCTACTTCCCTGGTGCCCCACAGGTGACATAAAAAGACTGAGAGAGGGCGGTGTCCTCTGAGAGCTGCAGAACTGCCAGGGGACGTGTCGCTGCACGTAAGGAAGGACCTGGCTCCCAGACAGCAAGAGTCGATCCTGTCAACTCCGGCACCCCAGAAGGCACCATCGAGTCTGGCACACAGCGACTCTCAGGCAGTGCAGTGCCAGGTGGAGGTGTTGGAGCCACCCTCCATCCCAGCCACTTTTGAAGCCGCAAGATATCTCATAGAGGTGACTGTGGCTCAATCCCCAATTATTAGGGACAAGTCTCTGGTACCACTGAGACCAGTACCATCCAGAGGCAAACTCACCATGATGCAGCGGACTTGATCCTATCACCGCAACATCATTCCCTGACACCAAGTCCAGCACCGGGGACATGGTGATCTATCTGCCTGGCACTGAGGATAGGTCTGCACCAATCCACAACACTCTGCAGTACTGGCACCGTCAAGTGGCTCCGGAGCCCAGCAGCTGATCGCTGGCACTGGACCCACAGCACCAGTCCCCATCATCAGACTACCAGCACCAATCCTCGGCAAGATTGTCGTTACACTGGTCCCCTGCCTCTTCCACACTACACTGGTGGCCAGCACGTAGGGCTTCAGCACTGCACTCGGGCTCTTCAGCGTCTGATGCCAACTCATATTTTTCGAGGTGCAGTCGGCACAGATCGGGCAGGCACCAAAGGGATGCACGTGCGGCCTGGCAGCTGCAGTGGCAACCCCCCACACAATGGCCCTTTTAGACCCCCTCGGCTTACCATCAGGCCCAGGGTACCCTGCCCTTCCCAGTCACCTTGAGATAGACCTGCCCCTTGGGGAGCTGAAGCTGCCCTCTCCAAGCCACCCCCTCAGACTGCAGAGGTGGGGTCAGAGCCAGCTCAGGACCTGCTGCTAGTCTATGAGATAGCCTCCTTTGCTGAGCCAGTGGTGGAGCCTGGTACAGTCCAGGAGCAACCCAGGCAGCTTGAGGGACAGGAGGACCCTATTCCACCACTTGCCACCTCATCTTCCTAACCCAATGAGGCGGTAGCAGGGGCATCAGCTTCAGGGTCCCTCCCTATTGACCACAGGGCACACCAAGACCTGCTCTGTTGCATGGCTTGCAACACAGGCCTGAAGGCAGAGGAAGAGGAAGAAGGCAAAGGATACTATGGTAGACATTTTTGCCCCAGAAGGTCCTTCCTGGGTGGTGCTAACGCTAATAAAGACCATTCAAAAGACTAATAAGACCCTGTGGCAGATTCCAGCCTCCATTCCACCCACCACCAGTGGTGTAGAGAGGAAATACTTTGTTCCTTCCAAGGGCTACAAGTACCTCTTCTCTCACCCACCCTTGCTCCCTGGTGGTCTTGTCGGTAAATGAAAAGGAGCATCGGCAACAGCCACCAGCCCCCAACTCTAAGGAGGCTAAATGCATGGACTTCTTTGGCGGGAAGATCCATGCCACAGGGGTCCTCCAGCTTAGGCTAGCCAACCAGCAGGCTATCCTCAGCAGGTACAACTTTAATTCTTGGACTTCTATGCCTAAGTATAAGGAGTTGCTTCCAGCAGAGTCAAGGATGGAATTTTCCACCATAGTCGAGGAGGAGAAGGCAGTAACAAGGACCTCCCTACAGGCCTCCCTTGACTTGGCTGATTCAGCTGGCCATAACCTCTCCTTGGGGGCGGTGATGGGATGAACTTCCTGTGTCCAAATGTCTGGGTTACCTCCGAAAGTTCAACACACCTTGCAGGACCTTCCCCTTGAGGGCACAGGGCTGTTCTCGGACCAGACCAGTCGACTTGAAGCTACACAGCCTGAAAGACTCTAGGCAACTATGAAGTCATTGGGGATGCACATGCCGGCTACCCAGTGCAAGCATTTCAAGCCCCAGCTGCAGCAGCAGTGGCAGTACCATCCCCACCCAAGGCAGGACTTCTACTGCCGTAGGGTAGAAATAACAGGCGCGAGCCTTCAAACCCACCTTCAGGGCAGGGATGGGGCCTGACCAAGCCATTGTTGGGCTCCAAACAAGGCTTTTGAAGGGACATCTGAGGATGGCATACCTGCTGTGATTCTGGATCCTTCCCCATGCTTCATGAATAGTCTGTCCCACTTCTACCATGCTTGATCACAAATAACATCGGACTGCTGGGTGCTCTGCACAGTAGAAGTGGGATATTTTCTCCAGTTCTGCTCCTCCCCTCTCTCCCACCCCCTTTCCCCATCTCTCTTCAGGGACCCTTTTCACGAGCAACTCCTTATCCAGGAGGTGCAATTGCTTCTTGCCATAGGAGCAGTGGAGGAGGTTCCTCAGGAGCTAAGGGGCAAGGGATTCTACTCCCGATACTTCCTTATCCCCAAGGCAAAGGGGGTCTCAGACCCTTTCTAGACCTGCGAGAACTCAATCAGTTCATGGTGGAGTTGAAGTTCTGCATGATCTCCCTGAGCACAATCATACCTTCCTTGGATCTGGGAGACTGGTACACCGCCCTTGACATGAAAGATGCATACTTTCACATAATCATTTGTCCAGCTCACAGACATTTCCTGACGTTTGTGCTCCTATTCAATCTATCGACGGCCTCCCAAGTGTTCACCAAGGGTATGTCGGTGGTCGCGGCCTTTCTCTGCAAGAGGCAGGTACAGGTGTATCCTTACCTCAACAACTGGCTGCTGTGGGGGTGTTCCAGGGAGCTGGTGGAGTCTCATGTCCAGTTCGTCAGAGCTACCTTTTAGAGACTAGGACTCCTCCTCAACGTGAACAAGTCAACGCTGTCACCGACCCAAAGAATAGAATTCATTGGGGTGGTGCTGGACTCGGTACAGGCGAGAGCAATCCTGCCGGAGTCCCAATTCCAAGCAATGACAGACATCATCCAGACTCTCAGGCAATACCCCCCACCACAACTTCAAGAGGATGCCTGAGTCTCCTCAGCCACATGGCAGCCTGCACCTACGTGGTCAGGCATGCCAGACTGAGGTTCAGACCACTCCAAGCATGGCTTGTGTCAACCTGTCACCCAGGACGAGACAGCTTGGACTCAGTAGTGACAGTGCCAGAGCGAGTTCTAGAATCCCTCCGTTGGTGGCTAGACCCTTGCACAGTCCATGAAGGAGTCTCCTTCAACACCCTTCAACCCTCCATGACCCTAATAGCGGACGTGTCAGTTCTGGGTTGGGGGTCCACCTAGGAGATCTCCAGACACAAGGTCTGTGGTTTCAGACCAAGATCTCACTCCACATCACTATCAAGGAGCTCAGACCTGTGTGACTAGCCTGCCAGACCTTGCAGTCCAGAATGCAGGGCCAGTGTGTAGCGGTGATGACCAACAACGCCACCGCCATGTTTTACATAAACAAGCAGGGCAGAGCCCACTCTTCCCCTCTCTGTTGGGAAGCTCTCCAGCTTTAGGACACCTCCAGGTGAATGGAGTATGCTATTTCCCAAGAGTACAGAACAAGCTTGCAGACCACCTCAGAAGGTCATTTCACAACCACGAGTGGTCCATCCATCCGGACGTCATACATTCCATCTTCCAAAGGTGGGGGTTTCCCCACATAGAACTTTTTGTCACCAGGAGTAACAGGAAGTGTCCAACATTCTGCTTTGTCCAAAAACATAGTCCAGGCTCCATCTTGGACGCATTCATGCTACGCTGGGAAGACTGCCTCATCTGTGCCTTTCCGCTGGTCCCACTTATCCACAAGGTGCTGCTCAAGATCCGCAGAGGCAATTCTGCTGGCCCCTGTGTGGCCACAGCAACATTTGTACACCATGCTTCTGGAGCTGTCAGTGGACACCCCAATCGCACTGCTGCTCTACCCTGATCTGATCACACAGAGCCACGGTCACCTCCTTCACCCAGATCTCCAGTCCTTCCATCTTATGGCTTGGAAGCTTCATGGTTAAAGCCAATGGAACTCCAATGCTCAGAATTGGTGAGCGAAATGCTGCTTGGTAGCAGGAAATCTTCCATTGGGACCACTTACTTAACTAAGTGGGAAAAGTTCTCGTGCTGGTGTGAGAAGCGTCACACTCCTCCACTTCAGGCATCTATACCACTCATCCTGGAGTATCTACTGCATCTAAAGCAGCAGGGATTGGCAGGATCATCCATCAGGGTACACCTCACTGCCATCTCGGCATTCCACCCAGGGGAGTCGGGGTGCTCTTTATTAGCCAACCCCATGGTAGGGTCTTTCCTGAAGGGCATAGAAAGGTTATATCCACATTTGTGACCACCTGTACCTGCTTGGGATCTCAATCTGGTCCTCTCCAGACTAATGGGGCCCCCATTCGAGCCACTGGCGACATGCTCCCTTCTGTATCTCTTGTTGCCATCACATCAGCCAGAAGGGTGTCCGAATTAAAAGCGCTGATCTCCAATCCCCCCTACATGGTCTTCCATAAGGACAAAGTACAACTTAGGCCACACCCAGCCTTTCTACCCAAGGTGGTGTCTCAATTCCACATTGGTCAAGACATCTTTCTGTCAGTCTTCTGTCCCAAGCCTAATGCTAGTGTGCAGGAGCAGAGGCTTCACTCACTGAATGTCCAGTGCATGTTAGCATTCTATATCGAGCACACGAAGTCTTTCAGGAAATTGAACCAACTGTTGTGGCGGCGGGAGACTGGATGAAAGGGCTTCCAGTCTCTTCACAATGCATTTCTTCCTGTATCACAAACTGCATCCGTACTGGCTACAAGCTGGTCAAGGTCCTAGCGCCAGCTATTATGGCCCACTCGACAAGAGCACAAGCCTTGTCAGCCGCCTTCCTGGCCCAGGTGCCTATCCAGGAGATCTGCAGAGCAGCGACCTGGTCTTCCATGCACACGTTTACCATTAACTATGCCATCACCCAGCATGCCAGAGAGGATGCAGCTTCCAGCAGAGCAATTCTCCAATTAGTGAATCCTTAACAAGCACTCAAAGAAGAAAACATGGTTATTCATCTTCTTGTAACTGTTGTTCTTCGAGATGTGTTGCTCACATCCATTCCAATATCACCCACCTTCCCCTCTGTCGGAGTAGTTGGCAAGAAGGAATTGAAGGGGAGTTGGATTGGCAGGGTCATATATCGAGCACCATGAAGGCGCCACTCCAGGGGGCTTCCAAGCTGACCCAATGGGAGCTGCTGAGGGAAAAAGTTTCCAACGACCAGGCACGCGGTGCGCGCACACCTGATTGGAATAGACACGAACAATACATCTTGAAGAACAAGAGTTATGAGCAGGCAAAAGTGTCTCTCTTGTGAGATGAAGACGTCCTCCTCTTTGTGCATATTCAGTTCCTGAAGCAGCTTGGTCACTATAATTTCCCCTCAGTCAGTTGCATCCCTTTGTAAGATCTATTTATAAATAATTATCAGAGCTAGCTATTATTATTATGAGCTTTTCAGCAGTAGATCTGAAAGCACTTTACAAAGGAGGTCATTTTAGAGATGGGGAAAGTGAGGCACACAGCGGTGAAATGATTTGCCCAAGATCCCCCATCAGCTAGCAGCAAGCTGGCAACACAATCCAGCGTTCCTACTGTACTTCATTGTACTCGATACTTTTTAGGGCTGGAGCTTATTTAGGAAGTGTAACAAGGTGACTTGCCCTTGGGCTGGAGAGCCTGGGGCTAAGCCAATCCTGATTACAGGATGACTCCCACCTGTAAGGAATATAAATAGCCACGTTTAAGTGCTGATGGCATCCAGTGAGAGAAAGGGCTGGAGGGAATAGTCCTCAGGACCCTGATTCAGTAGAGAGAAACCAGAGCAGATAAAGTAAGCTAAGAGCATGGAGGCCTGGGAGAGATACTGACTAAAACAGAAGAAAGAGTCAAAATCTCTGCAGGCAGAGAGGTCTAGGAGAAATGTTGACTAACCAGGGGAGAGACTGGGAGACTCAGAAGGGGAGCAAAGAGATAGGAAGTGGCCCAGTGAAAACTGCATTGTTAGTAAAGATCCAACCTAATTCAGGGCCCTGGGCTGGAACCAAGAGTCAAGGGTGGGACTGTGTTCCCCTACCAGCCCAGGGAGAGGCAGACAAGCCCTTCACAGGGGTAGTTGAACCCAGCAGCAGATTGAACTGAGGATGGGCTGAAGACGAGCCCCAGAGAGAATAGAAGGCTTTTTGTTTCTGTTAGAGACGGTTTGGGATTTTAGTGTGGAAAATGGGGACCCTGAAAGGGGTGGACTAAAGACTGTGATCTGGCTGGTGGTCTGTCTCAGTGAGTAAGTTACCATGTAGAAAGACTGCCATGGCACCTGAGTGACTGTCAACAGGTGGCGCTAGTACAGTAAGGAGCAGCAATGTCATTCTTGACCATGAGCGGATACCAAGTGGTGAGAGAACTCTGTAGCAAGAAACATGAATTATAGAGAGGCTTTAAAATGTGAATTAAAATACCCTCCTAATATACTGCAGTTTTGGAATTTAATTGCCCTATGCTTATTCCTTCAATTTAATCTTGACTGAGTTCAAGAACTAGTGCAAACACTAAAAAGAATGTCCATATCTCTGCTATCTGTACATACACAGATAATAACGTGCGGATCGTATTCCATTCTTAATCTGATTAGGTGATGGGCATTTTAAAGAACACTGTAAATTAATCTTCTGTATGAAACTTATTTTCAACAGTGTATTTTGGGAATGTTACAAACGTACAGTCAGCTGTATCATTAGAATTCCTTTAAGGATACAAGGACTTTTTTTTAAGTCCCTAATTGTATAAGATTAATACTCTCCTGATCTTCTAAAAGGACAATCTGTTTTTAATAAAGCCCATGTAGCCAGGCTAATTAGAGCAGGTAATAAAATCTTCTAGCTGGTTGATTAATCTTTAGAAAACCTTTAAGAGTCTACACTGATCAGGAAGTGAGGTTGTAAAACCACATGGAAATAGAGACATTTCCACTGTTTAGCAGTATTGTCCTAGATAAAGAAAAAATATGCTCTTCTGATGAATAGATATTAATATTTTTTATTTTTCTGGTTGTTGTTTAAAAAACAAATTTATTACTAAGGATGATCTTAGACAAAATTCCTGGCTCAACACATCTTAACCCTTGGAATGTTTGAAATCTGTGTCAGGTTAAAATGTTGCTACTAGTCCTATCTGTATGATGGTCAGACTTAAATCCTTAATCTAAACACCGTGGAACATTTGGGCATTTGAAATCCAGTCCTGGTTGTGCAGTTTGAGCCCATCTCTCTAGTACAATTCCATACTGGTTGTCTAATACAATGCAGACTAGTCTAATCTAAGTATTTATCATCCCTGTGGTATCTTTGCTTTATAACAAATTGCACATACAATCTAAATATCTGCCAAAAAGTTTAGACTTGGATGCTGAAAGATAGGTGTCTGTAACACTATATTTAAGGATCTGATTGAAAGCCCATTAAGGTTGATGTTGGATCCTTTCCATTGATTTCAATGGGCTTTGGATCAGGGCCTTACGGCTAGACTTTCAAAGTTATTTAGGTGCCTAAAGAAGCAGATAGGTGCCTAGTGGGAATTATA
Source organism: Gopherus flavomarginatus (assembly GCF_025201925.1). Taxonomy (NCBI): domain Eukaryota; kingdom Metazoa; phylum Chordata; order Testudines; family Testudinidae; genus Gopherus; species Gopherus flavomarginatus. The sequence goes on along the minus strand of NC_066626.1, from coordinate 14,633,600 downwards.
GAAGGATCTGAGCAGATGAGGTGTGTAAATTCCATTGATTTCAGTGGATTTAGGCACCTAACCCACTTACACTCCTACTGGGGTTTTCAAAAGAAGCTATCTGCATCTTTAGGCACTGACATGCCTTTGCAAATCTGGCCCTTGGTGCCTAAAAAATAAATGACCTAATTTCCCCAAAAAATAAATGAACAGGAGCAAGTAACAAGTAAACTGCATAAGTAGGACTGCTTTAGCCAGCGTGCAAATTATAGAGCATATGCAGCTCTAAATTACACTGGAGACAATATTGGTTGAAGATTGGGGAAAGTGTAAAGGTGGCTTAAAGTCACATTTGTCTGAAAATGAGTTTGCTACAGTGCAGGACTGAATTAGGGTTGCCAGGTGTCTGGTTTTTGACTGGAATGCCCAGTCGAAAAGGCCCAGGTGGCTCTAGTCGGCATCACTGACCGGGCCATTAAAAGTGTGGTTGGCGGCGCAGTGGGGGCCTTGGGCGAAGACAGGCTCCCATATGGCTCCCGGAAGCGGCCTCCAGGTCTCTGCAGACCCCATGGCACATGGGCAGCCAGGGAGCCTGTGCGTGCTGCCCCTGCCCTGAGTGCCGGCTCCGCAGCTCCCATTGGCTGGGAACCATGACCAATGGAAGCTGCGGGGATGATGCCTGCGAAAGCAAAGGCCCTGCATGGAGCCTTCCTGGCTGGAGGGGCCTGATGGCTACTTCCTGGGAGCCACAGTAAGTGCCACTGGGACCCCAGACTCCCTCCTGCACCCCAATCACCACCCCAGCTCGGAGTCCCCTCCCACACACAAACTCCCTCCCAGAGCCTGCACCTTGCTGCCCTCCAACACCCTAACCTTCTGCCCCAGCCCTGAGCCTCTGCCTGCACCCCAAACCCCTCATCCCTGACACCACCCCAGACCTCATATCCCCAGGCAGAGCCCTCACCCTCCACTGCATCCCAACCCCCGCCACAGTCCAGAGGCCCCTCCTGCACTCCAAACCCCTTATCCTCACCCCTAGCCCAGAGCCCATACCCCCTATGCCCCAGCCTGGAGCCCCCTCTTGCTCCCCAGACCCCTCATTCCTGCTCCCCTGAGTCCATACCTCCAACCCAGAGCCCAACCCCCTCCGTACCCCAACCCCCTGGCCCAACCCAGAATCTTGTCCCACACTCCAAACCCCTCATTCCTGGCTCCACCCCCCAGCCTGAGCCTTTGCTCCCCTACACACCCCAACCCCCGCCCAGTGAAAGTGAGGTGAGGGTGAGGTACAGCAAGCGATGGAGAGAGAGCAGATGGAGTGAGTCGTGGGAGGGCCCTCGGAGAAAGGGCAGGGCAGGGGGTAAGGCAAGGGGTGTTTGGTTTTGTGTGATTAGAAAGTTGGCAACCCTAGACTCAATCCAGGTTTTTAAATTAGCAAATTTGCAATGTCAAATTTCTTGCTGTAGTGCTGGCTAAACAATCTAAAAAGATTTCGTCTGCTTAAATAATAACATGTTGCATAACAAGTTTTCCTCTGATGTTCACCCTGTGCTTTATGAAACTAGTATATATGGCATATAGAATTTTGGTTAAATTTTATATTGTGTTGCTATGCTACTGGCTTAACGCATTTCACTTTTCAGCCACATATATGCTGCCACCAGCAGATTCATAAATGGCAATTTTAATTAAAGCATGAAACCAATTTCTTTCTTTTATTTACATTCATATGCCTGCATAAACTTCAGTAAAGTTGCCAAGGTATGAATGACAGCAGAACTTGGTCATCATTTTCCATTATATTTCAGGGTATTTACAGTGTACCTGTGCATCGTACTTTGCAAACATACTAAACATACTCCCATGTTGAGCGGTGTAGATGCAGTCTTCAGATTTAAAGAAGGATGGGGTTTGGGCTACTTTTAACAACTAACATTGCTTCAGAAATATGCTCTGTGGAACATGCATTTGAAAAAAACAAATTATGTCTTTTGAATATACTCAGTGTTATCATTTATAGAGACCAAGGTTGCAAACATACTTGTGCTTAGCTTTAAGTACATGCATTAGTGTTTGCAGGACTGGAGGCTGACTGCAGTTTACTAGAAGCAATGTTGAAGAACCAATAGTGAGCAATGGAAAAAATAGACAACAGTATAAATGCAAAAATAAATTGTTAATGAATTTATTACATGAACTTGTGCAGTAATCTCAAGAATTAATACTTTTCTTTTTTCCTAGGATTCAGAATTTCCCATAGATACTCAAGTGAACCCTTATCTTGCTCGTGGCAAGCAATGCACCCGGCCATTGAAATCTGGAGTATACAGGCTGAGCAGCACTTTAAAAGTCCATGATCTAGCAGTCAGCTGGTAGGAACCTTAACCATTTTTTCAGTTTCTCATTGTATTACTGTTGAGTTTTATCTTTCAAAATGTCATAGAGAACAATTTGCTGAAAGTGGTGAATGGACTGTTTTTGTTGAACATCTGAAACAATTGTCAAAAGCACTGTGCAGGCCAAGGGGACTAGGCTGAGTCCTTGACTAAGAGACCTAAACCCTCGTCTATAAAACGTACAGAATACTTGCCCTGAGATTCCCATGCAATTTACTTACTGCCATAGTCTGATCTCCTATTACTCTGATTTATATCTAGTTATATCTATATCCTATTACTCTGATTTATATCTATAATGAATCCAGGGAGTTCCTCCAGATAGATGCTTTTAGTAGTTGATGTAACTGAGAACAGAATCTGGCCATCAGAAATTTTTTTATGGCAGACTCGTATCTGTGTCCTTTTCCCCTCTGTAGTCCATTTTGTCAGAGTGGATTTTCAAACCAGGTGAAGAGCATATGTGATAGGCCAACATTCTGAATATATCCATTAAAGATAGCTGGGAGTTTGCCATAAAAAATCTGTGTGGTAGTGAAGTCTTATAGTATGTCCCTCTAACGTTAACAGTCATTCTTTATAGATGTTTAAAGTGTGTGTAAATTGGTTTTCATGAGAAATAAACTAACGGAACTGGATTGCCAAGGAGTAATAGATAGATATGGTGGTAATGCTCATCTGAGTTTGCATCATCTTTTTTTGCTACAGTCTTCATCTACTCTTGAGGAAAGACCTGTAATTTGGACCAAATTCGTAGTGATTTTGTGAGTTTTGTGTAAATGAGCAAGGATGAATGTGCTAAAATTCATGTCCACTTGTGAACTAAGCTATGTTTTTAACTTAAGGGCCAGGTCCTCAGCTGGTGTAAGTTGACAAAGCTGGTAGCACTGTTCTGCAAAAACCACTCTGGCTGGGGTTTTGTGGGTGGACTCCAAACGTTGCACACTTATACCACCATAACAGGACTTTAAAGGAAGTGTTGAGGGAAGCTGAATGTTCTCCATTGTGGACAAAAATGGCTTCCTTTTGGTTGGCAGGTTTGTATTTAATAATAATTTCTAATGAAAATCTTTTATGTGAAGGTGACTGTACAGATTCTCGTAGTTGAATGATAAAAAAAATGAATGTTTTTGCAGCTGTTTGCAGCCCATTTCCTTGGGTCAAAATATCAAGTTTTAAATTTAGATTCATTAAATGTCATCGTTTACAAGCAATTGCACCTTTAACGTGCTTGCTAGTTATTGGGCTGAGGAAGAGTAAACATGAAAGTCATCTTTGACAATAGGTTACAGCTAGCAGCAAAGTTCAGTAATTTCTGACAAATTAGCTAGATGTGTTTCTTTGTAAATACATGTTTGAAACCCACCCAGATGCATTTCTTTTGCTATCTACAGATCTTTTGTAACAGTTTTGTACTGTCCACACTGTAGCCAGATTACAGGTTCAAGGCTACTAAATTTATCAGCCTAAAGACAAATTGTCTTTCCTCATTTAATTTCACAAAGTTCTTGTTAAATCCAAGGAGTTTTCTCCAAAGTTAAGTTATTTTCTTAGATCTTGTGTTTTGAGTAGTGTGGTTTCTCAAATGTCAGTTGAAGGCCTTCCCAAAAATCAGTGTTTGAAATATTGGAGAAACACTCAATATAATTTTATGAAGATCTGTCATATAAGCAATAAACAGCAAGTAGAGCTGGTTAAAATGTTGGTAACAAAAGGAGGTTTGTGCTGGTCAAAATTGTTATCTGGGGTTCTTTGAACCCAAAATGCCTGGTAACTTTACACTGTATGAGGTGGTGTCAGGAAATAAATCAAGGGAGACATGGCCATCCGACAGATAGATAGCTAGCACAAACAGGACAACACAAATGTGCTGTCACTTAAAGCTATACTTTACCTAGTCTCAAGCACTTACACACGTCTGCAACAGGTTAGTAAAACACCCCCAAACCTCAATTACCAAAGTTGGGTGTGTCCCTCGAGTGGCACAGCGGCAGTCTTCCGATGGCCAATCTTCCATCTGCCAGTGGAGACCACAAGATGTTTCTAGAGGGAGAGTCCTTGAAGAGTACAGTTATCTCAAACTTTCTTCCCTTATTTATTCATTAGTATCACAATAACATGTCACTGAAAGAAAACTTGTTAAGCAAGCAATTTCAAAGGTTAAGCAGGAGGTTTCCTTCTGATCATCAGTGAGCCAGATGGGTTTTTTCAGTCTGCATGTCTTGAAGCCCTAACAGATACATCCCTGAGGGCACATATAGACAAGCTTCCTGTTTTCCTAAAATGCATATCTGAGCAATTTCAACAGAGATCTCATCAGGAAGGACGCAGGGTCAAGCTACCTTTTCTGTGGCACCCAAATTTCCTCCCCTCCTGACTCGGTCATGCTAAGGCTGCTACACAGGCCCACTTATGGCCTGCTAGCTTGCCTACTTTTAGCAATAAGCAAGAGTGTTTCAGGCACTTTACTGGTCTGCCAAGATCTCCCCGTACAAAAATTGTTCTTCTTTGTGAAACTGGGAACAATTTTTCAAAAATCTGAAAATGTTTGATGAAAATCCATTAAAATCTTATTTGCGGTTAGGAAGACTGCTAAACAATTTTGACAGATTTTCACAGTAGTTCTTTAAATTTCTGCTTGATTTTTGATGGACTTGGTTTAATCACATGAGTGATTGGCTGAATCTACCCCATATGGTAGGTCATCAGTCCCCTTGATGATTACCTGTTCTGTTAATTCCCTTTGAAGCACCTGGCATTGGCCACTGTTGGAAGACAGGATACTGGGCTAGATGGACCTTTGGTCTGACCTAGTATGGCTGTTCTTATGTTCTTATATTCTCAAGTTCTTATGTCAAGATTTTGACTAATTTTCTCTGGTGCAGCTGCATACTGCATGGGATCTCAGATCCAGTGAGGGAGGATAGCTGGGCATGACTATGTGTCACTTCTTTCTGCAGTCTGTGTAGGGGAGTTACTAATCTTCCTTGCCCAAAAGTGTACAGCCAGGATTTTAGGAGAACGTTGATCCTATCCTCATGCCCCTCTCTGCACACTGGAAGGGAAAGTGATCCATTCACAAAAATATTTTGAAGGTTTATTGCCCAATATTATGTAAAACCTGCATTTATTTGTTTTAGCAGACTACTCTTCCCCTCAAAGGCCAGCCAGCTCTGTTTAGAAGCAGAGCCACTTCAAAAAATGGTGTTTGGACACTGTAGAGGGGATTATCAGATCCTGTTAGAAAGGGATGAGGTGACTGACTGATGAGCATCTGATTTCTATGGAGGCTGGAAGTGTGGGTGGTGGGATTCACAGGAAACCAGTTGACTCCTGTGATAGGCCATGGGGCAGGGAGGCTCTGAGAAGGGAGGATCTGAGTCAGTGGGAAAGTAGCTATTGGGCTTATGTTGAACTGTTTTATTTTGGGAGTTACTAAAGGTTGTCAGTGCAACCAATAAATGGTGCTCTGAAGAAAGGGCCTGAACAGACTCTGGGCTTGGCATTAATACCTCCTGGGCTGGGGAGACACCCTAACTATAGCTACATACACCGTTAAAAAATGTATTCCTGTTTACATGTAAGTGGGTGTTCCTAAATCCTTTTAGCCCTACATGATACTTTGTAGTGTAAAGAATAGGTCTAAACAGCTATGCCTGCCACTGTTGCCATATGACTTTAGAGATAATAAAGAAAAGCAAATATAAAGGATTTAGTGATATTATCAAGGTTTTCCTGATGGGATTAGTCAAAGATATTTTTTCCTCCAAGGATTAGCTCATCATTATATTTAATTATATTAGGTTTCCCCATTTATTATGAGTGCCTTCCAGAGGTGATATTTTTTAAATCTCCTTGAAAATTCAGACACATTGACTTTCTGCAGACAGTGTTATAACATTCCCTCATTCTAAAATTACACCTTAAGGCTCCAATCCTGCATTGAGATCTGCAAAGGCTCAGTGGTCTGCTGTGCTTTATACTTGTCTTCAGGTCTAGTTTTGAAGAAGTGAAAGGTCAATGAAAGTGAAAGAAGTGAAAGTCTGGTCCATCATCCAATTTACATGTGGTTTTCTTATTTTAAATGGAATCTACTTCAGACTGCTTGAGTGTTTAGGACATGAAGACAGTGTTCTCATTGTCAGTTGTGAGCCTCTTCCTTTAAGAGCTAAGCATTTTAGCTTCTAGGTAAAAATAAATGCTGTTTACCAAACCTCTGTGGAGCAGTGATGACACCTTCTGGGTATATAGGAAAACCCAGACATCTAGCATGGGTTTTTCAGGGTCTTTACCATCTAACATGCTATTCCTGTTTAGATTTCAAAACTGAGCAAATGGTATTTGAGCAACTACAAATTAGATAATCCAGCTGGTATAATACGCAAGTTTCACACTTAAATAAGTACCCTTAGAAGTACCTAAGGGTCTTCCATTTGCTGTAAACTTAAAATGGTATTAAACTTAAACTTTCCCTTCAGACATTCTTTCAGGGCTTCCACTGAAGGCCCTGGGCATTGTTCTTGTGAATCAGAGAATAATTTAGCCAACACTTCGCAGAATTGCACATCCCATGGCACCAGGCAACCATTTGATATATGAGCCATCTGCCTGACATTGTCTCTTTAATGTACAGAAACTCGTTTTTTTAAAGTTCCCACATCTTATGAGTTTATACAGCTGTTTGAGAATTGAGTTAAAATTCTGTCTGATAATTAAGTACTGTCACCTAAGTAGAAAGTGTCTATACATTATATTCATAAAGTATTATCTAATCAGCAAAATCCTTCTAGTCCCCAGAACATATATAATACATTTCTTTGGTGCAGTATGACTTGTTAAATCTTTAATGAATAATATGTGTAAGAACTACAAAAGGGTGCCATGTTTCTCAACATGGAAACAACTGGCTTAGGGGAATGGAAACTTTGTAAATGCTAATTTACTTACTTTCCTCCTAATTCTTCTTTTGGGGGATGCAGTTTCCTTTCAGCCCCAGTGGAAGTGACAGTGGGTCCAGCCACAGAACCTGTGAGTCAATACTCTTATCCACTCTTCGTGGTGGAGGATGTGTGGGAACTTTTCCTGACATGAAGCAAAGGGAAGTGCTGTCCCTCAGGTCCCAACTAGAGCTGATTAGGAATTTTTTGACATGGGTTGTGGGGTTTTTTTTGGTTGGAAAATAATGATATGTCAAAACTGAAAATGTTCATTAAAATCCATTGGTTTTGACAAAACTTTCATTGGAATGTTTCTCTGGTCCAGGATGGAATTTCTTCTCAAAAACAGAGAGACCCCAGAATAACCAAAAGCCCAATAGTTAGGGCACTCATCTGGAATGCAGGAGACCTGGTTTCTCTCTGCTCTGCTTGATTTTGGAGCAAGAACTTGAACACGGGTCTCACGTATCTGAGTACTGTAACTTCCAGGCTGTGGAGTCAGTCTCTCACTCTCTGGCTGAATGAATATTTAATTATTTATATAAAGTGGAACAGCTCCAACAGGAGAGAGTAACTTTATAACCTGGTGGTTCAGGCACTTGCCTGTTATGTGGGAGACCAGTTTCAAGTCCCTGCTCTGCCTGAATCAGAACCTCTTTTTCCCATATGCCAGGCAAAAGCCTGCCCTAACCACTGGACAACTCCGGAGGGGGTCTGTGGGTCTCTGTTTTTCCTCCTCCCTCTCCAAAAAAAAGGTCTAATTTTAATTTCACATCAGAACACAAACAAACTTCAATATCTCATTTTTTTAAAGCGAATTCAGGTTTTCCAGCTAGCCTTAGTCCTGACCAAAGAAAGAGACTGTTTTGACCCTAATGTTCTCTCCTTACAATATGTCAGGGGCACATAATGCCTGCAGTGTGAGAATTTTAAAGCTTACTTTATGTCCTTTGCAAAGATATCTTAAGTGAAGTGTAATAGAAATATGTTTGCTTTACATAACCAGCCAGCTTCACGTAACATTACACTGATGATGCAATTTTCTGTAGTCTACCTCTGAATAGACTTGGTAAGGTTTAATACACTTTCATGCCTGTGCCACTTGCATTGCATTTCTTGCCTTCTGAAACTCATAAACACTTTTTTTTTTGCCTAGGATTTAACATCTTGATACAGAGATGACTGGGGTATATACAAATATTAGCTCATATATGCCTTTGCATGTGCATATGTTCAAACTTAGCAAGAGCGTTTTGATACTTGAGCTTTGTTCTATTTTATCTTCACTGATACTTTCAGAGTCTTAAGCGCCTTTGTGGTGAGATTAGAGTGGGAAAAACCTATTTCAAAAAGTAGTACACATTTTTCCACAATGAGTAATTGTCAAAGTTGGATGCTGTAGAAAGTAATTGTTGTATCCTGGGTGTCTTGGAGGAGAGGAGTGTGAGAGAGTCTCTGTCCTCTGTGTCCACTGGGGCTCTTCTACAGTCTTAATCCCTTCAGAGGTCAGGAGGGACTTAGCTCCAAAATGTTCTCCAGCAAAAACTAAAGTCAACTCACTATGGGGTCATCCCCACTCTCCTAAACTGTTTTAGTTGAGCATTGCTCTCTCCTGGGGACTAAGCACTTCTCCACCAGTGGCTGCTCTGGCTATCAGGCCTGTTTCTCCACCAGCAAAGCTCCCTTCATGTTGTATATGATAGCATAGATATTCCCACAGAATGGACTTTCTGCTTTAGTTACCAGATGATAATAGGACTTCCTGAAGCACATTCTGTGGAACTAATGACCCTAATGAAGGGTGGCCAGATGCCTGGTTTTGACGGGAAAGTCTGGTTGAAAAGGAGACCCGACAGTGTCTGGTCAGATTGACTGACCCGACACCCACTGTCTGGTTACTGGAGATGGGGAGGCACTGGGTCATCACCCGCACCAGCCCCTACTCAGCTGCGGCCATCTCCTACCTGTATCAGGTGGCTCCAGCTCCTTCCTGACCCAGGCGGGGAGGTGGAAGAGGAAAAGTAGTGAGCTAAGGGGGGGAAGAGGAGTGGATGGGGGTAGGACCTCAGGGGAAAGAAGAGGGATGGAGCCTCAGGTGGAGAAGATGAGGCAGGGCTTTGGGGGAATAGGCGGGGAAGGGGTGGAGTCTCAGGGAGAAGAGGCGGGGCAGGGGAGGTTCTGGCACTCCTTCTGAAGTGTCTGGTTTTTAAATATTACCAAGTTGGCAACCCTGTCCTAATGTGCTGTTTCATATTGTCACTTTCAAAATATTTGTAGACTTCATTTGAGATAAGAAAACACCTTTTTTAAAATATCCAATTGGGAAGACATTAGCCTTTTTAGCTCATAGTTATTACATCTATGCCAATACATCTATGTTTATTTCCTTGTAAATCTGTAAATAAATGAAAAAGCATTATAGACTCATAGACTCATAGGTCAGAAGGGACCAATCTGATCATCTAGTCTGACCTCCTGCACAAGGCAGGCCACAGAACCCCACCCATCCAATTTTATACAACCCCTGTCCCAGGACCGAGTTATTGAAATCCTCAAAAATGGTTTGAAGACCTCAAGCTGCAGAGACACTACCAGCAAGCGACCCGTGCCCCACGCTGCAGGGGAAGGCGAAAAACCTCCAGGGCACCTGCCAATCCGCCCTGGAGGAAAATTCCTTCCCGACCCCAAATATGGCGATCAGCTAAACCCTGAGCATGTGGGCAAGAGTCACCAGCCAGCACCCAAGAAGGAGTTCTCCGCAGCAACTCAGTACCCATCGCATGCAACATCTCCCCGCAGACCATTGAGCAGACCTGTCTGGTGGTAATTCAAGATCAATTGCCCAAATTAACGATCCTATCATAACATCCCCTCCATATACTTATCAAGCTTTGTCTTAAAGCCAGGAAAGTCTTTTGCCCCTACTACTTCCCTCGGAAGGCTATTCCAGAACTTCACTCCCCTAATGGTCAGAAACCTTCGTCTAATTTCAAGTCTAAACTTCCTAATATCCAGTTTATACCCATTCGTCCTCGTGGCTACATTAGTACTAAACTTAAATAATTCCTCTCCCTCCCTAACGTTAACCCCCTTGATATATTTATATAGGGCGAGCATATCCCCCCTCAGCCTTCTTTTGGCCAGGCTAAACAAGCCAAGCTCTTTGAGTCTCCTTTCATAAGGCAGTTTTTCCATTCCTCGGATCATCCTCGTAGCCCGTCTCTGAACCTGTTCCAGTTTGAATTCATCCTTCTTGAACATGGGATACCAGAACTGCACACAGTATTCCAGATGGGGTCTCACCAACGCCGTATACAACGGTACTAACACCTCCTTATCCTTGCAGGAAATACCCCGCCTGATGCATCCCAAAATCGCATTTGCTTTTTTAACAGCCGTATCACATTGGCGACTCATAGTCATCCTGCTATCAACCAGTACCCCAAGGTCCTTCTCTTCCTCCGTCGCTTCCAACTGATGCGCCCCCAACGTATATCCAAAATTCTTATTATTAATTCCTAAATGCATGACCTTGCACTTTTCACTATTGTATTTCATCCTATTTCTATTACTCCAGTTTACAAGGTGGTTCAGATCTTCTTGAATAGTATCCCTGTCCTTCTCCGTGTTAGCAATACCCCACAGCTTCGTGTCATCCGCGAACTTTATTAGCACATTCCCGCTCTTTGTGCCAAGGTCAGTAATAAAAAGGTTAAATAAGATCGGTCCCAAAACCGATCCTTGAGGGACTCCACTGGTGACCTCCTTCCATTATAATGAATGGTGAATTCCATTATAATGTTGGAATTTCCAGTGCCTTGTTAAGGAAAGGATTTCAGTGCTCTTTTGTTAATTGTTAAATAGCCAGAGTTACTGTTGTTTGTTTATTTATTTATATTTGTATTTTCAATCTTTTTTCATACAAAGTTTTGTGCTTGGTATTCAGTGATATGCAGAGGCTCACCCTCCTCTTCAGAAACAACTTTTTTATATGATGATAATTTTAATGTCAGCAGAACAAAAATAGACAGTTTAAATGAAGGATTGATTCCATGCCTCCTCTCCTCTCCCCTCCACCCCCCGAAATGAATCTCAAATGCCATATTCAGAAAAATGAAAGAAAAGTCGAATACAGCTTGTGAGGCAAGTTTTGGAGAAAATAATACTGTTTCCAGATTTGAAAGGCAGAGCATAATAAAATCAGTTATAGAGTGTCTTTTTGAGCTACAGTCCTGCATTTTGAATAGTTTCTTCTATTCCAAAAATAAAACTTGATTCAAATGGGAAAATAGAGAAGAAATATTGAAATTCTGCCTTGATCTTACCTTTTTCACAGTCACTCTATTTTAAATCATCTGTGAAACCATTTTGAGGAGTTAATTCAGGGAAAGACTGATCAGTCATTGTGCTTTCAGCAAGTTTTCATTATTTTTTTCACCCTATTAATTTTTTGTGCTCTTATCTATCCTGTTCAGTTACTTTTAATGGTTAAAATAATATAAAGTGTCAGTTTTTGCAATTTAAGAAATGCAATGACTATGCCTTTATAAATGCTGTTTATTTCCCATGTGGGCTGTCATTTTTCCTTCTGCCCTTGATGAAGAACTGTCAAATGTGATTTTGTTTAAAGAAGTGGAATTTTCATTCTCCTGCCACCAACATTTTAGAAAACTCAGAAACCCCAAGCATAATAGAAGCTTGATTTATCCCTTACATCTTTCATAAGAAGGTCACTGGGGCAGAGGCAGATAGCGAGAATGACTCTCTAACCTGGTGGTTAGGGCACTTGTCTGGGAATTGGGAGACCCAAGTTCATGTTTCTGCTCTAGTTACTATTTAATTATTTATACACAGTGGAGCAACTTCAACAGGAGAGACTGAGAGAGACCCAGTATATCCTATCCCCCAGAGACTAGGGCACTGTCCTTCAATGTGGGAGACCCAGTCCCTTCGCTATATCAGGCTGAGGGGGAACTGAAACAGTCTTCCCCACATGGCAAATGACTGCCCTACCCATTGGACTAAAACTTAAAAGGGAGGCACCAGTGCCATCACCTCCTCCAGCTGTTTTGTGAATGGTGCCTCAGTCCTGAAAGGATTTCCACTCACTCCCCCCAAAAAACCCACATTTTTATGTGGGCTTTCTATTTGCCAAAAAAACAAAAAGATCACCCAGCTCTACATGTGTTGACTGCTTATATGGAAAAGTAATATTAGGAAAGTGCCAAATATATTTTAGCTGTCATTTTAATAAGGAGAAAGAGCCAGCAATCCATGCATCACCCACAAGTGTTATGTGGATCACAACTTGTGAACCACTGCTCTAGAAAATTTCTGATTATCATAGGCTTGTAAGACTTCACATACCTTCTCTTCATGCCTATGTAGACAACTTCTGACACTAGTGATTTCCCTCTAGGTGACATGATGAAGACCTCTAAGTTAACTGATTGAATTGAGGTCAGTAGTGGTTGGAAGTCACTTCTTTCATTCTATATATCAAATGAGGGCTAGGTCTCGTTGTTGTTCTGGTGTGCTCGCTTTCAGAAGCACCTTCTTGTGTTCTGCCCTGTAATGTTGTGTGGCACAACCAGTGTCATCGAATCTGCATCTGAACATCGCTCAGCAAAGTCCCAGATTGAACAGCAATGGAATAGTTTCACTGTATTTGTTTAACACTATCCATTTCATTATAGAGACATGCACAAAGTGGAATTTATATCCAAGAGAATTTGCTTTGATTTCAGCTGCCATCATTTAAGTTGTTTGCTACTTGGTAGCAAATTTCTGGATGTTGAGATTCATAAGAAAATGAGATTTCTTCGGAAAGAGCAAAGAAAGAACAATGATGATTAAATGTATATATGAGTCAGCATACACACAGCTTGCCAATAATGTAGGAAGGTTGTGTTTTGGGGAAGTCTAAAGCATTCTTGAATGAAATTTCATCAGAACCCAAGAGTTTTCTATATGTGATATCATAAAAATAGAGAAAAGGGGAAACTAAAAAGGACACTAAATTAAAATAAATCATACTTAAGATAAATATGTGACTTACATAATAGAATTATTCCAAGAGTAATGCAAAGTGCTCTTTATACGTTTCATATAAAGATGCCACTCAAAAATAATGCACACGATTGTCTATATTTTTAATGATGGATTAGTTTTGCCGATAATTGCTTTGTAATTACTACTGTAAAGCACTTTCTTTGATGCTCTACTGTACAAATTGCAAATTAATTTGATAAAGCCTTCAGACTTTTGTTTTTCTTAATCTGACAGTTTACTTGAATGTTATGCATATATTAATAAATTTTAAAAAATGGTAAAAACAAACACCGAGATCCCAAACATTTCATTAAAGTTCAGTCATACATACATACATCTCAGATGGGTTTTATCCATGAAATAAAAGTGTTTGAGAAGTTTGAGAAAAATCTGTTCAGCCATTTTACATTGTCTGAGCATTTTGAACTGCCAGAAATGTGAGCATAGTCCTTGAACTGCAGTGACTTCCATAGGTCTTTAGAGAAAAGAAACATGCAAATAAGTATACCCTGTGGAAGTTCAGATCAAGTTGACATGTTTAGGGGTGTGTGTATGTGTAATATAATCGGACAGATGGAAAGGTTGTATTGTGGGGAAGTTTGCAGCATTGTTGAACGACATTTATCAGCACCAAAGAGTAGTAAAGGCAAGGGAAAGTGAGGTGCCTTAGCAAAAAGAGGGCACTCCACTCACATAAATAAAATGTAAGCAATACAAATATGGAACTGAGTAACTTACATAATGGAATAATTACAAGAGTAATGCAAAGTGCTCCTCAAATCATTTGCAATAAGCTTCTACTCAGGAATAGTTGGTGTGAAGATAAATTCCTTAATATCTAATATGTGAGCTACCCAGATATGATGATATGTGTCAGAGCAACCTTTAAATGACTAATAAAATCAGCGTTTGCTCACACAGTGAGACAGGTTATGATGGACCTTTTTATAGGTGCTGTGTAGAGAAGACAACTCAAAGAATCTTCCACTACCTTATGCACCTTACATGAGGACCAAGGATAATAGCAACTCCTGTGCTTTGGCGAGTGTAGGGACTGCTTCCTCTTTGAGACTGCAGGGATGCACAGTACCTCAAAAGGGGCAGGGAGTTGTGACTTCACATCTCAACCTCCGCTTCAAAATATTGAATGGGCTGGACGTTCCAGTGGAGGGAGATTCCCCCTAAGAGCATCTGCATCAATTGTGCCTCCTTGAAGATGTGCAACTCCCACCTTCTCCCATGTCTAAGATACCATTGGTTTTCCTACTTTTGGAATGGAAATACCTGGCAATGGTCTAATATTGCTAAATGTTGACTTTTTAATAACAATCATTGTCTGACTGTTCAATGAACTAACTGTTAGATTTGTTAGATATATTGATTTCACCAAATATGGGCCTGGTTTCTCCACTGCATTGGTCCACGTTTACACTGCTCTTACTCTAGTGAAGTTAATTGAATTACACTTCAATAAAGTGGTGAATGAGACCCGGTGTAGCTAATGATAGTGGGTTGTATGCTGTGAAATTGAATATTACCTTTCTTGCCAACCATCAGGAGGATGAAAATAGAGATCAGTCCTACTCATATTCTGTTTAGGTTCTTGTATATTGCCCATCACCATGATATATGGCTACATAACCATGTTGGATTATTTTATTGCATACTCTGTGTGTACTTAACTTGTAGATAGATTCCAAGACCAGAAGGGACCAGTGTCATCATCTAGTCTGACTTCCTGTATAACAGAGGCCATAAATTTTCCCCAAATAATTCTTAGTACAGGAAGGAAAATATCTGGTTTTGATTTAAATATTGTCAGTGATTATTTATCCTCTCTGTCAAAAATGTACCGTATATACTCATTCATAAGTCGAATTTCTTTTAGTAAAAGAGGGAAGCACCAGAGAAGGGGGTCAGCTTATGTATGGGGATAGAGAGGGAGAGGTGGGACACAGCCCCTCCCGCCAACAGAGGGGGCAAGGAGAGGCAGCACAGCCAGCAGAGCCAGAAGGGAAGAGGCAGGGCCAGAGTCTCTCCGCTTCTGGCCACGCTGCTCTCCTCCCAGCCTCCAAAGCAGCTGCAGCTCCAGGGCTGGCGGGCTGCAGCTGAGCCGCTCGGCCCTGCTCCCCAGAGCAGGCTGTGGCCACGCTGCCCAGCCCGCTGGAGCACGCTGCAGCTGTGCTTCCTGGCCCAGCCCACTGGAACATGCTGCAGCTGTGCTGCCTAGTCTGGCACGCTGGAGCAGACTGTGGTCACACTGCCCAGCCTGCCGGAGCAGCTCCAGCCAGGCCAGAAACATCCTCCCTTGGCCCTCCCCAGATAAGGTGGGAAGGGATGGGATGGCAAGAGTGTGGGGGTCCTGGGCTGGGGTGGGTGTCAAGTGTGGGGTGGTCACAGGGGTTAGTCCCCTGATCCCCAGCACCCTCCCCCCCCTCAAAAAAAATTTTTCCCCACCAGTTGCTGTCCTGATCCATCAGGGTAAGCAGCTAGCAGGCCAGGACACTTTGTTTACTTAGGTTTACCTCCATGCCTGTGGGCACTCGAGGCCTACCAGTGGCTTATCCTGATCACCCGGGAGCCAAAGTTTGCTGATCCCTGAATTATAGGGTCAGCTCGTGAATGGGTGATAAAATTTTTCCATTTTTACTTATCCATCTTGGGGGTGGGAGTCGGCTTATAAATGAACCGGCTTATGATTGAGTATATACGGTACCTCTTGTTTCCAGTCTGAATTTATCTAGCTTCAGTTTCCAGCCATAGGATAGTGCTATACCTTTATCTGCTGGATTGAAGAGCCCATTATTAAATACTTGTTCCCTATGTAGGTACTTACAGATTGTAAATAAGTCACCCCTTAAGCTTCCCTTTGCTTTGTTAAGCTAAATAGATGGAGCTCCTTGAGTGTACCACTATAAGGCGTATTTTTCTAATCCTTTAATCATTCTCCTGGCTCTTGGCTGAACCCTGTCCAATTTATCAACATCCGTTTTGATGTGTGGACACCAGAACTGAATACATGTGCCAAAAGGAAGTAATGTAATCTCTTTACTCCTACTTGAGAGTCCCTTAGTTATGCATCGCAGTATCACATTAGCTGTTTTGGCCACAGTGTCAGACTGGGTGCTTGTGTTCAACTGATTATCCACCACAATCCCCAAATCTTTTTCAGAGTCACTACTTTCCAGGATAGAGTTCCCCATTTTGTAACTATGGCCAGCATACTTTGTTCCTTGATGTATACATTTACATTTAACCGTATTGAAATGTGTATTGTTTGCTTGCACCCAGTTTACCAAGTGATCCAGATCACTCTGCATCAGTGACCTGTCCTCATTATTTACCACACTTCCAATTTTTGTGCCATCTGCAAACTTTGCCTATGATTTGGTTTTCTCCCAGGTCATTGATAAAAATGTTAAATAGCGTAAGGTCAAGAACCGATCCCTGTAAGACCTCACTAGAAATATACCTGCTTGATGACGATTCCTCATTTATAATTACATTTTGGGAACTATCAGTTAGCTAGTTTTTAATCCAGTTAATAAGTGACATGTTAATTTTATAGTTCTAGAGTTTTAATAAGAGGGCTTGGCTACACTCAAAACTTCAAAGCGCTGTCGTGGGAGCGCTTTGAAGTGTGAGTGTGGTCACATCGCCAGCGCTGGGAGAGAGCTCTCCCTGCACTGCAGGTACTCCACCTCCTCATGGGAATTAGCTTGCAGCGCTGGGAGCCGCGTTCCCAGCGCTGCAGCACTGTTTACACTGGCGCTTTACAGCGCTGTATCTTGCAGTGCTCGGGGGTGTTTCTTTCACACCCCTGAGCGAGAAAGTTGCAGCGCTGTAAAGCACCAGTGTAGCCAAGGCCAAAATGTCATGCAGTACCAAACCAAAATATATTATGTCAACACTATTACCTTTATCAACCAAACCTGAGATCTCATGAATTTTTTTTTTAGTTTGACAGGATCTATTTTCCATAAATCCATGTTGACTTGCATTAATTACATTACCTTCTTTTAATTCTTTATTAATTAAGTCTCATATCAGCTGCTCCATTATATTTTACGGGATTGATGTTAGGCTGACAGGCCTATAATTATCCAGGTCTGAGTATGTTCACAAGGCGTAAAAATAGAATTGTTTTTAAAAGATACAGTACCACTCCTGATTATGTTTTACTTGGTCTATCTTAACTGCACATATATTTTCTTCAGCTTAAACCGCCAAAATATCAGTTTTGATAAATTTCATGAGCTGTCCACGTGTAGGTAAGATGGAAAGAGAACATATGATGCTACCCAGGACAGTGAGATTGTTTAAAAATTACCAAAAAAAAAGACACAAGCTGTTCAAGAGGAATGTAATTTACATTCCTTGGAGTTTGTGACTTGGAATGCTGAAATAATCCAACAGATGAAACTCACTATTTGGACTATTCCCAACACAATTCTCTACTAGTTCCTCTGCCAGTGAATTGCCTTCTTAGTCTTTAAAAAACAAACAAACAAAAAAACCTCTCTCTGGAGACCTTCTAGCATTATAGTTTTAACTGTCCAAATACGTTGGTGAGGAAAGTAAGTGAGACAGAACTCTCTAGATTTTTCTTCAGGATGATTTATCATTTTTTTAAATAAGAAGTTAATTTCTGTACATAGTCTCAATTTTTAGGCATATTTTATATGCAATAATCATTTATTGCCTGATGTTGATGACAGGACTTGACATAATATTTCACATTTAGAAATTCAATAATGCATTTTTAAAACACTTCGGTTTTTCTAAAAAGATACTGTATAAAGAACAGTTTGTGTGTTGCATGTAGCACTAAGGTTTTGTTCCCCTTCCTCCTCCTTCTCCCCTCCAGTTTGTAAATATACTACCATGCCAAAACAAGTGCCCTAGCATATGATAAATATACATGAGCAAGTGAAAAATGCATGCATATGAGGAGTTGTGTGTGACAGTAGATTTGTTTCGATAATGGGCATGATTCAGCATTACTCTAGGTTTATGCCAGTCCCAGCTGGTGTAAAATCCCTTGAGGACTATAAACAGCTGTCATAAATTATAGCAGATCCCGCCTATGCCATGGTCAACACAGATTGGCCCAGAGAATGGAGATTCTTGATCATCCACCATCTCTTGCCTCCAGTGGATATTAGCACAGGAGAGAATCTGGGGTAGAACTGGAGGAATCTGTTAGTGAACTAGGCCAAATATATCTAGATCAGAGATGGAGCACCACTGACAAAAAAATGGCTGAAGACTACACTTTTTGCCAAATGGAAAAAGCAGATGATGGAAGTAGCACAATTATTAAAAAATTAAGCACTTTGTAGGGGAAATGAACTTTGAAGAATCAGGGTCAGATGGAATTCACCAGAGTATTAAAGGAATTATCTGAGGAATGATTAGCATCCTTATCAGTTATATTTAATTGCTTTTTTTGGACAAAGGTCTCTAGCAAAACATGGAGGTGATAGATTGGATCACCTTTTTAACAGCCTAAAACTGCCTTATTTCAGCCTTATTTCAGTTTATGGCTGCCTCTGCCACTTAGCCAAAGGCCTTAGCCTAAGAACAAGGCCTTAGACTATCCTAGTGAGAGAAGGCCTATAAACAGGCAGAGTGATTTTGATTCTTGTTTTATACGTCTATGACTAGCTAAATGATAAGAATACACCTACATTCGTAAAGTATAGGTCTGCGCTTTGCAGACAGGCCTGAATATCTATATCCTAACAATTGTTACATGCTATTATTCATATACAGCCATAGAAATTAGCAGTAGAAAACACGTAGTTACTTCATCTTGCCCATACCATGCTAAGCCAGTATTGTTCTTATGTGGCATATACCTTATGTTGGGCCTGGTGCTGAGGTGGAGCTTACTCATCATAAGTAATGTAAATATATTATGCAACAGGTATGTAACCCATTCTATTGAGTGGGAATTTTGTATATTGGGGTAGCAAACCCTTAAAGTAGGCAAAATCGATCTCTGCCTGCTGTTTGAATGTACAGTAATCACATTTTTCTAAAATGTATTTGCATAATTTTTTAGTTCCCAGATTGGTAAAGTTTTGCCAAACTAATAAGATGCTTATCTTCTCATAGGCAGTTCAGTGTTATCATTATTGATATTTCCAAATTCAAAATGATTTGCGTGCGTTACATTCATTTTTTTTTATTGTAATTGTTTGTCTTCATGGGGACCTAGGTAAGTCCTATCACTTTATCAAGTTGTCTTAGCATATGATTATTAAAGGGACACAGTCGACTTTCTCAGCACATTCCTTTCTGAAAATTGTGTAGCTGTTAGAAGTAAACTTTCAGATCATTAGGATTGTAAGATTATAGGAAAATGTTTTTTTCTCTGTTCGGTCTGGGACTGTGTGTAATTCTGTAGACAAGTAAATCATAGAAAGGAAAGGGAAATGTCATTTGATTCATAAAAATCTAAAGAAACATAATTTCAGTGGTGTCTTCCTCTGCAGCGTGTAAGTGTGGGGGGAACTCACTCCCCGCCCCACCCAATCCAGGTCTCTTGGTGGAAATGTTGATAATACAGTGTGGCCAGAAATGGGTATCATTCGAAAGCTCTTTCTCCCACAAACACAATGGTACCAAACATGACAGACCCAGAACAGTTATGTAGCTGTATATTCAAGAAAAGATTTAAAAATCAATATATTAATTATACTTTAACACAGGCATGTCAAACATGCAGCCCTCGCAAAGTTAACTTGAAGCTCTCTACTGACAGTACTGTTAATGCTCAGAACATGATACCTGATTAATTTTTTTATGTTAGATTATATAAATGGCAGGAGTGCTTTCAAGCTGATATGCCATCATCAGCAAAAAAAGCTATTACATGGTATTGATTATCAGATTTGTTTCTTATTCTAAAAGTTGTAATGAGGCACTGGTTAAGATATTCCCGGAATCCATCTGCAAATGGTATGGACATAGTTATGCATTATATAATATAATCACAATCCCAAAATAATTTAATACGAAGTCCTTTGTTTCACTTTGGTCTTGCTTATTTCTCTGCATCAGAAGGGAGACAAAGTATCAACTAGTAGCTGAAACTTTGGAGAATGCCACTGTGGAGAATTCAATTGAACACAATGTGTGGTGGCACCTTACATGCTCCAAGAAGTGCACTCATAAACTGAATTTGGCAAAGTTGGAGAGGAAGTACATCAAGCACCAGGAAAAAGTTGAAGATGCCGAGGCAAGTGCTAGCTGTAGGAAAGGCTTACCTTATAGTAGGTCCCATGGCATGCATCTTGAGAACATATGCTTCCTCTGTGGTAAGCCCAAGGGCATTCCTTAAGTACAGTTTCAACACGTGAGACAGGTGAGAAGCAGTCATTTTTACAGAGAATGTTGCATGGAACATAACCTGGGTACATTGACCCAAAGAAGCCCAGACATATAACATTTGGTATCACATGGAGTGCTACACTGAAAATGTGTGTAATGTGTTACGTCAAAAGGTAAAAGCAACAAATACTGATTTTACTACTGTAGCCTGTGTGGCTCAGCTGGAGTTCATAAATTGCTTCAGAGAGGCACTAATGGAGGGGAAAGTGGTGGCAATGACCAATGCAGAGGCTAAGTATGGAGAAATATGTACTTTGAACAGGATTGAAGAGGAACAAACGTTCAGCAGAAAGGCTCTTAAAGCACTTATTGAAGATGAACTGAGGGATATGGATGGCCTATTTGCAGGAATGAATCATAGCGCATACCCTTAAAAGCAGCAAAAGACGTGGCACTATCAAAAGTGGAAGAAAGCATTGATGTCAACAGTAATATGAAGAGTCTGTTTGCAGCTGTTATTCTTTTTTATGAAAAATAATTTTATTCTGCAGTACATGGGAGTTTCAGGGATCCACAACTGATGCCAAACCAGGAAAAAAATAAATTGCATGACTTGTACTTCTTTAAATTGTGAATTGCGGTTGCAGTATACCAGCAAGTATACCAGTACCAGTAAACAAGTAAAGCACCAGGCTGGCATAGAGTCATAGAACCATTGGGTTAGAAAGTACCACAAAGGTCATCTAGTCTAACCCTTTGCCAAGATGCAGGATTTGTTGTGTCTAAACTATCCAAGATAGATGGCTATCCAGCCTCTTTTTGAACTTCTCCAGTAAAGGAGCGTCTGTGTCCTTGCTGGGCAGTCTGTTCCATTGTCCTACTGCTCTTACAGTTAGGAATTTTTTCCTAAAATTTAATCTAAATCTGCTATGCTGTAGTTTGAACCCATTGCTTCTTGTCCTGCCCTCTGTGTCAAGAGAGAACAACTGTTCTCCATTTTTTTTATTGCAGCCTTTCAAATATTAGAAGACCACTATCATGTTCCCCCTTAATCTCCTGTTTCCAAACTAAACATATCCAGTTCCTTCATCCTCTGCTCATGTGGCTTGCATTCAATCCCTTCGATCATCTTTGTCACTTGCTTCTGGATCCTTTCCAGTTTCTCTACATCCTTTCTGTACATTGGTGACCAAAACTGGACAGTGTACTCCAGCTGAAGCCTAACCAGAAGTAGAGTGGAACTATCATCTCCCGTAACTTGCATTCTATGCCTCTGTTAATGCAACCTGTAACTACATTTGTGTTTTTGTTGTGTTTTTGCAACAGCATCACACTGGTTACTCATATTGAGGTTGTAATGCACCACATCTCCCAGATTCTTGTCAGTAGTGCAGCTGCAAAGCCAGTTATCCCCCATTCTTTATTTGTGCATTTGGATTTTCTTCTCTAAGTGTAGCATCTTACATACTATTCTTTTCCATTTTTATCCTGACCCAGAGACTTTTAGTATGTCTACTGCTCACTTTCTCTTGGACCTCGGAGCCAGTGTACACGTTTTTGACATACAGTACACCACCTCCTCCTTTCCCCCTATATATCTTTCCAGAACAAGTTATCTCCCTCAATGCTGGTACTCCAGTCATGGAAGTTGCCATCTTATCATGAAGCCTCATGCATGAGTGCTTAAATGAAAAGATTTACAAAGTCTGCTACTTTTACCCTTGCGTAAAACATTGCATAACAGTTTTTTGCACCAACATAATGGCTGCCTGGCATTCAGACAGAATTCTAACAGGTCTTCAATCAATTGCATCCATATTTTGGAAATCCAAATTTATCTTGCATTGGTTGCCTCTTGTAGCCAATTCCTGTTCACTAAGCAAAAACAGTGCCATTTTTCACTAGTTGGCAAATAATGCATTGTTCATAAGATACTGTTGAGTGATGTTCAGGTTCAGGACTGCCTCCATATTTCGTCTATGGAATACCTGATGAAGTATAATTACTACTACATGAATATTGTATAAAAACAAATTAATTATACATATTTACCAGTATGTAGCTTATTTGTGTGTTCCTTTTATGCATTGCCTTCGTTGACTATGAAAACGTGTTTGACATCATAGAGATCAATGCAGTGCTGAAAGCTCTTGCAGAACAGTGCATCGATGCAAATTACATCAAACTATTAAAGGAAGTAAACTCTGAATGCACTACAGATATAACTCTGTTCGACACTCCCCTTTGCATCCCAGTCAAAAAACGATACCATGTTGATTGCTGAAAACACTATCAAACTACAGAAAATGCTGTGAGAATTCAACACAAAAAGCAGCTAAGTTGGACTGAAAATGAACTGCTTTAAAATGAAATGTATGCAGTCTTATGGCTTGCCAAAAGCTCAAATAATAGTCAAGGGAGAACAAATAGAAGAAGTTGAACAATACATCTGTTTGGGCCAAGAAATTAATATGCGCCATGGTCAGGATGGCAAAGTCTCACGAAGAAAGAAAGCTGGCTGGCACACATTCAATTCTATCAGAGATGTCCTCCAAGGAAAAATCAACAAGGCAACATGCGCCAACTTCTTCAACTCAACAATACAGACAGCAATGTTGTATGGCAGTAAAACATGGGCGCTGACGAAGACAGAGGAGGAACAACTGTTTGTCATGGGGAGGATGATGGAAAGAAGAATTCTGAGGATTTCAATCTGTGACCAAGTCCCCAATGAAGTGATCAGATAGCAGAGTGGAGTGCAGGACATTATTGAAAGCAGGTACAGTAAAATGCAACAAGCTGGGCATATAGCTAGGCTCACTGACAATCTATGGTCCACAGCTGTCACTGAGTGGTACCCATGGGAACTGAAACAACCATTTGGCTGACCTCCAAAGAGATGGGAAGATTTTATTTCAAAAAGACTTGGCCGCACATGGAGGAGGAAGGCCAGGATAGGAGAAAAATGGAAGACGTGTTGTGATCTGCGCCATCTTCATGAGGGCTAAAGGTTTGATTGATCAAGATGATGTAGCCTATGCTACAGGTATCTAAATCAACACTCAGCCCACTTACACTGTAACCCAAAGTAAGTTTTAGGTTAAGTTATTGGTTACGTCTAATAGAAGAGAAATTATGGAAGTGCACAACATAGTATGATGTAGTTTATTAGAGAGACAGGTGGGTGATGGTCCAGTAAAAGAATGCAACTTTTGTTGGTGAAAGAGACAAGCTTTAAAGCAACACAGAGCTCTTCATCAGGTCTGGGAAAGGTATCCAAGAGTGTCACTGCTAAATTCAAAGTAGAATAGATTGTTTAGCATGAGTAGTTAACACATATTCTCAGGGACCATTCAAGGTGAAGTGGCCCATTAACACCTCTACAATCATAAGACAAAAGGTGGAGGGAGGGGTTAGTTGTTGTAATAAACCATAAACCCAGTGTTTTTATTAAAACTATGATTTTTAGTGTCTAGCAAAGTTATAAGAACAGAAGTACTTGTGGTACCTTAGAGCCTAACAAATTTATTTAAGCATAAGCTTTTGTGGGCTACAGTCCACTTCATCGGATGCATAGAATGGAATAACAAAGTTATGACTTTAAGCTCCCTAGCTCATCTTTTGAAGGTGTTATGCAGGTGTCCTTTGAGGACGAGGTCACATATGGAGTGATTGTTTTGTGAGAAGTGTTCGACCACAGTCGATATGGAATTATTACTTTTTTTGCTTGAGTTCATTTGAGAGCTGTAGTGACTGTCAGGTTCCACCTACCTCGTTGTTACTGGGGCACTTAGAATTCTGGATTAGGTATATCATGTGTAGTGATAGGCATGTGTAGGATCCATAGATAATGAAAGATGCAATGGGGGGTATTGATCATTGTAGCAATGGTGATGTGTCTGCAGGTTTTGCATCTGTTACGGCAGATTTTGTTGCTGCTTTGAGTTGATGGGTCCTGTTCTGTGCTTGCTTCTGATGAGGAGCTTGGTGAGGCTGGGGGATTGTTTGAACACCAGAAGAGGGGGGGTTGGGAAAGATTTCTTTCAGGATATGGTCCCTATCAAGTATGGGTTGTAATTGTTTAATGATACCTGTTATGTTGTGTATGATACTTTGTGTAGTGTATAGCAGTGCATTTGACTCTTTCACATATCAAAAATACCTGAAAAGTGGTTAGGTAAGTTTACTTAATCTTAAATTGTCCTTATTGAAAAACCAACTAAAATTAAAGTGAATATCATCAGTTGACCAGAGAAAGTAGAGTACGATCTTCAACTGAGATCTCTCCTTGCATTTTCGGATTGCACAGTATTCCAAATTAGAAATGTATTCCATATTTAGCCCCTCTCCTTTACTTTCTATTTATTTTTTTAAGTTACAAATGGTAGCAATTTTCTTTTGTTTTTACTTACCTTAAAGTTCAAAACTCAGCTTGGTAAGCATCATTTTCAGATTCAGCAGATTCAAATTATGAAAGAAAATCATTTTAGCAACTTTTCCCCAGAAACATTTTGTTTCTTAGTATCTACTGACCTGGGAATTTGGCCTACACTATTAAGACAAAGGCTCAGGGAGTAGAAAGCAAATTAAAAAAAAACCTCCCTAAATGTATTACTTATTTTTAAGCCAATCCTGCAATGTTTGGGGCCTTGACTCATAATTTTTGAACATTTGAGTATAGCAGCACTATGACAGGCCCACCTCATAAGGCAACTTGTGTTTTTTTTTAAAGATCCATATGGAATGTGCCCCTTTAAAGATTGATAGCAGAATAAATGGGTGTTATATGAGAGTTGCAAAATCAAGCTGGATCTCCCTTCCAGTACTTTTCTTTTACATTGTTTCCTTAGTTGTTGTTATCTCAGACGTAAAAGGGAAGTCTGTTCAATGCCTTTTAACTCATACTATCACATTTATTCTCTTTATAAAATATCAGCTTGCCCGGGGCTAAGTTTGTCTTAAAGGGAGTGTTGGAATTTTTTGAAACTGTTCCCACGAGCAACCTTATTATGAAGTACATATTGTACACAGTGGTTACAAGGTGGTTGCCAATTTGATAAACCTTTGAAAATGCCCTGTTAAATGGCACATGCCACTATCTGATCCCAGATTACATCTATGGTCAATATATTCTAGAATTATAGAGGGACCAATTTTAGTTTTCATAAAGCAGCATGTATTTCATAGTACATCATGTGGTTGTGTGACTAGTTTATTTTTATTTTTCACAATGAATACACTGGGAGGGGATACAAAAAGACCAAAAAAAAAAATAATAAAAAAATAAAGGGAAGGAGTGGGAAGGGAGAGGAAGGAAAGGAAGGAAGGACAGGTGGGAAAAGGAGGTGACATCTGTTTCCTTCCACTAGGAATTAATCAAAGATTTCTAAAAAATCAGACCAAATCTTTTCAAATTTGGCTGTGGTTAACCTCTTGTCTGATTTGTCGCCCACTTTTTAGCTGCCAGGTCAGCCAAATTGCAGTGCCAGGTTTCTATCCTTGGAGCCAGCCTACCCTTGCTGCTAAGCTGTATGTGTCATTTCACTATAAGCACTGCTCCAGAGACCCAAACTATCTGAATTAAAGGGTTTCCAAGATGGTGTGTTATTTCCCAAAACACAGTTTTGGGAAGTAATTTTTAAGGAGGTGTATGCATTATATTAATCCTCCTGCCTACTTCTAGCCACAAGGATTGTATCCCGGGACAGTCCCAAAGCATATGAGCCAGTGTGACTCTGGGAGACCAGTATCTCCATCAGTAGTCAGTTTTGTCAAGGCTCATGCATTGTAATCTAGAATATAATTTCCAGAAATATAATTTTCTGCTGAATCAGCCTTAATCATAGGTCAACAGTAGAGGTCTTATTAATGTTTTGCAAGGAACTTTACGACGGCTGGGGTATGCACCAATCTTTTTTCCTGGCAATTTAGGTAACAAAGGTGTCGGTAATCTAAATTAGACAGGTCCTTTTGGGCCAGGACGTCCATAACTAGCCAAATTGGCCCATGTTTGTCTGGTAGCCAATATTATAGGGGACATTTTACAAGTCAAATGGTAATAGGCTGCCTGGCTGAGGATAAAAGCTGGTGGGAAACTGAAGAATCCAGAGGATGTTGGGAATTGCAACTTACACAAAGCTAGTCTTGGCCTCCCACCCACCTCCCAGAGGAATATTGTAAAAAATTCCATTCATTTTTCTAAAATAAAACTGAGAAATAGTAGCTGGTAGACATCTCAGGATACACAATATTTGGAGAAGTGAATTAATCTTTTACCCTGTCTCTAGTAGCTATAGACCAATCTCCCTCATCAATTATGATGCCAAAATATTAGCTAAAGGCCGTGCAAAAAAGGCTTGATGGAATTATATCCCAAATTATTCATGTCAATCAGGTGTGGCTGATCTGTCACAGATGTGGATCTGACAATTTGCACCAATAGACTAACATAACTGCTGCTTCAAGGGAGTTGAAGGAACACTCTTACTGCCATCTCCTTGTATGCAGAGAAAGCCTGTGACTGTATATCTTGGCGTTACCTCTTTTGCTTGCTTGCTAAATTTGGATTTGATAATCAGTTTATCTTCTGGATTCAACTCTTCCAGGGTGGCCACCAATGGCATTAATTCAGAACCATTCCCATTTCATAGAGCTATTAGGCAGGTTTGCCTCCTCTTGCCTTTGCTGTTTGGCCTACTCCTAGACGCTTTAGCTATTGTTATCTCTATCGATCAATATATGCATCACATCGGGATAGGCCAAATGCAGCACATGGTCATGCTTCTATACTGACAATTCTCTTGTTCTTGTATCTATCCCTGGAGATTCTGTTCCTAACTTGTTAAATCTAACTAATTTGGATATCTCTCAGGATATCAAATCAATTGTTAAGTCATATATTTTGGTTTGTGCCTGTTTTATTAGGAGTTTTAAAGCAAATTATTTTCAAATATTTGAAAGCCCATTGGCAACCATGCTCTTGTTTTCTATATTTCTATTCTGTGGCCTACATTAGGGAATTAACTGGCTGAAGGTGATATGTGTCTTGGGAAGAAGATGAAGCAGCCACGGCAGACGTAATCTTATCTTATAAGAAATGTTTTCATCCGTTTGGTTCTTTTTACAAAGAGTGAGATTTTTCAAAAGTACTTAAGACAGGTATCCAACTTGCATTGTTTTTCATTTATATCCAGGGTTAATATTCGGATCAGATTTTCAAAACAGCTCCCATTTAGGCATCTAAATAATGTCCATATTTTCAAAAGAGCTCAATTTCCATTTAGGCACTTAAATAAAATGTCCAGAGTTTTAAAAAAATCCTCAGTACCCAACAAAACAGTGATAGCTACTGAATGCTGAACACTTTTGAAAATCTTTCCATTTCACTTAGGTGCCTTATTGAGAGCTGAGCTCTTCTGACAATCTGTCCCCAGTTGAGAATGCTGAGTACTCTTGATCTTTTTTATTAGCTTTACGTTTGAAACTAATGACATAGCTTAGATTTTTTTAAATCAACAATGTAGAAGGCAGCACCTACCAAAATGAACAAGTAACAAACTGATCCTGTCAAACCAGATAAAAGATCATATTCATTTGCATTTTAAACTAGTTGATACTAACAAAAGGCTACAACAGTATTTGCAAAATTATCATCTCTGTTTTTGTTTGTTTCAAAACAAATGAGATCTATTAAAACTTTTAATCAAATCAAAACAGATGACGCGCTCTATTCCTAATCTGTCCATTTATACATGTGTTGGCATTGACCAGAGCCTGTGCAAAGTTATGATCATGGGTGAGTTGGCTGGTTGTAAGCATTCATGCTCATGAAAGTTAATAGACTGCAATACTGAAAATCAAAGTTTTCTGTGTATCTGTCACATTCTGGGGTGCAATCTAAACCAGTGAGGTGTTGTCACCACCTGCTCTGCAACCTGGGGTGTATCACAATGCCTTGCTGCTGTAGCTCCCAATGTGGGTGTCTTACAAACAGCATGCACATCACAGCTTGAGTGTCTGTGTATAGCTGCAGCCTGCTACAAATACTGACCCCACCAGCCTGGGTTACTGCCTGCAGGGAGACCCCAACACACTCTCAGTTCTGAATCTCCCCCCAAAATGCGTGTTCTGCACTGTCCAGCCCTCTCCTGGACAGTTCAGATATTATGAGTCAGTTTCCCTGGTAAAGGGTCAATATACAACAGTTTGCTGCTCTAAGTGCAGTTACCCAACATTTCAGTTTAAACATAACACTCGATTAGTTTGATTATAGTACAAGTTTATTTAACTATAAAGAGAGATTCTAAATGAGTAAAGGGCATTGAAGTCAGAAATAGTTACCAGAGAAATAAAGTTAAAAATTTTTCTTGTACTAAAACTTAACAAACTTGACTTAGGTCAAGGTAAAAGCCTTTCCACATGATCCCAGCAACAGGGCTGATCAAATTTCAGGTAAGGATCTCTCCCAAAGTCAAAATGGCTGGTTCCTTTGTCTTAAGTGAAAGAGAGAGACATAGAGAGAGAGAAAAAGAGAGAATCCATGGGGTGTTTTTGCCCCTCATTTTTGTAGTCCAGTTCCCCTATGAAGTGGATTCTTCTGAGGATTACCCCTAAAGCAAAGTTTATTCAAATTGTAAAGAAGGTGACACAGTCTGGGGGTGAAGGTCCACCCATTCTCTTTCTTCTCCACTGTTTATGCTGAAATGCCGATTTGCCCTGTCTTTCTCACTGTGTCAAGGACCTTTTTTTACTATTTATACGTAAATTGAAGTAAACACACATTCCTTTGTTTAAGGGCTTGTCTACAATACCCACTGGATCAACAGGCACCAAGTGATCCAGCGAGGGTCGATTTATTGCATCTAGTCTAGACACAATAAATAGACCGCTGAGCGCTCTCCTGTTGATTCCAGTACACTACCAGGGTAAAAGGCACAGACGGAGTCAACGGGAGAGAGTCAGTCATTGACTTACTGCAGTGAAGACACCGCGGTAAGTGGATATAAGTACGTTGACTTCAGCTACATTATTGATATAGCTGAAGCTACATAACTTAGATTGATCCCCCCCATAGTGTAGGCCAGACCTAAGATAGACCTGCATAACAACTCCTGCCTAATCAGTGTGGGTTTGAACATATGTTACTAACATCAGTCATGGGTAATTCATAACTTTCTGTATAATGTTGCTACACACATTTCACCATGGTATCATTGATCAGTGAGTTATCAGTTTTCAAATGATACCCCACAAAGGATATTTTGTACAAAGATTATAGTAGTGTGTAGGATGCATATACAGAGGTGCCTTCGGTCACAGCATCTCCAACCTATTTGCAGTCTGAGCTGCTGCAGTGATGAAATATTGTGAAGCCCAAACTCTATATAAAGCATCCAGCTTTATTTAGGTGTCAATAATTCCTTTGTTTGTTTGCCCCTGTATAAAATGAGATGTTTGTGCCAGGGACTGACCGAAACAAATTTGCCTTATGCAAGTTTGTGATTCATAGTTATCCAAACATCTGCAGCCAGCTTACTCTGTCCTACTTCCATGATTTTGCTTTGTTGTTATAAAACTGAATCTAAACATAGAGACAGTAAAATCCTTTCCACTTATTTGTTGTACTTAAAAGAGAAAACTTGTGATTTGGCACATTAAGGAAAACATTTTGGATCCTTTCTTAAATGTATTCTTTAAAAAATATTTCTTTGAAATGGCAAGGCATGGAGAAGGTGAAATCAAGGAAAGAAAAAAACCCAGCAAAATAGCAAAAATAATATACATAAAAACATATGTCTACTTAGCTTCTTCACCTAATGCTTATATGAATGACTACAGTCCTGCTTATATGAACTGTAGTAAAAAATATTGTTCAAATATCATGGTGACAAATATCTCTCTACACAGCTGATGTTGCTGAATGAAGCCCACTAATCTTGCCTCCTCTGCAGAGAGATGGCTTTCAATAGTTTGGGTATCAGCACTAACTAGACCAAGAGCTATTCTACACCAAACAGAAAAGTCAGTTGGAAAGTTACTCCTCCATTGAACCAAAATGATTTTCTAAGCACAAAAAAATAAGTTGTATTAGTTTTTTTTCCCACTACCTCAGAGTCCTACCAAAATGGAATACTTATTCCAAAAAGAGCTTGAATGGAATGAATAGGAAGCTCATTTTCTGTAGCTGCACATATTTGAGCAAATACATCAGTCCAAAATGCACAAGACCACAGTTAGGATTTGCCAGAAAACAGCAATTCCATTTATTGAATAATATTGAGGTTTTGAAAATTTTGTTTTTGTTCTCATGTGGAACAAAACCAAGATCTTTCAAAAAAATTTTCACTATAAAATGAGAGAGAGAGAAACATACATTTTGTCATTGGGTGAGGAGGGAAGAGGTTGCATTAAAAAGTCAAAATTTGTCAATAGTCACTACACAGTAGTATCTGAGGTTACCATCTTTTTTTCTTTTCCTGTCTTTTCTTTTTTCCTCTCAGAACAAGAGGCATCTGTTTCAGCTTTGTGGAAACAGTAGCTGTTGTCAGTAAGAGCTGTGTGAAATTATTAAGCTAACAATCCATGTATAGAAGAAATGACAGAGAAGAGACACAATTCTATCCAAATACTTAAAGGGATTAAATTGTTTTCATTGAGTAAAGAAGACCTAACAAGCAAGAGGATTAAAATTTGTGTCAAGGAACAATATTAAAACAATTAAATGATAAATAGAAGATCATTGAAGGCTGCTACAAGATACAAGCAATGGTTGTGGAATCACTGTCATCTGAGATATTCAAGGCTAGAGTCAAAACCAATCTACGTTACTGATGGTTTAAAAATAATTAAATTAGTCCTTTCAGTCTTGTGTTGGAGGGACTAGATGTCAGGTTGGAGGTCCCGCATAGTCTAAATGAGTCTGGGTTTCCAAATGAGAGGTAATCAAAAGGGAGAATTTCTAGATCTGGAGAAAAGCATCTGATAACAAGGTGAGCTAAACGCCTGAATAACGTTGAATGGTAGGATGTGAGGGACAACATCGCTACCAGTGTTCAAGAGTAGATAGTGTATAGTATAACATTGAATGAGGGTGGATTAAATGGTCTAGTGGATCTGTTCCAGCCTTATCTTTTTATAGTTTCACATAGCACTCAGTGATAGCAGCTATAGAAATTATTTGTTTTCAAAAGGGAAAATTTACAAAGCACAGATGAGCATAAGCTTTAAGGATAGTATACATAACAAAAATGCTAAAGACCCATTAAGGGTGTAGAATAGTGAGTTATGAAGAAAACTAATTAATAGTGTTTCAGGGGAACACAGATAAAAGAGTTACTTAGTCGGATGCTTTTCAGCTCATTTAAATTAGTTAATGTTTCAGCACAGTATCCCCGGTAGGGGCTCATTGCATTGACTCACTTGAATTGAATTGTAAATCTCACTTATATGGTTTTCGTTTTTCACCCTGCATTTCTTTTAATTAAAAATGTTGCTGCCTGCAATCAATGGCTATGCCTACTATTACATTTTTGAAATATTTTTTGATATCACATTCACAAATTATGGTGGGAAAGTAGCAGAAAAACAAACATCATACAAGCTGTCTAAACAAAATTAACCAATTTTGTAAATTCTGTAAATTAACCAATCACTACAATTTTAAGGTTATCAGTAAAATTTTACAAGAATTAATGAGTGCTAACCATTTAAAGTCTTTCCTAAATGCTGCCATTTGCACGTCTTTTTCCTTCTGAAGACATGGGATTTTTTTTTAAATATATACATAAGCATTTCTACAAAAGTGTCTCCAAACAGTAAACCTGCATGGAACTTAGACCTTTGTTGCCGAGTTGAACTAAGTACTGTGGTTTCAGACAGTACAGGTATTTCAAACCTGAACTTAGACTGCTAAGCTGTCCCTTTTAAGTATCAGAGGGGTAGCCGTGTTAGTCTGGATCTGTAAAAGCAGCAAAGAATCCTGTGGCACCTTATAGACTAACAGATGTTTTGGAGCTCTTTTTTTTTTTTTTTTTTGCTGTCCCTTTTAGTGTCTGTTCTTCATTGCTCAAAACTTGTACTGTGGTCAGCAAGGTAAGAGGAAAAGAACCAGGCTAGGATAGAATTATGGACCTAGGTAAGAGAGGATACTAACAAAGACAGAGTAATTAGCCTTTTTTTGGGGGGGTGGGGGAACAGCTCGAGAACATTGAGCAATATGTGCTAAACAGTGTCAATTTAGTGATCTGATCAACTGTTGTAAGGGAAACAAAAACTCTGAACTGAAATCTTTGTATGTAAAAACAAGAAATAATTAATCAAGTTAAAATGGGTGTAAGATTTTAAAGCTATACAAAACAGCAAACTGTCCCAAAGCAAAGGAAAGCTAGGAAGAATAGTAGGAGGCCATTATAGCTGCATCTGGAGAAAATCAGGAAGTAATCATACAATTATACACGGAGTCAAGACTTGGACAAATTGTTAGAAAGGAATACTAAAGAACATGTAGGGACAAAATGAGTTATACCTAGCAAGGGACATAAAAGACAATACAAAGAGGTTCTTTAAATATGTTAAGAGCAAGGAAAAAAAACAAAGTAAAGTGTAGGTCCTTTACTAGTGAAGAACGAGAGCTGATAACATCAAGAAGGCTGAGGTGTTTAATGCCTATTTTGCTTGTCTTCACTAAAAAGGTTAATGGTGACCAGTTACTGAACACAGTTAATATTAACAAGGGGAAAGGAATTAAAACCAAAACAGGGAAAGATAAACGGTTCAAGAATGTTTCAATAAGTTAGATGTATTCAAGTCAGCAGGGCCTAATGAAATTCATTCCAGAGTATTTAAGGAACTAGCTGAAGCACTGTCAGAAGAGCTAGCGATTTTCTTTGAGAACTCATGGAGGAGGGGTGAGGTTCCTGTTGAGCAGAACATAAGAACATAAGAATGGCCATACCTGGTCAGACCGAAGGTCCATCTAGCCCAGTATCTATCTACCGACAGTGGCTAATGCCAGGTGCCCCAGAGGCACAACCTAACAGGCAATGATCAAGTGATGTCTCTCCTGCCATCCATCTCCATCCTCTGATGAACAGAGGCTAGGGACACCATTCTTTACCCTTCCTGGCTAATAGCCATTTATGGACTTAGCCACCATGAATTTATCCAGTTCCCTTTTAAACATTGTTATAGTCTCAGCTTTCACAACCTCCTCAGGTAAGGAGTTCCACAAGTTGACTATGCGCTTTGTGAAGAAAAACTTCCATTTATTTGTTTTAAACCTGCTACCTATTCATTTCATTTGGTGACCCCTAGGGCAAACATAGTACATATCTTTAAAAAGTGGAACAAAGAGAACCTGGAGGATTATAAACTAGTCAGCCTAACTTCAATACTTGGAAAGATACAAGCACACATTTTAAACAATCAGTTTGTAAGCACCTAGAGGATAATAGGGTTATAAGGAATAGCCAGCACAGAATTGTTAAGAACAAATCATACCAAACCATCCTAATTTCCTTCTCTGACAGGGTTACTGACATAGTCAATAGGAGGGAGCCAGTAGTCGCAATATAGCTTGATTTTAGTAATGCTTTTTATACAGTCCGACATGAAATTCTCATAAACAACTTAGGGAAATGTGGTTTAGATGAAATTACATTAAGGTAGGTATACAACTGAGAGTACTGAACTCAGAGTAGTCATCAATGGTTCATTGTCAAACTGGAAGGGTGTATCGAGTGGGGTCCCTCAGGTGTCAGAGACTATTCAATATTTTCATTGATGTGGATAACGGAGTAGAGTATGCTTATAAAATATGCAGATGACACCATGCTGGGAGACGTTGCAAGCGCTTTGGAGGACAGGATTAGAATTCAAAACAGCATTGATGAAATTGACAAGATGAAATTCAATAAAGACTAGTACAAAGTACTACACTTAGGAAGAAAGACTCAAAAGCACAAGTACAAACTGGGAAATAACTGGCTAGGTGGTAATAGTGCTGAAAAGGATATGGGGGTTAGAGTAGATCACGAATAGAATGAGAGTCCACAAGAGGATACAGTTGTGAAAAAAGGCTTGTATCATTCTGGGGTGTATTAGCAGGAGTGTCATATGTAAGACATGGGGAGGTAATTGCCCCACTTTGTTCCGCACCTGTGAGTACTGGGTCCAATTCTGGGTGCCAGACTTTACGAAAGATATGGGCAAGTCACTGGAGGTTTTTCACAATGGAGCAGACAAACCCTTGGCAGGGATGGTTTAAGTTCAGCTGGTCCTGCCTCAGTTCAGGGGGCTGAACTAGATTACCTCTCAAGGTTCCTTCCAGCCCTCCATTTCTATGATTCTGTATAGTTTGTAACTTTGGTGATCTTAAACTTTTTAACAAATTATCTCAATTCATGTTTAAAGGCAAATATGGCACTGATTTTCAGAACCTCTGAAGTATTATTAGGAATTATGGATTACTGTCTGAAATGCAGCAAATATCAACATATTTCAAAATCACAATATAGCTAAGTTACTGAATACAAATGTGTTGAGTTTATAGCATTGTCAAAACTGTAAATATTGTACCTCTGTTTTTATTTTAAATCTCTGGTGAAATTTACAACAAATGCAAGAGCACTTGCTTCATAACAGAATGTGGTTGTTATTTCTTTCTGTACTCTCTGTCCATACAGTGACAATTTGAGAAATCCATTCTGTGATGTTTTGAGGGAATGGTAGTCTGACATTTTGTAATTCCAAGTGTTTTAGGGCTAAAATCTGTGCTTTCTTGCACTGATGCTCCCCCACCATCCATGGTGATTTGCAGAGCCACTGCCAAATATGGAGCATCTGGAGCAAATGACCTGGCTTTGGGGAACATATGGGATCGGTTGCCCTTCAAACAGAGTGGGACTGTGCTGCTCTGTGTCTGTGAAGAACAGCACAGTCTCTCATGGTACCTCCCTTGTTGCAGCAGCTGTGGCAGGTGCTGCCCATGGAAGTTACTGGGAGCAGAGCTGGTGGACCTGCAGTGTAACGATTTTATCAGTAGTCGATGGGGCTCGTTGTGTAGTAAGATGCTGCCCAGGAGGAGTAAAGGGATCAAAATCTTGTTACTAGTTATTGAAACAAAAGTACTGCTTTGCTTTTACATCCTTCCAAGAGATACAGTAGTGAATTCACTAGAACCTTTATCCTATTCAACAGAGAAAAAAAATCATAACCTGTGTCCAGGCCAGTTAAATAATAGGCACTCCCACAAACAGTGAGTGAAAGTAACATTGCATTATAGCCTTGTATTGTAACACATAGGCCATTGAATAGTCTATTTGCTATCTGAGGATCATGCATTTTAAATATTACATTTGTCTGTGTTTATTGCATAATGATATTCCATGCATGTTTTTCATAGCTTTCCTCCATTTACCATTTATATATCTATATATCAATATATTTAGCCATTTATCTATTTATCTCTTTCTCTCTCTTTATATATATATATGTATATATATATAATCTTTACTCTGTGTTCCCCTGGAAAAAAATATTTTTTACAGATAGTCTTTATAGTCGTAGATCATAGAATTTAGGTATAAGTGTTTGGGAGCTTGATGGAATTGAACAGCATCTCAAGAGAATGCATTAGTAGTGAATTAGAAATGGCTTTTACAATAAAGTCTCTCAGGGTTGTGTATTTTATTATAATTAATTTTGTATTTGCAAATGTGGCATTAGAATTTTTATATTGTAAGTGTGCTATATTTGCATGAAAGAGATCAATACTCTTTATTGTAAAGTAACACCTTTATTTGTTTCACTTTTCAAACTTTCCAATCTGAAAATAATTTGCTTACATATCCCGGGATAAATGATTGACATGGTGATGAAAAGTTGCCTTCTGTGCGAGGATTTTCCGTGTTGCTAACATCAGAGCCACTGAATTCATGCTAGCAATGGCAAGGATATTTTTGTAGATGCTACTTCATGTAGACAAGGCCTATGACATAGTTGTAGACAAGGCTTATGACCTAGTTGTTGAGGAAGTCCCAGCATGCTACTTCATTTCAAAGAGAGCTGGGTGGGAAATATTTTTTTCCATCCACTGTGAATTTTTGAGATTTAAAAATAAACAATTCCCATTCCAAATCAGGAAGCAAATGGGGTGCTAGTAAAATGCATGCAGCACTGATGCAATGTGCAAGCCCACTGCCAAGTGTGGGGCATCTGGGGTGGATGTCCTGGCTTTGGGTTGGTGCTGGGATTGGTTGCCCTGCTAACAGAAGGATTGAGCTGCTTTGTATCTGTGAAAAACAGCACTCTCTCTCACTGTACATATCCAACAGCAGCTCTGGAAGGTGCTTCTGCAACTGTCCAAGTTTGAAAGGTATTCTGAAAGATATGCTCTAGTTAAACCACAGCTAATAGACTTCAAGTGGGAATTAATACGGTTAATTCCTATGGCCTGGCAGGTAAGATTAGACAATGACAATGATTCCTTTGGCCTTTGTCAAGGTTCCTTCCCCACTCTGAACTTTAGGGTACAGATGTGGGGACCTGCATGGACACTTCTAAGCTTAATTACTAGCTTAGATCTGGTATCGCCGCCACCATCCAGAATTTCAGTGTCTGGAGCACTCCCTGTCACCCCAAAACTTTCCCCTCCCTGGGTAGCCTTGAGAGACTTCACCAATTCCCTGGTGAACACAGATCCAAACCCCTTGGATCTTAAAACAAGGAGAAATTAACCATCCCACCTCCTTTCCCCCCCACCAATCCCTGGTGAGTCCAGATCCAGTCCCTTTGGATCTAAAAAAAACAAGGAAAAATCAATCAGGTATTAAGAAAAAAAGGCTTTTAATTAAAGAAAAGGTAAAAGAAAACCCTCTGGGAGAGATTAGCATACCAGCTATTCTCACAGACAACAGATTCAAAACACAGAGGATGTTCCCCTGGGCACAATTTTAGTTACACACAAAAAATATTCAAATACCCAATTTGATTCTACCTCAATTTGCATAAGACAGGTTACAAAGAAATAAACATAAAGCTATTTATCCCTTTCTAAAACTTACTACTCTGATAAGAGGCTGGTTCCTTGATCTTTTTCACTCCGGCTGAAACTGAAACTCTCTAAAACAAAGGAAAAACTTCCCTCCTTCCTTTTGAAACATCATGTTCCCCCATTGGTTCCTCTGGTCAGGTGTCAGCTAGGCTAGCTGAACTTTTTAACCCTTTACAGGTAAAAGAGGCATTAACCCTTAACCATCTGTTTATGACAGCCTTACAATCTATTAATCATGCTGCCCATGTGGATTCCATGACCTGCCACTACCACTGAGTCCTATGCCATCTGGATTCTGTATTTGCAAAGGAAATGAGTGACAGTTGGGCTGCTCCATCTTTAATTGTGTGAGGGGGAGTCATCCAGGATGCAGACTTGACCCCAGTGTACATTGCTGGCTAAAAGAATCTGAACGCATGCACACTAGAAGTGGAATCCACATGAACAACACCTCTTGATGAACCACACTTAATGTAAGGGAAATAGCCATTGTTTGTTATACATTTTGCAATTTATTTTAGAAGTACAAGCCCTAAAGGCTCAGAAGACACTGCTCTGATGATAAATTACCATACATTTTTTGTGTTAGTACCTTAGCAATATTTGTATATTCTTTCTTATAAGTCCTATAGGAATTGTTGAAAGTTGAATTGGTTTTTGTTAATGAGGTGGGTGTACTTACAAAATGGTATGAGCGGTGTTTTAGTTTTGTAAATTACTTGGATCTATTAATTAACATAGCCCTTTGAGAGCTCCTTGTGTGAACATTACTTGTGTTCCTACAAGATAAACAGCCAAAAATGCTGCAAGTTTTAAGTCCTTTGAGACTAATGTTCTTCTAATTTATCTCAAATTTTACTAAACTAAACATTATCAGTTGATAGAGGAAAGACAAAAACTCACAGGAGATGTAGCAAAGATAAAGCACATCCACCCATATTAATTCTGCTGTTCCCCATCTAGATAAAATATACTTTAAAGTAAAGAATGTTTTGGTAATGTAACGATTTAGGAACAACAAAATGAAAAAGAAACCATTCAAAGTAAAATTTTAAGGGGAAAATTCTCCCAAACACAAAGGGAGAACATCTGTACAGTGTGTGTGGTGATGAGGGGATGCCACATTGACACCAACTGGTTGACAGAGTGAGTGGCATTGGAGGCCAGGCTAAGAAGAGGCTTCTAGATGCTCGAGTATGTTCATAAACCCTTTCTTCCTGCTTTTGTCATCAGCAGTTTGTGAGGACTTTATTGGTCTGGCCTCTTCGGA
Organism: Gopherus flavomarginatus; assembly: GCF_025201925.1. Classification (NCBI taxonomy): domain Eukaryota; kingdom Metazoa; phylum Chordata; order Testudines; family Testudinidae; genus Gopherus; species Gopherus flavomarginatus. The sequence goes on along the minus strand of NC_066626.1, from coordinate 14,594,579 downwards.
AACCCAGAATGAGACCAAAATCTTTGCAAGGAAATTCCAGTCCTCACCCATTCAGCAAGCTAGTTTTGCTGTTTTCTACCACAAGTTCAGAAGTCTTAGGCTATGTTTACACTTACAACAGTACAGCACTTCAGTGTAGACCACGGGTCTCAAACTCAATTTACCTTAGGGCCAGTGCCAGTCCTCAAATCCTCCTAGCAGGCCAATAATGTCACTGAAGATGGTGTTCAGAAAAGAAAACATTTATATTGTATTTTTTATTTTGAATTTCTTAGAAATAATAAAAGTGTCATACAACTTCATACAATTCTTCGCCTGCCAGAGAGCTTTTCGTGTTTGCCAGACGCCTGGGAACGCTTCAGTTCCGCAGTTTGTCGATGTTTGGCCTCAGTGACTGAGCAGTTGAAACCTTCAGGATTTGCAGCAAGGTGTGCATCAGATAGTTGTGTTCAGTATTTTGACTTGTTTATATTCATTGTGGAAAAAAGTGACGCTGCCTCCATAGCTGACTCTGCCCAGCAACTAATGATGCTGCCTCCAGGTCTGACTCTGTCCGGCAACTAGTGATGGTATCTCCGTCCCTCTGCCCTAGCCAATAGGAGCTGCAGGGGGTGGCACCTGCAGCAGACTTTGTGGGCAGCGTGTCTGCATGTGTCTTTCCTCTGTGGGCTGCAGTGGAGAGGTTCTTGGGCTGCAAATGGCCCGTGGGCCGTGACTTTGAGACCTCTGATGTAGATACTATATCAACAGAAGGAGTTCTCCCATCGCTGTACGTAATTCATCTCCTCAAGAGGCAATACCCAAGTCGACAGAATAATTCTTCCATTGACCAAGAGCTGTCTATACGGGGGTTAGTTTGGCATAGCTACATCTCTCACGTGCATGGATTTTTCATGTCTCTGAGAGACGTAGCTATGCATATATAACTTTTCAGTGTAGACTGGACCTCTGGATATGTCTACACTTAGAATCCTACAGTGGCACAGCTGCAGCTGCACTTGAGTGCTCAGTGTAAATGGCAGGGGCTTTTCCACCACTATAGTTATCCACGTCCCTGAGAGGCAGTAGCTAGTTGATGGAAGAATTGTTCCGTTGACCTAGCAGGGTTAGGTCAGCATAGCTTTGTCTCTGAGAGGCGTGGTTTTTTCACACACCCCTCAGAGGTATGCTCAGGTTGGTTTTCAGTGTAGAAATCTTCTAAATTTACTGCTTAATCCACTACTGAGCTACAGTTATAACCTTTGGTAAGCTACTCCTCAGTAGGGTATGGTGACAATGGTGCTGTAACTTCATTCTCAGCATTCCCATAATCAAACATTAGCAGCTCCGTCTCCATGTATATTGTGCAAATTAACCAAGGAACATTGTTTTCTCTGTGGTTATTTTTCACTGTTATCACTTTTAGGATGAAATACTGGCAAGCTCTGTAACTTTGATTGTTGTGGAAAACTCCTCTTTCTCTGATTCCTTTTGCTGCTCTCCTTCACTGTACATCGCCTATACAATGTCATTTTTTCTGACATTTATAGTATTCAGCTTCTCAGGCTGGGCACATTTACAAGGAGAGTTGGTGTGTCTTACCACATCTTCACATATCATTTTCACCACTTTGTTATTTATCCCCAAAGTCTTCTTTCTCAGTTTCCCACAGCCTCTGCTTTGTGCCTCATTTTGAGCTTTTGGGCAGAATCTCATTGCATTGAAATTTGCATCCTCATTTGCATGCCTTTGTTATTCAGTGGGGATAGCTCAGGTTTCCCAGTGAAATGTATGTCACAGTTTCATACACGCTCTTCTGATCTTGAATTAAGTCCGATGTCAACAGTAGATCATCTGCATCATCTCCCAATTGTGCAGATGAAAACATTAATTTGTTCAGTACCCTCATGAAAAAGTCCTGTTGTAGAATATCACTATTCCAAAGGCCTATTCATTATGGCAGTGCTGATTTAACAGCAGCAAAGAATCCTGTGGCACCTTATAGACTAACAGACGTTTTCGAGCATGAGCTTTCATGGGTGAATACCCACTTCCTCAGATGCATGTAGTGGAAATTTCCAGGGGCAGGTATATATATGCAGGCAAGCTAGAGATAATGAGGTAGTTCAATCAGGGAGGATGAAGCCCTGTTCTAGCAGTTGAGGTGTGAAAACCAAGAGAGGAGAAACTGGTTTTGTAATTGGCCCTGATGATGCCACAGCACAACTGGCTGCTGAGCTCTGTGCCTTTATCCTCACACACAACTATTTCAAATTTGATGACAATCTATATCTCCAGATCAGTGGCACAGCTATGGGCACCCGCATGGCCCCACAATATGCCAATATTTTTATGGCCGACCGGGAACAACGCTTCCTCAGCTCTCGTCCACTCACACCCCTTCTCTACCTACGCTACATTGATGACATCTTCATCATCTGGACCCATGGGAAGGAGTCTCTGGAAAAATTCCACCACGATTTCAACAGCTTCCACCCCACTATTAACCTCAGCCTAGACCAATCTACACGGGAGGTCCACTTCCTAGACACCACGGTGCAAATAAGTGATGGTCACATTACCACCACCCTATACCAAAAACCTACCGACTGCTATGCCTACCTTCATGCCTCCAGCTTCCATCCCGGGCACATCACACGATCCATTGTCTACAGCCAAGCACTGAGGTACAACCGCATCTGCTCTAACCCCTCAGACAGAGACCAACACCTACAAAATCTCCACCAAGCATTCTCAAAACTACAATACCCGCACAAGGAAATAAGGAAACAAATCAACAGAGCCAGACATGTACCCAGAAGCCTCCTACTGCAAGACAAACCCAAGAAAGAAACCAACAGGACTCCACTGGCCATCACATACAGTCCCCAGCTAAAACCTCTCCAATGCATCATCAGGGATCTACAACCCATCCTGGACAATGATCCCACACTTTCACAGGCCTTGGGTGGCAGGCCAGTCCTCGCCCACAGGCAACCTGCCAACCTGAAACATATTCTCACCAGCAACTGCACACCGCACCATAGTAACTCTAGCTCAGGAACCAATCCATGCAACAAATCTCGATGCCAACTCTGCCCACATATCTACACCAGTGACACCATCACAGGACCTAACCAGATCAGCCACACCATCACCGGTTCATTCACCTGCATGTCCACCAATGTAATATACACCATCATATGCCACCAATGCCCCTCTGCTATGTACATCGGCCAAACTGGACAGTCGCTACGGAAAAGGATAAACGGACACAAATCAGATATTAGGAATGGCAATATACAAAAACCTGTAGGAGAACACTTCAACCTCCCTGGCCACACTATAGCAGACCTTAAGATGGCCATCCTGCAGCAAAAAAACTTCAGGACCAGACTTCAAAGAGAAACTGCTGAGCTTCAGTTCATCTGCAGATTTGACACCATCAGCTCAGGATTAAACAAAGACTGTGAATGGCTTGCCAATTACAAAACCAGTTTCTCCTCCCTTGGTTTTCACACCTCAGCTGCTAGAACAGGACCTCATCCTCCCTGATTGAACTACCCCATTATCTCTAGCTTGCCTGCATATATATACCTGCCCCTGGAAATTTCCACTACCTGCATCTGAGGAAGTGGGTATTCACCCACGAAAGGTCATGCTCCAAAATGTCTTTTAGTCTATAAGGTGCCACAGGATTCTTTGCTGCTTTTACAGATCCAGACTAACATGGCTACCCCTCTGATACCTGATTTAACAGCAACATCGAAGATCTCTGGAGAGACTATAGGACACTTCAGCTCCATTACTCCTGAAGAAGAACTTATGTTCCATTACAAACTCTTTGTAAGATTTTTCCCAAAGATCATGTGCCTTTAAGAATGCTCTTACTGCTCCTTTCAAGAAGGCCTCCTCCCTAACTGTTGCTGTGGGAATGGGCCTTTTTGTTGCAGGTGATCTGTTTGTGTCCTGCAGCCAGTTTGTAGATCCTCCTCTTAATAGACTTTACTTTCTCCGTCCCATCTGATTTTTCTATTTGCCTTTCTGCTGTCTTTCCTCTTTCTCTCTCAGTGCCCTGTTCTGGGGGATGATCCAGTGCTTGGGGACAAGCAAATAAAGTCCATTGCAGAGAAGTTTCATTTACTTGCCCTTCCTTCATCCCTATTCCTTTTCCTCACTGTTGGTGGGTTCAGGCTAGTTCTGACATCATGCCATGGTATCCTGAAGACAGGAGCAAGCAGTGTAGACATGTGTGGTAGCAACAGGCAAAGTGCTCTACTAGTGACTGAGATAGCCACCTGACTTGTGGTTTTGTTAATGCTGCAGTGCTCACATTTTAGGGGGGGATTTTCAAAGACACAAAGGGCATTTTAGAAGCCCTGCTTCCATTGAAAGTCACCATTGGGTGCCTAAATGCTGGCGGGGAAATTTTTGATTAAACGTTTTGTTGGAAAAGGCTGGCTTGCATTAGTTTTGGCTCACTTTCCTTGGGTCCAAGATGGAATTCTGGGGAGATAACCCTCACCCCAGAATAGCCAGTAGCCTGGAGGTTAGTTGGGAATGGGGAGACCTTGATTCAGGTCCCTGCTCTGCTTGATTCAAAGAAAGGACTTGACCCTGGCTTTCCCACATTACACTTGAGTGCCGTATCCACTGGACTGTTGGCTATTCTAAGTGGACTGTGTCCCCGTCTCATGTGTGTTTTCATTAACAATTTCAAAAGGGCTCATTTTTGTCCCACACCAGCATGAAAACAAATTTTAAACCTCAGATTTTTTGCTAAGCCAAACACTTGTTTTCTGGCCAGCACTGCTAACTGTCCATTGTGCTATTGAAAATATCCCATTTATATGGTTTGCAGCACATCTTGATGGATGATCAACTGTTTGAAAGGCATCCCTTCTAGATGAATGAAAAAAAGATCTTTACTGAGCTGGACATGCTGTGCTAAGTTGGAACAATGTTGAACTTGGGTTTAAGTGCTGTCACTAAGGGTCTCCAAACCCATTTCACTTCACCTTAATCTTTATCATTGAATCTAGAACTGATTGATTGTCTGCTAATCCACACAAATTACTTGGCCTTTGAGCTAGATAAATGTATAGTGCCAAAAAACCTCCAGATAGATGACTTTCCTCTTTGTCTTGAAGCAGCAACATCCGGCTGACTCGAGCTGGTGTAACTCCACATTTTCTGTTCTGCGGGAAGTTCTGATGTTTTGAAATTGAGACAAAAACAAACAAAAAATTATTTCCTGCAAAACAACATTTTTGAAAACAATTAATTTCCAGTGCAATCAAAATGTTCTGATTTTGCCTTTTTATTTTATATAATAGTTTAGAATTTAAAATAAATTTCAAAATGAAAAATTGAAACATTCTATCCCAATCTAAACATTTTTTTCAATTTTTTCTCGCCAAAATTTCACTGACGTTCCCAGGGAAAGCTTTGATTTTTGATTAGCTCTCCTGCTGACTACATCTCTCTTAACTCCAGGTTTAGGTTTACTTCAAAGAAATGTAGATGCATTCGCTCATTATTTGCCCAAATCAGTTTGTACATTCCTGATGTTTATGGAATCAGTTTCTGATGCCCTTACTCAGATTTTATTTCTTTCTTACAGTACTTCAGGCAAACTCTCATTGACTTCAGTGTGAATTTCCCTGTGTAAAAATAGGGTCACATAATCTTTTTATCTGAATGCAGGTGAATCTGTGCCCACATTAGGGAAAGAAATGCATGTTTGTGCCACACCCCATCCTCTGACCTAATGGAAGCCCCACTTTGGTGTTCCAGCTGTGTGGAGTTGTTAGAAGTTGATGCAGGAGCTGTCTGGGCTCCTATGGATTCTTTCCTTTTCAGGCCCAGGAGAGAGAGATGCTGGATCATATTTTAAGTTGAGCTTTTGTCCCTTCTCTGCTTTATTGGGGCATCTGAGGATAGCCATGAAGGAATGTCTTCTCCTATAGTCCACAGGAGCCAACGGGGACAGTACGCACAGCCAGAGGTTAGGAGCATCTTCAAAGAAGTCTTCCGTCTACTCTGGTTTTTAAAGAACCAGAAAGACCCACCTGCTGCAATCTGAACTCCATGCAGGGGGTTGGAAACCATACTTCCCATGCCCCACAGTAATATGAGCAAAAAATTCTGTGAATTTAAAACATATACCTGAATAAGAGAGAAAGAAGCTTTGATAAAGGACCTCAGGATTTGACCATGGATAGTAATAGTAATAAAATAAAATACTTAGTGTTTACATATTGACTTGAATTTTTAAACCGACAATACAAACAGGAACTAATCCTCAAAACACTTCTCTCAGGTAGGTACTGGTATGTACTGGTCAGGAAGACCTGGCTGTGCTTAGAGAATGTAGGTTGGTTTTGTTCCTGTAACCAAAGAGGAAAGCCAGTCTAATGTAATTTGTAGTGACACATAAGATTAAATGAGATTAAATGTGTGTGTAGGGTGCTTGTTGTTTTAGAATCCTTTTCTCTAATGCTTTGTTCTACTAAATAAAAAATACTTTGTTTTAAGAAGGCTGTCAGTCAATCTCACTAGTCACAGGCTCCCAAAGGGAAGAAACACAGGCTTCTGAAACCAAGTCACACCTACAGGATGAAAAGTAGTTGGTTCACAAGAGATCCTGGGCTAAGATTGAAAGAATAATGAGATTATACTCTGAGACAGGTAAGGGCAAGAGGCCAAACACCTGAGTTGGATGCACTCAGAGCAGAAGGGAACAAAAGTGCAGCTAATCCCATAACTATGGCAGGGATGAGATTCTCTTCCCCACCTATTTCTGAATAGTGCCTCTGTATAAGGTTTATTCTGTTTACTAGACAGGGCAGAGAAGGGAATCACTGGTTGAGCCTTTAGAAAAATACTTCTTGTTGTGTCTTAAAACAAGATTGGTTTAGATTGTTTGTTTGTGGGCACAAGAGATTTTTCATTATTATATTACATTTTATGCAAAAACCAAAAGCAAGAATGATGGCTAACTGCTGGTGTGTTAGATTGCAGTGGATTAAAAAAAAGTCACTGTGGAACATGTGTCTCCCTAGTAAGAGAGTAAATTTTTATGATAGTCATAAAAGATGTTTCATTTTTTTATCAAAAAATATGGTCTGTTACAAAGATTGGTGTCAGCATGAAATATATTTTGCCTTATTTTCATTTTAAACATGCCTTTTTAGCATTTCAATAGTTTCTTCAAAAGTGCGTAATAATAGGGTCCCACTTCCTGGGTCCTTGCTCCTAGTGTGTTATTTGCAGCAATTCCCAGAGCTAAACTTCTGAAGTTGATAGTGTAGTGTCCTTAGTGACTCTTACAGTGAGTTCTCTCTTTGTTGTCCTCCATCAGTTCATATGTATTGCTCAGGTTCCTTCTTGCCAGCAGATTGAAACTGAATACTTAAGGGTTTTGATTATGCCGCTCTTCTGCGTATAAAGAGCTTGCTATCATAAAACAGTTCTTTCTGTCAAGTAATTGGAAGTTCACTCCATGCTTTGGCTGGTGTATAACCCAGGCACCTTCTGGGTGTGGCGTTCTGTGCCATCTAGTGGCACTGAGACTACTTAGGTCTTGTCTACACTGCCAATTTACAGCACTGCAGCTGTCTCGCTCAGGGGTGTGAAAAAACACCCCACTGAGCTCAGCAAGTTTCAGTCCTGTAAAGCGCCAGTGTAGGCAGTGCACCAGTCTGGGAGCCACGCTCCTCATGAAGGTGGGCTTTTTAGAGTGCTGGGAGTGCGCCGCAACCACACAAACCACGTTAAAGTGCTGCCAGTGTAGACTAGCCCTTAGAGAGAGAGGTAAAATGCTTCTGTTCTACAGCCTTAGCTAAAAGCCAGTTCGTTTTTAGCTTATGCAGTAGAGGCTCATGCATTAAGCTCTAGAGGTCCCATCCTGCCCGCTGACAACCCCGGAGTCTGTTGGTGTTACAGGTGCACAAGATTTCACAGAAGAAAGCCTTTCTAAGGCACTATAGAGAATCCTAGGAAGTACCTTTTTAGTGCTGCTGCAACCTCATTTGAAGCTCTTTGTCATTCAATCCTAGGTGCAAAGGGCCATTTTTAGGAAGATGATGTTGTTTAGATAGGGTTGCCAGACATCCAGTTTTTGACTGGAACACTTGGTCAAAAAGGGACCCTGGCAACTCCGGTCACTGCTGACTGGGCTACTAAAAGTCCAGTTGGCGGCACAGCAGGGCTAAGGCAGGCTCCTGCCTGCCCTGGCTCTGTGCATCTCTCGAAAGTGGCCAGCATGTCTGGCTCCTAGGCACAGGGGTGGCCATGGGGGCTCTGCACACTGCCCCTGGCCTTAGTGCTGGTGCTGCAGCTCCCATTGGCTGGGAACAGCAGCCAATAGGAGCTGGGAGGTGGTGCCTGTGGGCACGGGCAGTGCACAGCCTGGCCAGAGCCTGGACTCCAAACCCCCTCCTGCATCCCCCAGGTCAGAACCGCTTCCGCATCCTAACTCCCTCCCAGAGCCCGCACCCAACCCCCTGCCCCAGCCCTGAGCCCTCTTCTGCACCCAAACTCCCTACCGGATACCCCCCGCACCGCAAATCCCTCATCCCTGGCCCTACCCCCGAGCCCACATCCCCTCCCGCACCCTAACCCCCAGCCCCAGCCTGGTGAAACTGAGTGAGGATGGCGGAGAGGGAGGGGAGATGGAGTGAGCGGGGGCAGGTTCTTGGAAAAGGGGCAGGGCCTGAGGGATGGGGTGGGGCAAGGGTGTTCGGTTTTGTATGGCTAGAAAGTTGTCAAACCTGTGTTTATGGCCCAGTATGTCTAAACAGCCTCCAGAACCATGAAGTGCTAGCTGAACCAGACAACGGTGGAATTCTCCTGAACAAGCTACTTTTGCCTCAATTTTATTGTGATTGTGAGTCCTGAAGAACCAGCGTAGCAGAACACGATAGAAGTGTTGGGTCTATTTCAGGTCATCAGGACTAGGGATACCTTTACTTGTAGCTACAATTGCAGGGTGGATACAGCAATGGAAATCACTGGAAATGCTGCCGACTCATGACCTGCAATGACTGCTATAGAGTGAAAGTGCATAGGGGGACATTCCCATTCCTAGGTGAAATTCCATGGCCGTTACTCCTGGAAAGGAACTTAACTTAAAATAAGTGAAGTGGTCTGGGGACTAGTCTAAGAAATATTGAGCGTTGATGAAGATATGAGTTTGTTCTTGTTTTAGAACAATGCCCAAGCTGCTTTGCACATCTGTATATGTTCATGGACCAAACTAGCAGCTCTGTTATCCAAAAAAGGAAAAAGATATGCAACAATTAAAACTCCAAAAGTGACTACTATAGCGACAACTAATACAAAATGTGATGTTTTGGGGTTCAGCTCAGACCAGTGAGGGATTGTATCACCCCCGCTGCCCTGCAACTCTTGGTGCCTTCAATGCTATGCAGCTGTTGTTTACAAACCTGATGCCATGAAGCAGCCTGTTTGTAATGGCTCAGCCATTCCCAGTCCCTGTTTAAACCTAAGGTGGTTATATCTAGTTTGCATATCAATTCCAGCTGGAAATGGCTGAGCCATTACAAACATTGAGTCTGTTTCCCCTTGTAAGTATTCTCACACTTCTTATCAAACTGTCTATACTGGACTATTTTGATTATCACTTCAAAAAACATTTTTTTTCCTTACTTAATTGGCCTCTTAGAGTTGGTAGGGCAACTTCCACCTTTTCATGCTCTCTGTATGTGTATATATATATCCTCAATATATGTTCCATTCCATGCATCCGGAGAAGTGGGCTGTAGCCGATGAAAGCTTATGCTCAAATAAATTTGTTAGTCTCTAAGGTGCCACAAGTACTCCTGTTCTTTTTGTGGATACAGACTAACATGGCTGCTACTCTGAAACCTTTAAAAAGATAGTAACAGTTCTTAACTGGGGTTTTGACAAACACACATCTCAATCACAGCATTACATTACTTTATAGTAAAAGTAAAACAAGTTTATTTAACAAAAGGCCGTAAGATTAAGTGATACCAAATATAAGGAATACAGATAGAAAGGGTTACAAGCAAACAAAAGTAAAAATGTGCTTCTAAAACTAATATTTAATTTCAGCAAGTTATGATCTTTGCCTAGTCAGCTTTCTTAGGCCATGGCTACACTGGTGCTTTACAGCGCTGCAACTTTCTCGCTCAGGGGTGTGAAAAAAACACACCCCTGAGCGCTGCAAGATACAGCGCTGTAAAGCCTCAGTGTAAACAGTGCCGCAGCGCTGGGAGCACGGCTCCCAGCATTGCAAGCTACGCCCATAGAGGATGTGGAGTACGTGCAGCGCTAGGAGAGTACGTGGATGTGGAGTACGGTGGCGCTGCGACCACACTCAAAACTTCAAAGCGCTGCCGCGGCAGCGCTTTGAAGTGCAAGTGTAGCCATACCCTTACCTAAACTCAGTTAGCACAGACATCAGCCCCCTTGGCTGAAGGATCTGGTGTTCTGTGATCTCCCAAGTGATGGATACCAAAATGGCTTTCTGTTTGTTTATATCTCCCAAAGCTCATTGACTTGATTACAAGAGGCAGGAAGGTTTCCTGCTGTTTTTCCCTCCCTGTTGACTTACCATCACCCTGCTGATTTGTTTGTAAATGAGGATTCCATTGTTTTGATTTCACAATGCTTAATTTACAGGGGAGAAAGATAGATAGCTGCCTTTCCTCCTGCCTGGAGGAAAACCTGTTTCTCCCTGTGTTTGGCCATGTAGCCATAATTCCTCACATGGTATTAATGCATAATGATATTAATCGCCAGAGTGTCACAGACTTTCATAAAATACTTTTTTGATACACTTCTATAATACAATAATAGTGTATACAATCAGTTGATTCAATTGCTTATCACTTGAAGTTCAGATGCCCTGTCTTTACAGATCAGTAAACCTTGGAAATGTATTCTCTGATAAATTTTCTCTCTCCTTCTGGGATGTAGATACTTGGCGTACCTCCACCCCTGCTTGTTAGCTTTGTATACCATATGGAAATGTACCTTCATTGTCTCTGACAACCAGGCTGGTCAGACAATCAAATTTCTTTGTCTTACACATTGCTTGCCAAACATGGTTTAAGAACATAATTCTAGCACGTGCTTATAACAATTTGGACATACCTTGTACATATACCATGCAAGATATTAATGAAGAATTAATTATAATCTATGGAGATACACCTATCTCATAGAGCTGGAAGGGACCCTGAAAGGTCATCAAGTCCAGCCTCCTGCTTTCACTAGCAGCACCAAGTACAAATTTTGCCCCAGATCCCTAAATGGCCCTCTCAAGGATTGAGCTCACAACCCTGGATTTAGCAGGCCAATGCTCAAACCACTGAACTATCCCTCCCCCCTTAGTTTTCTTATTAGTTTTCCAGTGATATATTACATGCCACTCTTTGGTTATAATATGACAGCAGTATGTTAGGTGTACTGAGCATGTCAGGTCTGATAAGTTGCAGACAGAGCGGTGAGCCACTAATGGGCTTTTGTGTCACAATGATATTTCGTTGGAAATTTTAATCACTGTTGCAAACCTAGATCTAAGAATATGATATAAAGCAAACAGAGAAATTAAAGGGTTTGTTATGAAGCTGAATTATCAGATGGTAGTCTATTTGAAGATAATTTAAGATGCTACCTAAGAAATATTTGGCAATTTTTCTGATTCCCAGTATAACCGCATGAGTAGATTGGCATTGTGCCTTTTGAAGGATGACAGTTATACATCACCAGCTGATGGAAGACAGATTTATAGTAGAAGAGTTGCTGGTATGGTGCATACTTACACTGTTTGCCATAATCGCACAGTTGATCTATTACATAGTTTGCTTCTTCAGCTCTCTGCAATTTATAATTATGTCACAATCATAGCTTTTCAAATGATTTAGAGTAATATTATATCAGAGCTCAAAAATGCGAGGGCTAATTATCTTCATGGCTCCTCTGTGCACCTGTTAATTATTTTATAGGGCTTTGAGGGAGAGTTTAGAAATTGACGAAATAAAAAGCTAAATGCAACAAACAGGAAAGCTGGATTCAGCTTGGAATTCAAAACCTGGGTGATTGGTATAATGCTTTACAATGAAGGGTAACTACGCTCTGTCAGTTTGGTGACTGCTGAGTAGAAGTCAAGTGTGGGAAAACCTGCGTGGCCAGCAAGCTGCCTCTCATCACTCTTTCTTATTTTTGAAACTAAATAAACAAAAGGGCTAATCAAATTTGTTGGCTTGTGGAAAGTTTACTTCAAATCAAAGGAGATTTTTAGACATCAGGAAAAAGAATGAATCAAAACCCTTATTTAATTTCAAATAGTGTGAAGTGTTAAATTGCACCCATAGAAGCAGGAATATATGATCACCACAATTCTGTTAGCCATTCCACATGACCAGACTCCTGCACTCACTTGGAGGCTGTTTTAATGGAGCTGCTAGCTGATGCAGAGATTCATCTGAGCAGAGCAGCAGGATCAGGGCCTATTGCTTGCAAATTCCAGTGACATTCTTGATTCATAGCTGGCTGATGATCATCTCTGCAGTGGGGAAAGCCATTTTAGCGGGGATGCTGCATGGAGTCTGTGCTGTGACAGCTCCGTTTACCGGAAGGGGCTGTCACCAGTCCCCTGGCAAGCATTATGGGGAAGGAAGACTTTGAAGCTAGAAACAAAGGAGAGCACAACCTGTTTTGCACCAAATCACAGATGAGTCATACATTTCACACATTCTTCCTTCCTGATCTAAAAATAAACCAATAAACAAACATATTACTTAGTCAAATAACATCAAATGAGTCTATCAGTAAAATATCTTAATCCAGTTGAGATCAAAACTAATGTTTTGTATTTGAGTCTAACTGTGTTGAACAGTGATATGGGTACTGTGTATAGTTCTGTGTTAGAATGGATGATGGATTTGTTGTGTGGCTGAGGATCATGTCTGAGGGCTTGTCTACATCAGAAAGTTGCAGCGCTGGTGAGGGAGTTACAGCGCTGCAACTTAGGAGGTGTACACATCTGCAGGGCACCACCAGCGCTGCAACTCCCTGTTTGCAGCGCTGGCCGTACTCCCGTTTTGTCTCGGGTGTAGAGGATCCAGCGCTGGTGATCCAGCGCTGGTAATCAAGTATAGTCACTTACCAGCGCTTTTCTTGACCTCCGTGGAATAAGCAGGTATCCCAGCATACCTGAGGAAGCCTCTGGTAATCAAGCTGGTCTCCTTCCCCGGCTTGCTCTCGCGTTCCCCGAACCCCGAGCAAGCAGGTCTCCTTCCCTGAGGTTTGCTGGGTGGTTCCGGGAAGGCGAGAGCAAACCGGGGAAGGAGACCAGCTTCGCCGCGGTTTGCTCTCGCGTTCCGCGAACCACCCTGCAAACCGCAGGGAAGGAGACCTGCTTGTTCGGGGAACGCGAGAGCAAACCGCGGCGAAGCTGGTCTCCTTCCCCGGTTTGCTCTCGCGTTCGCCGAACCCCCGAGCAAGCAGGTCTCCTTCCCTGCGGTTTGCAGGGGGGTTCGCGGAACGCGAGAGCAAACCGCGGCGAAGCTGGTCTCCTTCCCCCGTTTGCTCTCGCCTTCCCCAAAACCCCTTGAAGCCGCCCAACAGCGCTGCAGTGTGGCCACATCTAACACCACTTGCAGCGCTGGTTGCTGTAAGTGTGGCCACTCTGCAGCGCTGGCCCTATACAGCTGTACTAATACAGCTGTAACAACCAGCGCTGCAAAATTTTAGATGTAGACATGGCCTGAGGAGTCTCTGAGTTGGAGACGATTTGGCTGTTAGATTGCAAGCTTTTGGGGTCAGGGACTGTCTTTTGTTCTATGTTTGTACAGAGCCTTGCACCATGAACAGGGCTCCTGGGCACTACATTAGAACAAATAAATAATACTTCACATTGACTTAGCTGATAAAATCCTTATTTTAGTGATTGTGTAGTTAAGAAAAGCTGTTGAGCAACCTTAACTCTAAAAGTTAGATTTAAATTTTGTTTTCATACATGCTTCTCAAACTTCTCGAGGCATCTGTAACTTCTCAATATTCTCTGCTTCCTGAGCTGTGTATTCTCTTATTGAGTAGACTGACTGACACTTTCAGCCTATAAGATAGACATATTTATGTACAAGCAATCAGTGAGAGCTTTTCCTGGGTCAAGAGGTATCAGCTGTAATACTGTTCTTATTCCACTCTATTATGAACCCCATCAAGTATTTTACTCATTTTTATTGCATTTGCAAGTAATAGAGTAATGTTATTGGAGGCTGATTGGATGATAAATGAAAGATATTTTGTTATTTAGGACTGTGTATTCAAGGCATTTAGGATCTTTTTTGAATTAAATGGCACAAAAGATATTAAGAGTGGAGAAACCATCAGCTTCCAGTCCTGAAAAAAGAAACAGTAGAGAGAACTTGTCTGATAAATTAGATAAGTTAGATTAGTTAAAGACATTTCTTTCTTTTACCCTGCATTATTGTTATGTAAATACTCTCTAAGGGGAAGGCTTCACCATAGATGCCTATCTGGGGGTCTGTTCTCCTGCTTGTTATAGAGGTTTAATTAACAGAGGGAAGAATTGCATCTAGCAAGGGATGTGAAGGGTAACAAGAAGGGTTTCTGCAGGTATGTTAGCAGGAACGGCTCTAGGTATTTTGCCGCCCCAAGCACGACAAGCAGGCTGCCTTCGGTGGCTTGCCTGCGGGAGGTCCCTGGTCCCGTGGATTCGGCAGCACGCCTGCCAGAGGTCCGCCGAAGCCACAGGACCAGCGGACCCTCCTCAGGTATGCCACCGAAGGCAATCTGCCTGCCGCCCTCGCGGCAACCGGCAGAGTGCCCCATGTGGCTTGCCGCCCCAGGCACGCACTCGGCGTGCTGGTGCCTGGAGCCGCCCCTGTATGTTAACAACAAGAAGGTCAGGGAAAGCGTGGAACCCTTACTGAATGGAGGCAGCAACCTAGTGACAGGTGACGTGGAAAAAGCTGAAGTACTCAATGCTTTTTTTGCCTTGATCTTCACAGACAAGGTCAGCTCCCAGACTGCTACACTGCACAGCATAGTATGGGGAGGAGGTGAGCAGCCCTCACTGGTGAAAGAACAGGTTAAGGGCTACTTAGAAAAGCTGAACATTTACAAGTCAATGGGGCCAGATCTAATGCATCTGAGGATGCTGAGAGAGGTGGCTGAGGTGATTGCAGAGCCATTGGCCATTTTCTTTGAAAACTCGTAGTGATCTGGGGAGGTTCCAGACAATTGAAAAAAGGTAAATATAGTGCCCATCTTTTAAAAAGAGAAGGAGAATCTGGGGAACTACAGACCAGTCAGCCTCACTTCAGTCCCTGGAAAACTCATGGAGCAGGTCCTCAAGAAATCCATTTTGAAGCACTTGGAGGAGAGGAAGGTGATCAGGGACAGTCAACATGGATTCACCAAGGGCAAATCATGCCTGACCAACCTGATTGCCTTCTGTGATGAGATAAGTGGCTCTGTGGATATGGGAAAAGCGGTGGATGTGATAAATCTTGACTTTAGCAAAGCTTTTGATACGGTCTCCAGCAGTATTCTTGCCAGCAAGTTAAAGAAGTAGGGTTTGGATGAATGGTCTATAAGGTGGATAGAAAGCTGGCTAGATTGT
The DNA here is from genome assembly GCF_025201925.1 of Gopherus flavomarginatus. Taxonomy (NCBI): domain Eukaryota; kingdom Metazoa; phylum Chordata; order Testudines; family Testudinidae; genus Gopherus; species Gopherus flavomarginatus. The sequence continues at coordinate 14,578,954 of NC_066626.1, read as the reverse complement.
CGAGCTCAGTGTGTAGTGATCAATGGCTCGATGTCTAGTTGGCAACCCATATCAAGTGACATGCCCCATGGGTCAGTCCTGGGGCCGGTTTTGTTCAACATCTTCATTAATGATCTGGATGATGGGATGGATTGCACCCTCAGCAAGTTCATGGATGACACTAAGCTGGGGGGAGAGGTAGATAAGCTGGAGGGTAGGATAGGTTCCAGAGTGACCTAGACAAATTGGAGGATTAGGCCAAAAGAAATCTGATGAGGTTGAACAAGGACAAGTGCAGACTCCTGCACTTAGAATGGAAGAATCCCATGCACTGCTACAGGTTGGGGACCGACTGGCTAAGTGGCACTTCTGCAGAAAAGGACCTGGTGATTACAGTGGACGAGAAGCTGGATATGAGTGAAAGTGTACCCTTATTGCCAAGAAAGCTAATGGCATATTTCGGGCTGCATTGGTAGGAGCATTGCCAGCAGATCGAGGGAAGTGATTATCCCCCTTTATTCGACACTGGAGAGGCCACATCTGGAGTCGTGCATCCAGTTTTGGGGCCACCACTACAGAAAGGATGTGGAAAAATTGGCAAGAGTCCTGTGGAGGCAACAAAAATAATTAGGGGGCTGGGGCACATGACTTATGAGAAGAGGCTGAGAGAACTAGGCTTATTTAGTCTGCAGGAGAGAAGAGTGAGGGGGATTTGATAGCAGCCTTCAATTACCTGAAAGAGGGTTCCAACGAGGATGAAGTTAGACTCTTCTCAGTGGTGGCAGATGACAGAACAAAGAGCAATGGTCTCAAGTTGCAGTGGGAGAGGTCTAGGTTGGATATTAGGAAAAACTATTTCACTGGGGTGAGAGTGTGAAGCACTGGAATGGGTTACCTAGGGAAGTGGTGGAATCTCCATCCTTAGAGGTATTTAAGGCCCAGCTTGACAAAGCCCTGGCTGGGATGATTTATTTGGGGTTGGTCCTCCTTTGAGCAGGGGATTGGACTAGATAACCTCCCGAGGTCTCTTCCAACCCTAATCTTCTATGATTATATAGAAGTACTCGTAACAGAAATCTCTATGTAGCATTTGTTTTGGTCAAAAAATGGAGGCCCTTTTGGGCCTCTCTCTAAGGATTTCTCTACATTGCAATTAGTGTGTGTGAATGTAGTGTATGTTGGGAGAACTGAACCATCTTTTATCTAGCTAGCACAGGTACCAAAGCCCATAGCAGCATGGGTTTCATCACTAGCAGTACAACCCCACTTGGGGACGAGTGACAGTTCACTCAGCTTCACTAGCTGAGGTGATTAGGTAAAATTACCTCACGTATGTGTACACATGCTGCAATCACACCTCTGATTACATTGTAGACATACTCTCAATCTCTAGGGCCCTCCTCATTCTTTTGGGTGACTGGAAAGCTCTACAAGAGCAGGAGGCCTTTTAGGGACTCTAAGAGGCTCCTCAGAGGCAGTATAGCTGGTTTCCTCTGATGCCAAAAATACAGCGAGGACATGCAGCACCAGCTATATCAGATTAAGTGTGTGCCTTTATTTATAAAAAACCTGTGAAGGACCTTCCTTACCACTAGAGGGAAATACTGCTGAGTAACTGTGGCTATCAATTAGAGCTGAGTGAATAACTGAATTTTTGTTTTGGTGGCCTATCAAGACAGATTCCCCACTTTGGCACTTCGAGTTCAGAAGGTGGGAACCCTCAAGGATTCGAAAAATTAATACTGGCCACTCCAGGCTGGTATTAAACTCCCAAGTTTACAGCTTTTCTCTGACCTTGGATAGGTAGATGCTGCCACCACCCGAATGCAAAAACCCTGTTTTACCCAGAAAGGCGCACTTGGGAATTCTTCCCTGTGGGGTACCCTCAAGCCCTTTTACTCCCCGCCCCCCCGGAAGAGCTGAGGAAGAAAACAAAGGAAATGCTGTTGCCACCAGCTAATTAAACAACATATGCACAAACCTCGTAGGACACAATAAAAAATCCTGTTCTTAAAAAAGGTAAATTTTATTAAAAACAAAAAGAAAAAAATACATCTGGAACTTAGGCTATTGGTAGATTTAAAATGAATAAATATAATTATTAAGCATCAAGAATTGTTTTCTTGAGGTCCAGCTTAAAGGTTACAAGCAAAACAAAGGCATCTGGGGTTCGCTCAGAGGAGTCCGCAAGCCAATAAGAAATAAAAGAGATAACCCTAATTTTCCTAGACATTCCCTGATCTACTTGTATCTCTGGGGTTCAATAAGTAGTTCTAGGTATGGTCTGGTCATTTCCATACCTGGCTCAAAGCTCTTACAGCATAGTTCCAGCCCTGTCTCTGTTCTGTTCCATCTCTCCAGAGAACAACAACATACAGAAAAAGGGAAAGTTTTTTTTCCCCAATTTTAAAAAGTTCTAGCCCTCTCATTGGCTCCTTTGCTCAGGTGCCCACCTTCCTTTTACCTATGAGTTTTTTTAACCTTTTACAGGTAAAGCAAGTAGAGAACAGCTACTAACAGGGATTTTATAGCTACTGGCTGGCTGGGTGTCCATAAAAGAGGGCAACCCCTCACACACCCTTCATTTATCACATGGCCGAATCAAAAAAGCCAAAAAAAATGTTTTGGTTTTACCCCAAATGGAATTTTTTGGGCTTTCATTGCTGAAACCAATTTTCTTTTGCTTCTGATTCAGGAGGTATTTTTACCCAATTTTAAAAATAAATCTACCTAGATTTTGGAACAAAACATTTTGAAATGAAATGTCAAAATGTTTTATTTAGAAAATGCAGGCTCCAGATGTTCTGACTTTTTCTTTTTTCTTTTTTTTTGGTTTGGCCAAATTTGCCACATTCCGCGTGCATTCACAAATAGTTTGTCAACCTAAACTTGCATTTTTCAGTGACTAAACTAGCTATCTGAAAGATTTTTGTCCAGCTGTCTTAAAAATGTTATCTTCTGAGTGTTGCCAGCACTTGAGATTTTATGGAGATTGTGAGAAATCTAATGTATTGTCTTTCTTAAAGCCCCAGCTCTTTGACTCATATGAATAAGACCCCTACATTTCTAGTTCTTGGGATTGCAGAGAAAGGCTCCATAACCAGAAGGCAAACAAAAAGGACTCAATGTATTGTGTTTTTTTTTAAATCTCATGATTTTTGAACACTAGAAGTTGCCCATATAGTTGACCTTCTGTTCCTTTCTCCTGATTGATGGCTCTCCACTGGATTCAGAATTCAACTTGACTAAACGTAGTAATCTCTTACATTTCAGTGACATTTCTCAGCTTTTATTTTTCTGTACTATTGATTCCTTCACAAGTTTTGCCTTTCATCTTTTTCCCAGGAGTAAATCTGCCCTTTGGTGCTTCTTGGAAATTTATGCTTTCTGTATAACTACATTTTTTTAATTTCAATTTTTGTTAGCCATTTTAGTTGCATTTTGATTTGGCGATTGCAGGATTTGGTCCATATATTGATGTGTCCCTTAAAGGCCACTCTATTGAAACCTGAGGGCCATAGCACTGGTAGAGATTAGTCTATTTGTACGTTAGAGCAGACTGCTGGAACTGTACTTTTCTGTGTGCCTGGATTTATTCCCAAAAGACAATCCAGTGATTACAAGACACAAACATCAGCCTAGGTTTTCCCTGGCTTGAATGGGAGTTTTACCTGAGCAATGACTGCATATCATGCTATGTAGGCAAGTGTCGCCAAATGGATTTATTGAATACCTGAAAGCTTCTAAGTTTTAACTGTTATGTTTCCCATTTATTTTCTTACTGAAATCTTGCCAAAACAATTGACTGGTAAATAGTAAAATGATATAACCTATTTTTAGATGCCTATGAAAAGCCATTTAATTTTTCATCTATCCCATAAATGCTTCGCTAACCTCATGCATCCAATTTAAAAAAAATATAATGAGCATATCAAATAGTTGTTGCTGGATATGGCACATTAGAATATAGAAAGTTGGCTGGATGCCTATCATAGTTAGTACATTAAAAGGGAATTGGAATAAAATATTAATGTGAAAGTCATCAAATCCTTTTTGGAAATAAATGATGATAAGCTTTCAAAAATGTCATACTTCTGACTAACCATTTAATGCCGTTCTACTCACCCAAAAGGCAAACATTCCAAGAAGAATTATGGAATTGTCATTCTCTTTTTTTTCCCCCTCCCATTATCTGCCTTTTATTTTTACACTCTGACATTTCTTGCATGTCATGCTTACCTTAGACAGCAGCAAATACACACAGTAAATTATCACAGCTTTCCCATTAGCACAGTATAGTTCAATACACTATGAACTGTATGAAATAAGAATCATTAATGGAATTGCAAGCCTAAGCCCCAGAGCAATCATGACTCAGGGATATTTTTTTAAAAAGGACATTAAAATAATGTTGCAATTCTCTTAATTGGCATTGTCCTTGTTATTTTGAAGTACTACCAATACTATCATTTCTGTTGTTCCTAGGAAATGGAGTCTATATGGAACTTGAGTAGGAGGTCTCACGGCACTTGGCAATGTGACATTACATTTGATTAGTTCTTTATAACTGTAATACTGTAGGCTAGATGATATTGTAATACAAAAAAAAAACTGCATTGAGGGTAAAATTCTGGTGGTATGACGGGAGAGGAGTGAAGTGATCCTAGCCACACACTGAGCCATCTTACCAAAGCAGTGCAGAAGGGCATGGGAAAAAAGCACAATGAGATACACTTTACTGCTGCTCCTGAAAGGGACACAGAGGGCCCTATGCTGGGGGTTTTGCCTTCTACAGTACAGACATGCTCAACATGGGGGCTGACTATGTTCTCAAAATGACAGACAATATCTCTGTGGGGCTGTGGAGAATGTATGGCCATATTAGCTTGGGCTCTTCCCTCCCACCCCAAGTGCTTAAGAGCACATGATGGGATCGCATCTTGTTGCTGTATGGGTGCACTTGATGACAGCATCTTTCTCCTCTGTTCTGCATCACACCCATATAACGTGAGGCATTTAGCCCTACATTTTTTTATTTAAGGTTAATCTTCAACTGAGAAAATCAAAGAGCTGTGTAGAATCCAGGCTGGATTTCTCTCCTTAACTCACAGCAGTGTAAAAAGCAGAATGAAAGGATATATATTAAGGATGGCGTATTTCTGTGGAGAATTTATACTTATCCATGTTCCTAATTCATAGAATTCATTTCACTGTATCACATGTATTCCAGAATTAATATCCTTTGTTTTTCACCAAAATATGTAAAGTAAAACAAGTTCAGAAAATATAGGACACTTGTACTAACAAGCGTCAATAACAATTCCTTACCTGTGCCTGCATTGACTCCATACTCTTTTTTTTTAACCCGAAAAGTCTGTCACTACGGCCGTTGTGCCATTAGATTTGTGATAAGACCCATAAGAAGCCAGGTAGACTTGTATTCAAAAATTTATTGAACATTTGCCTGATTGTGTTTTGCTTCCTGTGTTATATATGTACTAAAACTCTGTTCTACTGTAATATATATATATATATATATATATATATATATATATATATATATATATATATCCATATATATATATATATATATATATATATATATATATATATATATATCCATATATATCTATATATATATTATTGGCAATGCCTTCACAAACCTTGGAAACAATTCACCAGTTTAAGGGTTCACTCCAGTACCTCATATGTGGAAACTAGAATTACCAAAAGGCACTGAAGCTGAGTTCTATAATACAATGTTCTACTGCATATTTGGGATGTACTTACTGAGCCCTGGCAGGAATGAAACAATAACTTGGACACATTGCAACCAAGTAGGAAGGCACGAAAGTTAACATGTTCAGTAATGCAATATCCTACACATGTTCGAAAGGGTCTAACTTCAAGTTGCTGCAGGAATCATAACTTTGAATTTAAAATCTCAACAATTATTTGCATAAGAATAGGTTTTTGTGTGTGTTTGACTATCTGACTTCCTTACTACATGTGTCATATAATAATCCCCAAAACTAGCAGGAGCAATCTACAGCCAATAGGTACAAATATTCATAATGAAAAATGTGGCATCTTTTTGTCTACATTATGTAAACTTGGTATGAAACATAAAAAAGATACAGTACATATCACAACATTTCACTTAGTAAGGCTGCATGTAATTCTCTCAGAATATTTTCTGTTCTAGTATTTGCTCAGTAAAATATTCTTTTTTTTTACCTGAGTTAGGTAGCTCAAATTCTTTCTCGAGGATAGTTTTTAAAAAAAATAGCATACCATAGCTAGCTCATTCTTCAAGCTTGCCAGCCTTTGACAGTCTTCTGGTAGCAATGAGCCAGAGAAGAAAGATTTGTTCACTGTAAATGAGGCAAAGTGAAGATCACGTCCGAAAAGTTTGCCTGTCATATCATGCAGCCTTCCTCCTTAGCACAACTACTAATAATTTTAGCAATGGCTTGATGAATGTTAAACTAAAGAGAAAAGGTGCATCGTGGACACAGTAGGCCCATTCCTTCCATAAAATGTCTGTTATATGTTCATTGGTAGGGATGAGAATACATAAAAGCCCTAAAAATTGGCCCTTTGTGGGTCAAAAATAGCTGACCAAAACTTTGGCTAACGCAAAAGGTGAATGATGAAAGTGGTCCAATCTGTCCTATACATTTGAAAGCTTCAGGGAGTAATAACCAAGTCCCATCTGCTAAGGTCACAGAGAGGATGAAATTTGGTTTTTGAACATTTTACGTTATAAAAAAATGCATTGACTGTAATTATATACAGTAAATGATAAAGCCATATACAGTAATTTGAAAGTCCTAGGGAGTAAATGTTCTGATTGAAAAGGTTGTAATTAAGGAATAAAGAAGAGCACATGCTTCTAGAATGAAACATGCTTCTGAAATAGGCATATTAATCAGTAATAACTCTGTAAAGGTCATTACGTGAGAGAAGGAACTACAGTATGTCACTATTAAAGTGTCTCAAGATCGCTGAGCAAGAGCAAGGTCAACTGCACACCATGATTGCTACTAGGAATAATATTGTTATGAACAGAATGTTAACAAAATCTTTTCTGGTTTTTGTTATGATTAAGATTGGTTTTGTTGATGTGACCTTAGGTTAGAATTTGGTATTGGGGGGAATAAAAAAGCCCCCATTTTTTTTCTCATGTGATAGGTTTGGTAGGAATCTCAAGTGGTCCTCTAGTCCTTTCCCCCTGCCCACTCCCATGCTAAGGCAGGATTAAATATACCTAGATCAACCCTGACAAGTGTTTGCCCAACCTGTTCTTAAAAACCTCCCAGGAGAGGCATTCCACAACCTCCCTTGATAACCTGTTCCAGTGCTTAGCTAGCCTTATAGCTAGCAAGTTTCCCCTAATACCCAACTTAAATTTTGCTTGCTACAAACTAAGCCAAGTACTTCTTATCCTACCCACAGTGGAGATGGAGAACAATTGATCACCATCTTCTTTATAATAACCTTTTACATGTTTGAAGACTGTTATGTTCCCCCAAGCCTCCTCTTCTCTTAACTAAACATGCCCAATTCTTCCAGCCTTTCCTCATAGGTCATGTTTTTCTAAACCCCTTATCATTTTTGTTTCTCTCCACTGGACTACCTCCAAGGTATTCATATCTTTCTTTAAGTGTGGTTCTTCAGACTTGGCATACTACTACAGCTGAGCCATCACACGTGCTCAGTAGAGCAGAACAATAACCTCCTGTGACTTACATGTAATACTCCTTTTAATACATCCCAAATTACATTGCCTATTTTTGCAACAGCATCCCGCTGTTGACTCATATTCTATATGTGATCCACATATTCTATATGTAATCTTGGATCTTTCTCTGCAGTACTGCTGCCTAGTCAGTTATTTCCCATTTTGTATTTGTGCATTTGATTTTTTCCTTTCTAAGTACAGTACTCTGAACTTGTCGTTTTTGATTTTCATCGTATTGATTTCAAACCAATCCTCCAATTTATCCAGATAATTCTGAATTCTAATCCTGTCCTCCAAAGTGCTTTGCAGCCCGCTTGGGTGCCATCTGCAAATTTTATAAGCCTTCTTTCTGTTCCCTCATCCAAGTCATTAATGAAAAGATTCAGTAGTACTGGACCCAGGACAGACCCCTGTGGGATTCCACTTTGACAGCAAACCATTGATGGTTTGTTTTTTCAACCAGCTCTGTATTCACCTAATAGTAATTTCATCTAGACCTCATTTCTCTAGTTTGCTTCCAAGAATGTCATGTGGGACTTTGTGAAAAGCCTTACTAAAACCAAGATATATCATATCTACTGCTTGTCCCCATCCACTAGGCCAGTAATCCTGTCAAAGAAGGAAATTAGATTGGTTTTACATGAAGCATTCCTGTTTTAACCACCACACATGATTCTGTGTTTGTTCTGTATTGTACTGTACTGATGGTGAATAGAGACTGTAAGTTTCTTTTAGAGGCAGGAACCCATTATTTATTGATAATATTTATAAATATTTACTTGGAAATCGGCTTTTGTGCAGTGTGATGTAAGCTTACAATTTTTTATAAATGATATAAAATGATAATATCTGAATATTACTATATACATTTTATTAAATATTCACTCGGTGTTATAATATTTGTATAATAAATTATCTGCTAATGTGGCACACCCTAGTTTATATTGGTCAATTGTATGTCCACCACACCTGTGAGTTAAAACTTTCACTGGAAAAACATATTGTATCTCACCATAAAATTTTTGTGAAGTAGTAAATAGTGAAATGACTATTGGTTAAAATGTTCAGAAGGGTGGGAAGGGTTTTATCTGTATGATCCCATAGACTTTAGTGGAAGTTGCCTGGCTATTGCCTAATGCAACATTTTAAGATACAGACATTGTTGTAGGGTATTCTGTTTTCTTTGTGTGTCTTGTTGAAAGTCAAATCAGATTTGGCACATATCATTTCTGCAACTTTTATTGCTTTCAAATGGCAGAGGTGTGTGCTCAGCATCTCTCAAGATTTGGTCCTTAGTTTATGTCAATGAATACATGAAGCTACTGAAAACACTGAATTACGTGGTTCCTGTCCTGACATTTATCTGGGAGATGAATTAGAAGTGTTATTCCTCTATATCCCACAAATTGTTACAATTAGCTTCTGATTTAGAACCTTTTGGAAGTTTTGAAGTTTGCCTTTTGTTTAGCATTTGTAGTGAAATAGAATAATTTTCATGGATATTGACAGTGAATTCTTTTTTCAAAACATTTTTTATCAAACTCTGAACTTCTGTGTTTTTCGCCATTGAGTGAAGATAATAGAAGAAGCACAAAGGTGCAAGGAAAAACACCTTCATTTAGAGTGAATGTTGTTTAAGTTGGGCTTTATACATTGATGGAACAGACACTTATTCATTGACCCCATAAAGGCACTAATGCACCATTTTAGCATTACACTAAGGCCCCAGTGACATCAGTGAGACTATTCATTTGCTTAATGTACTCTGCTAGATCAGGGCCTAAAATCCCGATTGTCACTGTGCCTCCATGAGTCACAACTGAGAATAACAAATTCAGGACAAGCTGCTCAGAAAAAGGGAAGACATACACCAAAATTGGTGGTTATTCTTTCATGAGATATACCAAACCAGCAACAAAGTAAATTTCCTCAAAAGTATCTCATCCTCCATTTACATTTTATAATGCAGATAAAGTCCACCTTTATTCTCATCCAAGTTTTCTTACGAAAGTGGTCTTCTCTTTTCATGTCAACCAAGTAACCAGTATTCTTACTGACTTTCTTCCCAAAGCCTCACGGTAATAAGGGAGAGGAGTCACTGCACACTCTAGATGTTAAGAGTGCTAGCATTTTATCTGGAAGAGACTAAACCTTTCAGGTCTTCATCTCAATAGTTTGTTGCATTTGTGGGCAGAATGAAGGGCACCTTGTTTTCCATGCAAAGGATTTTGTCATGAATATCTGATTGTATTTGCCTTTGTTACCAGTTGGCTAACATGAAGCTTCTGAATAAAATATTGGGTCATTTGACTAGATCCCAAGCGGCCTTTGCATCATTTCTGGTTCATGTGCCCACGTTAGACATTTGCAAAGTGGAAACCTGGTCATCATGTCACAAGTTTGCCTCCTACTAAGCAATTTCTCAACAATCTAGGGAAAATGCTAAATTTGGACAAGAGGTTCCTCCAGTCCCTATTCATACAGACTTTGAACCTACCTTCAGATGGGATGGCTTATGAGTTACCTACAGTGAAATGGACATGTGCAATCATTGGAAGAAGAAAAAATGGTTAACCTTTTCATAACTGTTGTTCTTCAAGATGAGTTGCATATGGTCCATTCCACAACTGACTCTCCTTTCCCTCTCTGAAATCATCGTTCTAGGAAGGAACTGAGGTGGGTCTGGTGCAGCTTATCCCTTTATATCTATGCAGTGTGCACATAACAGCAAAGTGCACGCAGATCACCCCAATGAGTACTGCTAAGGATAAAAAGTCTCCAACAACTGTGCACTGGACTGCACACAGCCCTACCGTGGAATGGACATGTGCAACACATCGTGAAGCACAACAGTTACAGAAAGATTAGCATTTTATTCAGAATTTCACTGTTATTGGTACTAGATGCTAAGGAAGTTTTGAATGGGGAGAAGATGGGCTCCTGAGGTGGAATGGAAAGGTAGGTATGGAAAATACTAGCAACAATTCAGGGCAGAATTATGTAAGGAGTGACACATCCCAATTTCAGATTGTTAGTTTGCCCATAGAGGACAGCTTTACAAAGTAATACTAAAATTATGCTTCCTGCATGGCTAGATTTAAAGGACAGGAGCTCACCCATTTAGGTTTTGGTGGCTGTATCTAGCTTCTTGTCTACATTACCGCTGAATCGATGCTTCGTCAATCGATGCCCCGGGGATCAATTTAGCGGTCTAATGAAGACCAGCTAACTCAGTGGTCAACCCCAGTACTCCACCGGGAATGAAGTGTAAGGTAAGTCAATGGGAGACACTTGTTGACCCAGCGCAGTGTAGATACTGCAGTAAGTCAACCTAAGCTACGTCAACTCTAACTATGTTATTCATGTAGCTGGAGTTTCGTAACTCAAGTTGACTTACCGCAGTAGTGTAGACATAGCCTTAGTAATGGAAAATTATTAAACCTTTATTCTTTTTGTGACTGAAATTTTAAAATAGTATAGCCGTATATTGTGGAATGTGATTTAAAACAGAAACTGTTATTTAAGATACAAAAAATGTTTTTTTCAATATTTTATAACTCAATCTATTTGAAGGAATTTTCTTCAGGTTTTCCAAACAAATTCATATCTGAAATGAGGCAGATCATAGGAAAACTTTTTGTAAAGTTATAAACACAGGAAAATGAGGATTATAATGTAATTCTGAATGTAAATTTAAGGTTACCATAGCTTGCACTTTTATAATACACAAAGAAGATGCAAAAGATCTGAACTATCCCTGTGTGCATTCTCTGATATTAGCAGTTTCAGATAGAAACATTTTTTCTTCAAGATATTTGCTGAACAATCCAGGGGATAATACATTATTTACTTTGCAGAGCCAGACATTCTGCCAAATGTCCCTCCAATGTATTAAGCCTTGGGTTAAAATGCAACCACTATTTATTCATACTCGAAAGACGTGTGCAGAGCAGTATTACCTTGTGTTGGTATTGAATTTGCTTTTTTTCTGTGATATTTGTGTTCTTTAACTTCTGCTATCAATATGTGCATCTTTCTCTCTGACATTCATAGTGTTGTACCAATTATATTAGACCAGTAAAAACCAGCAGGATCTTATTAAAGGGGACAAGGCAAAGATGCCACATTTATTATGATAACAATTTATGACTAATAACTAATATCTTAATTTTTATATACACACATTATACCTAATACCTATACGCACACACCCACACACATTCACACACACACACCCACATTCATCAGGTGTTCTGCAGCTGCTGCATAGTTACCAGTCCTGAAGATAGCTTAGGGGACAAGGCAAAGATGCCACATTTATTATGATAACAATTTATGACTAATAACTAATATCTTAATTCTTATACACACACACATTCACACACTCACACCCACATTCATCAGGTGTTCTGCAGCTGCTGCATAGTTACCAGTCCTGAAGATAGCTTAAGTTCATGGCTTGATTTTGCAGCTTGGGTTCGTAGCTTGTGGCAGCTAACTGGCCAGGAAAGCTGGGCACAAGGCTGAACTGGATCTCTGTTGGGCAGGCACCGATGTTCTTCCATGTTGGCAGCAGAATGTTACCCAGAGTCTCTCATCTCATCCTTCTTTTTTATAGGCTTTTAGTTTGGATTCAAATTCTATAGGTCTTGCTGTGTCACGCTGCCTCTGGGTTTAGATTGATCACCCATCAATTGCAGGCGTGACTTTCAGCCTTGGACCTGGCTTTGATCTTCCTTCTGTTGTTCTGTTGTCCTTTTCTTTTTAGGGTGGATGCTTCTTACTTTGTTTAGGGCTGTTGTCTAGGTCTTCAGCCGTTGGTATTTGAACTTTATCTCATCAGGACAGGCTGGGGCTGGAGGTTGATTCCATCATTCATACATACCTCATTCACACATCTAAACTAAACTAATAAGATTACAGCAGGGTTTGCAAAAATGAAGGTTGGAGGAAGCTTTTTCAAAATGGAGTGAGTGTTTTAAAATGGGGTTTGAATTACAATATGGAACAGAAGTTACAGTATAGGCAAGTGTAGTGAATGGTGAACAGAAGTTACATTAATAAAGTGAACAATTGAAAACAATTTCATTTATCAGTTCTACATTGTCCCCCTTTTGGGCCTTCAATCCAGGGGCATTGAATGGGTCACACTTTATGTAATTGTTTTAAGGCAGAACCAACATAACAGTTAGGGTTACTAATAGGACAATGAGGGGATGAAAAATTATATTTAGAACTGCTGACCAGGTGGGCTGCTTCTACAACACTTTGCCCCTTGAGTTATGACCATTACAGTAGTTGTTGACATTGTAGGGCAAGGTGATCTGTTGCAAACAAACCAAATAATTATAACTAGGTGAATATAACTAAACCTATTAAAATTGACTAAACACCAGATATAACTTACACATAAATGAAAACAATTATAGTTATAATAATTGGGAATACAATAAAACCATTACAATCATTGGGTACATTGACAAATAAAATGAGGACCAAGTTTGATGCAGCAATAACCATCAAACAATAATAGTTACTGAAGTCAGGACCTTTTTAAGCACACACAGCAAATAAGATTTTGTAGGAGGACCACAGTTGTCATGCAAGGTTAAGCTGATTTGGACTTAAACTAATATTTTGTTGCTAAAATGTTGCAGAATCCCCTATTTTTAACAGTTGTTCTCAAGAGGTTTCTGGGGACCTGAAAGATGGGGCCCTACAATTATGGGCCAAGGTCTTACAGGTTATAGGGGCCCAAGAACTACCCTTTAGGGTTTGGGGGAGTAGAACCAGAGTGCATAGAGGAAAATGTGAAATTAACAATATAAGCAAATGTAACTAACAATACAAATGTATCAATAACAAACATTAACAACAAAATGACTATTAGAGAACCTAACAAAAAATAAACCTGATGCACTGGGGACCAAAGTTTTTTTTTTTTTTTTTTTTGATTGCTAAGTTGGATGCTAGTGTAATATTTCTTTTTTTTTTTTTTTTCTGGACCCAATGCTAGCACAGGACACCACGAGAGACAGACACAGAACATGCAACACAGAACACTGAACACACACCACTAGAGACAGACACAGAACTTGCAACACAGAACACTGAACACAGACTTTGTCGCGACACTATAACCATGGTATTTTATAGCTCTTCAGCTGGTACCAGCTCTCCTGATGTTCTGGTTCAGAGCCTGAAAAATAGAAGCTTAGAAACAAATTAGCACAGTGCTCCCACATGGCAGACCCTGCTCAGTCTTTGCCACAGTGTGTTTGGTACTTGGGGCTGCACAAATGCTAATTAGGTGGTTCATTTCTTTGTGACTTTAAATTTTTTTATTTTAAAATCCCCAGCCACTTTGCCATGGCCTGGAGGTCTGAGGCAGAAGCAGGCACTGTTGTTACTGTTGCAATGGCATTTTGGCCCTGGGAGGAGGAATCTACCCAAATATCCCCCTTCCCACTCTCCAGAGGAGTCCCAAAAGTCTGCCCCTTCTGGGTTCTCAAATGTTCCCTTTTCTGACATTACTGCTGCTGTAAGATGTGAGAGTGCTGTTTTAACTCTCTGTACTCAACCTTAAGGGCATCTAACTAGGTTTGAGTACGACATACATTTTTATTTCTCTGCTTTTGCAGCAGGGGTTTGTAAATCTTGGTGCAGTTTTTCATTTTTACAGGCTGTTAGGTGGAGGTAGCTGTCATTGCAAGCCTCCCACAGCAGCCAGATCCCTGCAGCGTCTCTTTTTGTTGCATTTGGGGGTTTACATATGAGGATATATTGGGCCAACCTATCCTCTAGTTCTGAAATGGTGCAGATATCTGCAAGGGCTTGTTCAGTCTAAGGACTGTGCCCATATCTCTGAAGGATTTGTTTAGAAGGCATTATCTCTTTAATAAAAGGTGAGGTAGAAGCTACTTTTGACTCCATTCCTCCCTCTGAGACTGTTTTCCCTTGCCTTTTCTTAAACATTTTTAATTTTGTTCAGCAAGCAGCACTGCTGGCCCCTGGAACCCTCTTGCTGCCCCTGATTTTTCTTTCTTTCTTTCTTTCTGCTACCTTTTCGGAGGCCAGCAGATTTTGTTAACAATTGTATGTTTTCTGCTACTTAGGCGGAGGCCAGCAGGTTTTGTTAACAATTTTAAGTTTTCTGCTACCTACGCGGAGGCCAGCAGGTTTTGTTAACAATTTTAAGTTTTCTGCTACCTACGCGGAGGCCAGCAGGTTTTGTTAACAATTTTATGTTTTTCTGCTACCTACGCGGAGGCCAGCAGGTTTTGTTAACAATTTTAAGAGCTCTTTATTTTCCTGCTACCCACACGGGGGCCAGCAGGCTTTGGTTAACCAAGAATAGAATCGTGCTCTGTAGAGCCGGTTGTGTGCACACAGATTGGTTTACAATAAGTGAGGCAAAAATACCAATAATCCCCCTTTCGCTCTTCTCCACCAAAATGTTGTACCAATTATATTAGACCAGTAAAAACCAGCAGGATCTTATTTAAAGGGGACAAGGCAAAGATGCCACATTTATTATGATAACAATTTATGACTAATAACTAAGATCTTAATTCTTATACACACACATTATACCTAATACCTATACACACACACACACACACATTCACACACACACACCCACATTCATCAGGTGTTCTGCAGCTGCTGCATCGTTACCAGTCCTGAAGATAGCTTAGGGGACAAGGCAAAGATGCCACATTTATTACGATAACAATTTATAACTAATAACTAATATCTTAATTCTTATACACACACATTATACCTAATACCTATACACACACACACACACACACATACCCACATTCATCAGGTGTTCTGCAGCTGCTGCATAGTTACCGGTCCTGAAGATAGCTTAGGGGACAAGGCAAAGATGCCACATTTATTATGATAACAATTTATGACTAATAACTAATATCTTAATTCTTATACACACACACACACACACACACACACACATTCACACACACACACCCACATTCATCAGGTGTTCTGCAGCTGCTGCATAGTTACCAGTCCTGAAGATAGCTTAAGTTCATGGCTTGATTTTGCAGCTTGGGTTCGTAGCTTGTGGCAGCTAACTGGCCAGGAAAGCTGGGCACAAGGCTGAGCTGGATCTCTGTTGGGCAGGCACCGATGTTCTTCCATGTTGGCAGCAGAATGTTATCCAGAGTCTCTCATCTCACCCTTCTTTTTTTTATAGGCTTTTAGTTTGGATTCAAAGTCTATAGGTCTTGCTGTGTCACGCTGCCTCTGGGTTTAGACTGATCACCCATCAATTGCAGGCGTGACTTTCAGGCTTGAACCTGGCTTTGATCTTCCTTCTGTTGTTCTGTTGTCCTTTTCTTTTTAGGGTGGATGTTGTCTAGGTCTTCAGCCGTTGGTATTTGAACTTTATCTCATCAGGACAGGCTAGGGCTGGAGGTTGATTCCGTCATCCAAACATACCTCATTCACACATCTAAACTAAACTAATAAGATTACAGCAGGGTTTGCAAAAATGAAGGTTGGAGGAAGCTTTTACAAAATGGAGTGAGTGTTTTAAAATGGGGTTTGAATTACAGTATGGAACAGAAGTTACAGTATAGGCAAGTGTAGTGAATGGTGAACAGAAGTTACATTAATAAAGTGAACAATTGAAAACAATTTCATTTATCAGTTCTACAATAGTCTTACATTTTTCCATTGCTGTCAGTTTTATGGTGACTAATTTATCCAAAACATACACTAAATATAATAGCTATTAACCTTAAATATATCTTGAAAAATGTAAAAACAAACAAAAAAAACACCGATTGGCTATTTTCCCTCATAGTAAATTATTTTACCTTATTCAAATTAGGAAGAATTATTGTCAGTTTAATGTTTTCACCAAGAGGTGACACTAGCATTTTCTCCATTTTTTTAAATAGGTAACTGCGCTTTTAGACTCTAAACAAGCATTGAGTTGTTCTGATATCGCGTGATCAAGTTTAATGTATTTCCTTATCCTGGTTTCTTGCTTTGTGTTTTAAGCCTATGATGGCTTACACAAGGAAAACTGACAACATTTTTGAAGAAGGAGTTTTATTGTGAAGTCAAAACAGGATTTTGTAAAATATATGAATCAAAATCTAAATATTGCTTCAGAAAAGGATACAATTACTTTGGGTTACTTAGCTTTAGCAAAATATGTGATGATCTATAGTCATAAAAATTAAGTTTTGTAAAATGTAAATTCTGAAAAGGTGTGACATCTTTGGTCCTAGGGCAACTTTGCTTTTTAATCATACGAACTATTAACTCAACACCAGAAGAATAGAAATATTGTATTACCATCTTCCCTTGCCCCCAAACAATGGTGCCAATATAACAGCTTTGGGGCTGCAGGGATCACATCTGAATTATAACCTACAAACTTTCCAAGTGAAACTCTCCAGGAACAGATTCATCTCATCTCCACTTGTAAGGTCAGCAAGTGAATGAACTCCTAATACTGTAACGGTAACAAGTATCAGAGGGGTAGCCGTGTTAGTCTGGATCTGTAAAAGCAGCAAAGAATCCTGTGGCACCTTATAGACTAACAGACATTTTGGAGCATGAGCTTTGGTATTCACCCACGAAAGCTCATGCTCCAAAATGTCTGTTAGTCTATAAGGTGCCACAGGATTCTTTGCTGCTGTAATGGTAACATCATTTAATGCAGATTCTCTGGGCTAGAAACACAATTATTGTTGAGTACATCAGCATGCTTAGTGGAAATGTTTTCTATTGTTTCCATGGTAGAGAAAATGGTAAGAAAAACATGAAGAATGGAAGGCAAGAGGTCGACAGAATGTATTGCAACCCACTAGAAAAATATATTACCCAGTTAGGAACTATTAATCTGTATCTATATCAGTCTAAAGGATAAATTGAGAGGTATGGTCCTGACAGGTGACTTATGTACCAATTACATCAAATATCAAAAATTTACATTATTCCCAGACTGGGTTTTAGGTTATCTTCTTCCTTATAAATGCTAGATCAGAAAATACTTAGAATATCATTTAAATTAAGTATTGTATTAACCTCAGGTTTTTATTTATAATTTTCATAGTTAAATTTTGGGTGCTTGAATTTTGTGTTGTGGTGTAGGTAGGAGCAAGGAAGCCCATGCGGTTATGGTACAGGAAAGTGCTTTATTAATAATCACCCAGAAATGCCCAAATAGTCACTACTGCTCCTTGTATAGAGTTATAGGATAGTCTTTAAGACCATCCCAGCACATATCTCACCTCAGCACATAAATTCCAAATGAAATCAGGGGAACTATGTGAGTACAATACACAATGAATTCTATTCCTAAGTGAGTGTGAACTATTTTGGAAGCTTTAGTTTGTTTAATTTTTGTGTCTATGATGACTATGCAAGAGAGGATACACTTCATGGATAGCACAAAGACTAGATTATAAGGTTAGAATCCATTTGTCCTGACTCCCAGTTAAGTGTTCATCTGTTAGCCTACAGCTGCTCCCTGCTAGGAAAGTGTTGCAATACTTATTTTTCACAAAATTCAGTAATTCATAATGTTTTACCCAATAATTCTTGCGAGCTGGCAAGGCTCCACTGGAATCTTGTTTCAAAACAGAACGAAGTAAGCCCAGCAGCTTCTAGTCAGAAGTCTTTTTCCATGACTATCTTTGTACAGTATCCTGGTCTGTGTTTTTCCTTAGTTTCGCTATACTTTATCCTTATTTGCTGGTATAGCACTACACTAATCATTGTAAATAACTCCCATGCTGTTCTTTTCTATACACCAAGATACCACCTTGTGGGTCAAATTCTGATCTCAGCTGCATATGTGTAAATCAGGATTTTCAGAATCTAATTCTGCTTTGGCATGAGCAGGTGGTGTCATAATCAGTATTGCCAAAACCAGGCAGAGACACCAACATTATTTCTATTTAGTTTTATAAAACAGATAGCTGGAGATCTTGAGTGAAATGAATTGCTCTTATTTCTACTTTTTATTAAGTTGATTGCAGTTCATGCCACCAATTTTAAGCAGGAGCAGGCATGTCTGATTAGACGAGAGGGCTTGCTGAGTGAAAAGAAATTGTACAAAAAGTATTCAACCATGTGCTGAGCAGGCCATGCACTAAATTAAATTTCATAGCTTTTTTATTATAATTATGAGCAAATTGCCATTCTTAGTAATTTCTGACAAAAGGATAACAACCTCAACTCAGTACAGAACATCTGGTCTAGCCTCTGTTGACTGAAAATCAATTAGAATCTTTAATTATTTTTATGCAGCATCTGAATAATGATCTGTGGAACAAAATTAAATGGTCTTTCATCTGGTAGAGTACGATGATACCTTCATGGCAATGACAAACGTTATTACAGTTGGATGGATTTGTGTATGCATGTTGGAAAAGCTTGCCACATGTTGAAAAATATCCTAGGGGGTGCAATGCAACTGTAAAATTACTACATTCATATCCTTAAAGAACTCATCTCTAGGGGAATTCTTAGGTGACACAGAGTGGCTGTACCAACTCTTATATATGAGTCCTACTGGCTTCTAGTGTAGGGGATGGGTACCTCACTGTGATCTCTGGCATGACCCTCTGGGTTCTAACTTTTACCGGGAACTGGTCCTAGTCTCTGGGTGGTTCCAGGAGCAAAGAAGCACAAAGGTAAATTTAAGCACTTTTCCCTTACCTCACCTGGCCTTGCATCAAATTCAGCTTGGCTCAGCTCGAGGATCTTGACTATAGCAAACAACGTTAATTATACTAACAAAAAATAAATTACGCAGTTTTGAAAGTTTTTTCGTAAATTGTATTGTGGAACCCTCCTATGGATTAAAATTAATCTTTTCATCAATGACCTACAACTGTGTATAGGGAGTGCAGAGGAGAGTTTCTCCTTAGAAGCTAAACTCAAGAAGTGTTTATGTAACAGTATAGTAGGACTTCTTCGCTTTCTCCTTCACCAACATTTCCTGATGTTGAGAGTGATGATAGGGAGCTAGATAGTCATTGGGAATATAGCAATCAAAGTCTGTTACAACTCTAGGTACACCCTATTATTCTGTCTTGTTAATATTACACTAGCCTATAAAAATCACATTTTATATATCTTTCAAAATGAAATGAACTTTTACTGGTTCCCTATACTTGAGAGATTCTCTATACTTAAAGTAGGTAATAGCACTGGAATCAGTAATATCATTAAAAGCAAGTAAATATTTGTTAAATATTATTTGGGAAAATTCATCCTGAAATAGTTTTCTGAAATATTTATTTGGGCACCATCCTTTTTATACAAATATAAGTGTTCCACAAATTGTCATCAAATTGCCACTCAATCTTCAAACCTACCAACAGGTGACATCAGTAATCAAAGGGTATGTCTGCAATGCAAATAAAAACACCCACAGCTGGTCCATGTCAGCTGACTTGGTCTTAGTCTATAGGGCTGTTTAGCTATGGTATAGACATTGGGGGTTGGGCTGGAGCCTGGGCTTTAGGGCCCTGAGCCCAAACATATCCATCTCCATAGGCACCGACTCCGTGGGTGCTCCGGGGCTGGAGCACCTACGGGAGCAATTAGTGGGTGCTTAGCAACCACTGGCAGCCAAGCTCCCCCAACCTCAACTTCTCCTCCCCCAAATATGTCGCATCCCTGCTCCTTCCCCTCCCTCCCAGTGCTTCGTGCCACCTAACAGCTGTTTGATGGCGCTTTGGACTTTCCCAGAGGGAGGAGGAGGAGTTGGGACATGGCACGCTCAGGGGAGGAGGCAGAGAAGAGGCAGAGCAGGGGCAGGGACTTGGAAGAAGGAGGTGGGATGGTGGTGGGGACTTTGGGGAAGGGGTGGAATGGGGGCAGGGTGAGGGAGGTGCAGGGGCGGGAAGAGGCAGGGAAGGGGCTGGGCCAGGGCCCACTGGGCAAAGGGGAACTCGGTGCCTATGGCCACCTCAGTTGAATCCCCCTGTAGCTTAAGCCCAGCGATCACAAGTCAGCTGACATGGGCCAGCTGCAGGTATTTTATTGCAGTGTAGACATACCCAAAATGGCTGACAAATAACTGAAATGTAGAATGCCTATATTTTATTATGTTTCACCATAATTTATAGATTTATAATTTTAAAAAAACCTGTTTAAAGGATGTCATCTTACTGGCTGAATGAAATAAACTAGATTTGAAAAACAAAACTGGAAAAACAAATTCTATCTCATCCATACATGGACACCCTTGTTACATTGATGGTAGTACTTGACCCCTAGACCTTCAGCACACAACCCAGTCCCTTCAGATTCAAGAAGTATTGTTATTACACTACAGGGGGATTTGACACACAGTTTGCCAGTGGGTTACACAACTAATTGAGAGTCTGTAGTGGAATATTGGAAATTTGGAATTCTGGGTCATATCCTTGGCTCCTTGGGGTGGGAGTATAGTGTGGTATTTAGAAATAGTATAACCAAAGCACATAGATTTGGCTTATTTATTCTTCTTTGAGGGGTTGCAGATATATATTCCACTCAGGTATGTTAGTGCCTAGTGCACCAGCATCAGATATTTTTCCCTTAGCGGTACCCATTGAAGATGTGGAGATGCCTTATGCTTCCTTAAGATCCTCACAACAGCAGTATAAGGGTGGCACCTTCCTGACCCCCCTCAGTTCCTTTTTACTGCCAGCTAATTTAGTTCAAGCTCGCTATGTGGAAGTCTTCTCCTCACTATTATTTTTTCCCTCTGAGTCATGCTGGTTTTGCTGAGTTTTTCTCTTGTAAATAATTGTAATAGTTGCTAGTAGTTGTCTCCGTAGTCAAGTTTAGTTTTTAGTGTAGTTTTAATAATTAGTCTTGTATTAGTATTGTTGTGCCCGATGCTGGGGGTTATGCAGTGTTCTCCAGGCTTCAAACTTGCCTGCCGTGTGGGGTTTCCATCCAAAGCAGTGACTCACAGTCTCGCTGCTTTCTCTGCTTAGGAAAGGGTCACATTAAAGAAAGGCATAGCATCTGCTGTTCTTTTAAAAAGAGAAAACAGGTCACAAGAGAACCGCGTCTGAAGCAACACTTTCCGGAGCAGGCTATGAGGCCCATGTCTGTGCTGGGACCCTCCACAGCCTTTGAACAGGCCCACTGATTGGGGGGGAGGGCAGGGGCAAAGGGGGCAATTTTCCAGGGGCCTGGGCAATTTAAAAGGACACGGGGGCCCTAGGCCCTTTTATATCACCTGGTCAGGCTGCACGGCTCTTAGACGCGCATGGGGTGGTACCAGTGGTGGCGAAAGCAGCCAGGCAGGCATGTGGAAGCCCTGGACATTCCGGAAGAGTATGCCCAGCAGTACAGCTGCCAGAAGCTCACTGGGCACCAACCAGCACAGGCACAGCACCACTCAGATGTCAGGTGGACCATGTCCGTGGCTTATGTGTATATGCATCAGCTGCTGCACATGGTTCAGCGCCATGCACATGTGGCAACGCCATGCCGGTCCAGCAGCAGCGTGGGGCCCAGCTCCAGCCCGCCCTGCACGGGCTTTCTAGGGGGCCCATTGACTGTTCTGCCCTGGGACCCGGAATTGCTGTCGGCCGGCCTGCCTTTGGGTCTGATCACACTGTCCTCTTCCACTTCTGAAGTGGTGGTAGAGGGAAAGGGGTTGCTCTACGTCTCAGAAACTGCCTTGAAAGAAGACCCACAAGATGGACTGGTAGCGAGGTTAGAGCCAGGCAGTCAAACCATTTCTCCCCAGTACTGGGGAGGGAGATTTCTGTTACCATACTGTTGTCTCTGGATCTGTCCGGGGATGACTGTCAAGTCTGGTATCTATGGACACAGTTGCAGCACCACTGTTTTTGGTACCTTCGACCCCACAGGCCTATGTGGTAGCAACAGAGTAGCTCTATTTATCCATGCCAGCCTTGTCACTACCTCAGGAGTCAGTGAGACTATCAATAATGCCTGCTATTCAAGGCCTTTCAACTTCTTCAGAAACAGGGCTGAGGTTAATGCCATCCT
Organism: Gopherus flavomarginatus; assembly: GCF_025201925.1. Classification (NCBI taxonomy): domain Eukaryota; kingdom Metazoa; phylum Chordata; order Testudines; family Testudinidae; genus Gopherus; species Gopherus flavomarginatus. Next base: position 14,556,219 of record NC_066626.1, on the reverse strand, counting down.
TGGTACCAGTGACAAAACAGACACCATCTTTAAAGCAGCTGACTTAGATTTGGCACCCTTGCACTCCTCCTCTGTGGCACTGTCTATATTTTTCACCTTGGTGCTGAGGATTTTGGTACCCAGACTCCTCTCTGAGCCTGCAGTGATTCCTTTTCACTGCCAGGAAGTAAAAGAAGGCAATTTCCTGGGCCTCTTGGCAACATGGCCAGTACCGACAATACTCCTGTTTTTGGGACTAACTTTTCCCTTTTCTTCTTGTGCTGTAGACAATGTGAGGTGCCCTTAGCCCCACCTAGGTTAGCTCCACCATAACCACAGACTATTCAGCAGGGCTGGTGCAAGGATGTTTCGTGCCCTAGGTGAAACTTCCTCCTTGCGCCCTCCCCATCCCCGAGCCCCGCCCTGAGGCGCTCCCCAACGGCAGCTCCCATCCTCCACCCTGAGGCAGCCCCCCACGCCCCAGCTCACCCCTGCTCTGCCTCCACCCTGAGCACGCCGTTGCTGCTTCATTTCTCCCACCTCCCAGGCTTGTGGCGCCTAAGCTGATTGGCACTGCAAGAGCTTCTAGGAGGCTAGAGAAGTGAAGCAGCCATGGTGTGCTCGGGGAGGAGGTGGGGCAGGGGTGACCTGGGGCAGGAAGTTCCCGTGTGCCCTCCCCCTTACTTGCTGCAGGCGGCCCTCCCCGCGCTCCCCTGTTCCAACTCTCTATGCCTAAATGCTGGCGGTGACTGGGGCAGCCGAAGATCCAGCCGCTGCAGTCGCTGCAGAAGAAAATACGCCCCCCAAATCCTAGCGCCCCAGGCGATCGCCTACGTTGCCTAAATGGTTGCACCGGCCCTCCTATTCAGAGGGCTTATCAGATTTTGACATGGAATCTTTTAGCTCTTCTCCACCATGGTGGAAGACATGTCGCAGATTCTTTAAGTGCCCTGCAGAGGAAACAACATCAGTACCAACAGTGTTCCCACTGTTATTGTAAGGACAGTCTATCTTGCCTCTGATATACTAGCCTCCTATGTCATTCCTCTTCTCGCAGTGGCCTTCCTGGGATTTCCCATTCATGTACAGCTAGGACTCCACCCAAGCCAGGAAGTATATCTTCTTGCTGTCAGAGGGGCCCTGCTCAAGGATGTCCATCCTCCAGAGCCACAGCCCAAGCAGCAACTCTCCTTGGGAGATAACCCTGGTTACCTCTGGAAGATCCAGGAATCCCAGATTCCTCATCTCACCTCCCAGAGGATTTTAAATTTTACCAGGACCTGTTTTGAAGGATGGCTTCAGCTCTGGGTATACAGTCTGAACTAGTCCAGTAAAATACCCACAGCTTACTGGACCCTTACTCTGGGAAGGGTTGTCCTCCCGATAAATTTTGTATTATAACCTGCAAAGTCTTTATGGTTAACCCCTCTTTCACTTACCCTGACAGCTAAATGTATTAGAAGCATTATGTACCTCCTCAGGGGTTTGAATATTTTTATTCACATCCACTGCCTAACTCTTTAATAGTCCCAGCTGCCAATGAGAGGTCTCAGCAGACGAGGTCCAAAAGAAAGGGCTGAAAAAGCTGGATTTGTTAGGAAAGAAAATGTATTTGACTGCCTTGCTCCAGATGAAGACAGTGAACCAGCAAGCACTGTAAGCAAAATATGATTTCTTCAGCTGGGAGACGATGGTTAATTTCTCTGCCAAGCTCCTGGAGGATGCAAGGGAGAAGTTCAAGGCCTTCGTCACAGTCGGTGAAAACTTCACTCCAGTCAGCACTTGATGTTGCAGATGCCTCCTGTAGGGCTGAGGCCTTTGCAGTTATAATGAGAATAGCATTGTGGTTTTGCAATTCTGGAATGGCTCTGGATATTCAACCATTGCTGCTTACCCTAGTGACTATAAAGGAGGTTCCCACACAGTTCTGGGGTTGGTTTTTTACTCCTACTTTAGGATCCCCAAAACCAAAGGACTACTGAGACCCATACTGTACCTGTATGCTCTCACAGTGTTTATCTAACAAGTATCAGAGGGTTAGCCGTGTTAGTCTGGATCTGTAAAAAGCAACAAAGAGTCCTGTGGCACCTTATAGACTAACAGATGAATTGGAGCATAAGCTTTCGTGGTGAATACCCACTTTGTCAGACGCATGTGGAGCTTATGCTCCAATACATCTGTTAGTCTATAAGGTGCCACAGGGCTCTTTGCTGCTATCTAACAGGTGAGATTCTGTGTGGTTACTGAACTGGCTGAGCTACGCTTGTAGAAAG